>NW_024369930.1:5127839-5540229 GCF_014805655.1 Passer montanus | reverse complement strand
CAGCCCGCCCTCCGCCGCCTCCCGCGCACCGCCCGCAGCCACGGCGGGGCACGGGCACGGCCGGCCCCGCGGGCACCTGGAGGGGGCGAGGGGTCCGCCCGCGCCCTTCCCCCGGGCGAGCCCTGTGCCCGCTCCCCTCGGCCCGCGGCACCTCCCCCGGCCGGGGCAGCGGCTGCCGAGGGGACCCGCTCCCGGCGCCGCTCATGTCCTAGGAGACGTGTTCAGGCAGGTTTTAAAGTTTAGAACGTGTGTGTGGCGTTCCCGTCCCCGCACAGAACATCGTCATCGCCGCTCCAGCCGGGGGCGGCACTGCTGGGTCCCCCGCGGCGGTGAGCGGCGGCGCGGGGGAGCCGGAGGCGCTTGTCTCCCGGCTGAAGGAAACCTACGCGAGGCAAAGCCTGGAGCTCGGGGCAGTCAGGAATCACCAGCGGCCGCTCCTCGCCTCGGGAGCGGGATGGCGGCCGCGGAGGAGAGCGCTGTGTGAGCACAGCGTAGCCGGAGTGGCGGCTCTCGGAGCGGGGCTGAGGCTGCGAGCAGAGCAGATCAGAGCAGAGGAGCCGCTCCAGCCGAGCGCCTTCTGCCTGGCACTCGGTGCTCTGAGCGCGCTGGCTTGCAGCAGTGATTAGCATACATTAACGAGTAATTAGCATCTGGTAATAATCATCCCTGTGCCAGTGACACTCGGGTGTGCAGTCCCCGACCTGTGCGTGAGCCGCAGCTCGCAGCGGCGGGAGGCTGGGCAGAGCGGGGCCGGCAGGGGCCGCGCTCCGGTAAACGCTGGCGCTCCGCCGCGCCGGCAGGAGGGAGAGAGACTCCCGTGGAAATGATTCCTGGCATCCCTTACATTTTCAACTGTTTCAAGCAAAGTTTTGTTTCTGCCCCCAGACTGCCACTAACCAGGCGCAGCCCCATGGAGCGCAGCCCTTCTTCCCAAGTTTCCCGCAGAGGAGTTTAGGAAAGGGTAGCACCTGCCGCCCTTTCCGACCGCCGCGCTCCTGTCGGGGACAGTCAGAGCTTGGGAAACTGTGGCCGAGGGCTGGGAGCACAAAGGCAGCTGTGTCCGTGCAGCCAGGCCGTGGGAGCACTGCCTTTGGCACGCATGGCACGGGTATGCTTAGACACAGGCAGCACGGGCAGTGTGACCCCAAATACTCACACTTGCCTCGCTTTCTTAGGTAGGCGGGTCCAAATGTGAAAAGCACTGCTAAAATCCCTGGAGATTTGGTTCACAGCGAGTGCGCTTTGTCCAGGGCTGCCCGAGGTGCCCGGGTGTGCTCCGCGGCCTCGTCCTGCTCCTGCTGCAGCTGCTGTGCGTGACCCGACTGCTCATGGGCTGCCTTCAGAGAAGGGCTGAACTTGTTCCAGCCTCGAGCACCAGGAGGAGTGATGGTTCTTCGGTGCTCGCTCCTGTTTTCTTCAGGCTGAGGCTTGCCAGGCCCCAGGGGTCGGTGCAGGATGCCTCTCTTCACTGTGCTCTAAGGCCATGGAGTATGGAGGTGCAGAAAATACGAGCCAGGTATGGGAGGCAGGAGGAAACCTGAAGTGGCCCAAGACAATTTAGGAATGGAGGTCAGAGCGAGGGTTGGGAAACGTGTTCAGTGAAATAAAAAACAAAACAAAACAAAAGTAGGTGAGGAAGGGATCTGTGCAATGGGAAGTTTAGTGGTAGTGGGCCTTTTAATATGCATACATGCAATAAAGACGACCCTAAGAATTGGTATGGCAGGAAGAAGAGATATGGACCTGGGAAGAGTCTGGAGAGGAGAAATGAGTTGCTTGTAGAAGAAATGGGCCAAAAGAGCTGATGAGGACAAAATACTGAATTTGGAGAAAAAGCTGGGGAACAAGAGTCAGACCAGAGTAGGTAAGTGTAGGAACCAGTCTGGACAAGAAAAGGAAGGGCCAGAAGCAGGGGAAGACTCTAGGGTTCTGCTGAAAAGCTGAGTTAAAAACTGTGGAAAAAACCCACCTTTGCTTGGCAGTGATTGGTTTGGTTGTCCTAGGCTGTCCTCTCTGGTCTCCAGCACCAAAAAGCACACAGTTCACATGGACTTTAGGTGATAACCACAAGTCCTTCAGTTTAATGCACTGGAAATGGGAAAATGGTACTAGATGTCTGGTTTGGGGGCACCGGAATATCTCTGGCTGTGTGCCTCTCTAGAGCTTTGAATCCTCTAGTCTCACTTATTGGTATGGGAATTTCTTCAGAATACCTGAAGACAGGCTTAGGAGGTACTTCTGTGGTTCTTAACACAATTATATGTATGCTTCATAGCATTAGAAAATAGAATGTCTCTATGAGATAGAAGGTTGGCATATTGTGAATGAATGGTTGAAAGGCAGCTGGGATTATTTCTCACATCAGACCTTGCATGGATTTTGTTGCAGCAGTTCTGAAAATGAGGCCTCAGAAGGAGCCATACTGAGCTACTGCTCATCTATCAAAGGTTTTAAGCATTGTGCCTGGCATTGCAGAAGAATTCTGTGGCAGAAGCAGGGATAGTCCCCAGCTCTTCTGGACAGCTTTCATCATCTTAATCCTCAAAAGATTATCCTTTTTCTCCAACAATATTGTACCTCCACAATTTTTCTCCCTGAATATTAACTGGGTTTCAGCCCTGTGGCTGCCACCTAGTCTCATCTAAAAAAGAGTCTGACTTTTGAGCCAGGACTTTCACCAAAATCTTCAACAGGTGAAATAGGATTCCCATCATCCTGATCTTTCTGGACAGCAGCTGCTGTCTCCTGCACCTGATAATGCAGGATCCTGTTTGCCAATTAGCATGTGAGCGTGCAATGCAGAACAAAGGGATGTAAATCAAGTGGCACAGACAGCTCTTTTTTTGGCACATCCTCTTCAGTACTGGATTTTCCAACCATAATATTGCTCTTAAAACATTTTCATGTGGGTTTAAAAAAAGGTAAGTTTAAAGAAAAATTATACAACTTCTAAAGTATAATTGTGACCCAAATTTGTCTGGAGAGCACTACTGATCATTTTATCTGTCCATGGATGTGGAGAAAAATTATACAACTTCTAAAGTATAATTGTGACCCAAATTTGTCTGGAAACACTACTGATCATTTTATCTGACCATGGATGTGCTCATTTTTTGTTTGTATAGATCATTACACAAAATAAAAGGTTATAATAAAAGTTATATAGTTAGTGTTTCTAATCACAGCATTTCTCTTTGGAACATGGCAGTTACTTGCAGTGGTAGAGCTGTGGTGGAGAGCTACTTAAATATTTTGTTTGGAGCACTATGGAGAGAGGCTGTCTGCTGTGCCAGGAAACCCTTGGACATGGTGGGTAAGAAGAACAGATGCATTCAGTTGCTGGGCCATGGGTAATGTCTGGGAAGAAATGCACATCTGGGAATTCGTTGATATTCACATGGTGGGAAATGGAGAAAAAAACAGAAGGGGGAAGGGGTGAATGCATGTTTGGAGAAGAGTTATCAAGAGAGATGAATTACACAAAAAAAATCTGTGTGTAGGGGGGAATGGGGTAGTAGGAAGTTTCATGTCAATGAACCAATAGCTATAAAGTGTCAGACAATGAATGATTAGTTTTGCTGATAATTGAGGTAACTGGGAAATATTGTTGAGCACATGAAGCCAGGCTCACAGACATATGCAAACTTCCATGACAGGGATGTCCCTGCTCGGACACGACTGACTCCTGCCAACCCCTCTGAGCAGTGTCTCCCGTCCAACCCTCTAAAAATGCAGCTCTGCCTCAGAAGTGTCTATCCCCTGCTTCATAAAGAAGTCTAGGCTGCCAGGAATTTTTTTCACATCTGTAGCTGCATGCAAGGGTTCATGAACTGCTCTATCCCTCAGGGACTTTGCTCCCATTTTTCTGTGGTATTGCTTGCTGGCTACCATGTTCACCCAGAGCCTATCAACAACTTAGATTTTCACTCTCACCCCACTTAAATAGCTACGTACAACTGTTACAGTCTTTTAACAAAACAGATACAGATAACAGACTCATTTAATTTGGGCTGGCCTAGATCCTGGGTCTTGAAGAGAAGGAAGGCAAGTCAGGGTAGACTTGAGGCTTCTGCAGCTTGTGTCCAAAGATCTGTGGGTATCCAGAGCAGAAGCTGAATAAGGTCTCCTCTCTGCTCCCTGCTCTCCAGCATTCAGTGTGAGCCAAAGCTGGGGCAACACTAAAGACCAAGCAGGACTTCTTGTGCTGTTTTGCTGATGATTGAAATAAGCTATGTATGTTTTGGGCTTGATTACAGCTTAACTTATAAGGCATGTGTCAGTCCAGACTGATTTTTCCGTGGTCCCCAGTTGTCTGGAGCTGGCTGCAAACAGTTCCTGATGTGCTTGCTCAGGACAGCAGGATGATGACCTTTAAGCAGCCCCAATGTGCAGCTCCAGCAGCCCCACAGTGCAGCCTGATGTGTGTAGTCCTGTTGCTGTGGCAACCCACAGCCTCGCCAGTGGTCTATCACAAAGCATTAACTTTAACATTATGTCTTATTTTATTATAGTTTCTGCACATTTTGGCTTTCTTTCTCCTGGGACCCAGCTGCACTGGTGAAATGTTCCTTCTTGGGGAGTAGGAAATGGCATTTCTTTCTATTTCTGTAGTGTTAACAACCGTGGGAGAGGCACAGCAAAGGGCTGGCTAGAATTACTGTTATTGATGTTGCTGAAACTCTCCTTGCCATCACTGTTCCAGTCAGAAATGGTCCGATTTAGGCCTACTGTAAAAATTAGAGAGTAGCTCAGATTGACACCATTTCTGTTGAATTTAATCCTGCTGCTGGTGGTGGTAGTGAAGGGGGAGTCCTGTAGGGCACCCATAAAGGCAGAACTGGGAAGCACAGTGTGGCCATTCTGGAGCCACATTCCCAGAAGACTGCAGGACTTGATATCCCAAAGCACTGGGAAATGGTGTGCAACCATCAGAAAAAAGCCACAAAGTCTACCCTGAATCAAGGTGCTTGGCTGCAAAGGATGGAAGTCCACTTCAGTAGACAGAGAGGGGGAGAATAGATAAATCAGGCAAGGAACAGTGGCTTTCCTGAGAGGAAAAGAATGAGAGGAAGGTGTGAAGTACCTGGGCTGTGTGTGGAAGCAGAGACTGAAAGGAAGGAAAGATCCCACCAGCCTTGGAAGAAAAGAAAAGCTCTGTAAAGGGATTAAGTAACCAGGTTCCCAGTGACAGCAGAAGATTTGACTTCATAACCCAGGGTAGGTTCATCTGCACAAAAGCAGGATGAGAAGTGACTGTTGAAGGGGAGAGCAGGTGGGAGTACAGATGAAGCTGATGAAGTAAGCACAGGGAAAGTGGGAACATTAAGATCCATGGTGAGGAAGGAGAGATCTTAAGGCACCATGACCCATGACTCAGCTAAGACCTGCTTCAGCTTCCTTCCCTCAGCCTCTCTGACTTGGAGGAGTTGCAGAATGACTCTGAAACACACTGTCTAAAATAGAAAACTTTATGGACCAGTTGGAAGCCAAACTTTCCAGTCCCCACTCTCCAAGGAATGATTCCTCATGAGGCCCAGTAAGCTCTGTCACAATGCCAGGGGCATTCTGCACAGCCCGGTGCTGCACCTGGGGCTTCTCTGAGCAAGTTGTCTCACTGCCAGCCGTGCAGTGCTCTGCCTCACTAGCATAGCCTGCTTGTCAGTGCTGCTAATTAACCCAGACAGGGCTTTCAGGTGCCTTGCTGTGTTGTGCTGTTCAGAGGCACCACCGGAGACTCCGCCTGAAGTGACGGAATCTTGCCGCTCTTGCTGCGGCTGCTGTTTGCCAGAGGGTCAGGAGATTCAACACAAAAGGTGCTGTGAAATACCCTGCTGCAGGCTATATGCTGTTCATCTTCAAAGGCAGCTGTGCAGCTGAGGCTGCTGTCTAGACATGTTTTTCATGTAATAAAAGTTTAGTTAATATATGTCTCCTAGACTGAAATTCATGCGGAGAAAGACTTCTATTTCTCTGGACCAGCCAGGTCTAAGGTAAGTACATAAACTCTTCTGCCAACAAGATGCATTTTAGGTTTCCTTTCCACAGCCCCAGGCATCACGTAGGTAGCTAAAACTTCACTACCATAAACATTCAGCCATCTGTATAAGGATTATATGGTGCTAAATACAACTTTGATGTTGCTCTCAAAAATTGTACCTACCAGTGGTGAAGCCCCCTTCTTTGCCTTTAACAAGGTAAAATTGCTGCAGTCAGGATGTGACTTACAATGTCTGCAGATAATTTTTTTCCACTGTGGAAAATGACTGAAATATTTTACATCACACCAGACAGAAAATTATGCTTTAAATAGATTAAAATTCTAATTAATTAAGTACATGCTACATTTATTTCTGAATATTTCTTCCCAAGAAGCTAAGCAACAGACCAGTGAGGATGTATCAAGAGGACCTTCTGATCTCTGTCAAGTCAGAAGCTGGTCAGTTACTCTGCCCTGGTGACAAGCCAATTAGGATGCTGCACAGTGTTTCTGCTTGCTTCTAATTTTAGAACATACAACAGGGAGACAAAAGTAGGTGATATTAACTCCTCTGGCATTGATCTGCTAGAAACATAGTCCTCCTGTAATCTAATATATTTTCATGTAAAACAGGAAAATTACCACTCTTCTGGTGTACGTACTAGGAACTCTGCAGACCTTTCTAACACACAGGGCCTGATCAATACTTGGATAGAGGAATCTGCAGGGGAAGCTCGGCAGCTGCAGTGTGTGATTTTGACGCTGCACAAGATGATATCCTAGCATAAAGCGAGTCTTCACTCTGGCATTACACAACACAGCACAACTGAGTCTGCTGTTTCCAGGAGGATTGATGATAAAATGTTTAAATGTACCTAAGTGACCTGCCAGTAAATCAGCATCTTGACCTGGAGCAGACTGGGGAGTGTGATTAAATGGAGAAAGTGTGGAATGCCTCCCTTTGAGAGAAGCTCTCTGGCATAATGCAGTACCATTCAGTGGTATCACAGCTACCCCGAGCAGTATGGTCACATTAGCAAGATGTTAATGTGATTAATTAGCCCTGATGACAAGCAGGTTATACTAACCTGGGCACAGCTTAAGTACTTAACTGCTTAAGTCTCCAGAGTGCTTGCGGCTCACTTAGGTTAATATAATCTAGTGACTTAATAAGCATATAACCTATTTCACTGTTCAAGCCATTAATAACAGTATTGAGTAACACCAAAACTAAGGAAGACTTAAGCAGTGTGGAACTGCTAAAGGTACACAAATTCAATATATCAGTGAGCTGCAAGTAGCTGCTCTTTTAAAGTGTTCCTTGCCACCTACCTCTGCATTCACCTTCCAGGAGCTCCACCTAAAAACTTTTCTCATCTGGCTATGAAAATATTACTTAAGAGGGCACCAAAAGCCTTAAAGGAGGCAATTTAGAGGATACCTATATCTTTGCCTTTATCTACATGTTACCTTGCAATAGAACAGAACAAATTAAATATTACAAGATCAATCCTTGATAAATCTGTATTAGGTGTTACTCTGCCCTCTTTCGTTTTCCATGTATCCATAAAAAACGTTGCTTGATTCCATATTACTTTAGGAGATAAAGCTTACCTTTTATTTCTTCAGTTGTATGTTCCATGTTCATACTCCTCCATCATCTCTTTCTAAATGCAGACACTATGTTTTTCTTTTATAATCTTCCTCATATTCTAAATCTGTTGTCCTTCTTTTGTACTGTAATTTTATCTCAGCCTCTTATCTGTAAGATTTACAATTCTCTCAGTAATTTTTGCAGGCTTCCCTGCCAAGCAAACTCATCTACATGGTCTTCAACCTATTCTTATTCCACACCTGGAATTTCAGCTCTTTATAGTAAAAATAATGGCACTTATCACATGTTCAAATGTAACACCCAGGAGGAAGCAAAAAAAAAAAAAAATCCCACCAAATTTAAGTCCTTGTGTCACCTCTTATAAATTTTCCTTTTCCACTGAGAAATAGGACAACGCTCTATGTAGACTTTTGGTCATTCTCCTGATGCAAATGTACTTCTGGAATGCCTCTTTTTTGTTTAGCCCCAAGCAGTCATTTGAATAAATATTTACTTCACATGTACTGCTGAAATTATAGTTGGCCCAAAAATGTCCCTGAACTAGTTTTTCATCTTAATGGTGGTAGCAAGGTAAAGAGCTGTTAAGTAAAGCCTACTTTAATAGCTCTGAAAAAAAGATCATGACTTTTACAGTTTGAAAAAGACAACATTCTTACACTGCAATAAAAAAAGTGTACAACGTGTACAATTATGGGAAAAATAGATGGAGATGGCCACCAACATGGAGAGGCTAATGAAACAAAATAGCAGTAAACAGTGTTATTATTTTCACAGCATATCTTTTATCCAACATAGTTCTTCCCAATTAAGTGGCAATAAGAAGGAAGTGGGAAAGCATTCTGATTTTATTGGAAAATGTGGTACTGCGTTTTATAGTATCTTGTCCAAAATTTTTGAAGAGACTTGGATAGATTCTTTACAATATGTACTGAAAACCTTTTGAAAGACAATGAAAATAATCAAAACCAATGTTGGTGCAATATTTAGTCATATACCCAGTGGATCCTTGATATATACAATTTTAATTAAGAGATTCATTATCCAAAGGAGGCAATAAACATTATGTTAATGAAATATAGAGTAGAGGCTAACTCATTATAATCACAACTAACAGCAGAAAAATTTAAAGGGAACTTGTGTAAATGAAAATGTCAGAAGTCATCATCTGGGGAAAATCACAAGTTAATACAGCTGGTAGAAGTAGGAGTCTCCATAGAGGAAAAAACTGTGGAAAACAATATGCTGGAAGAGACACTTACTTATACTCAAAAAAGTCATGAGAATAATTGATTTTCCTGTTTGGTGGCCAAACTGAAAATAAATTGGGGAAAACTAATATCCAGTCAGATACATTACTCATTTTTCACATATTTTTACTATTTATTAACACTAAACATAGATCAATTTTAGAATGAAACAGTATTAGATAACAAAGCCAAGACCATTTCATTTTGAACATATTGTCACAGAGCACTTCTGGCTTGTTTTTGTTCCCCTGGTACCATTACTCAAAATGAATATCTCAACATGTGAATTGATTTTTGATTCATAGTGTGTCTTTTTGAGAAATGACTACAATAGACCTATTTGCAGAACACAGATTGTAACAAGAACTCTGTGTCTCCACACCAAAAACTTGTGCTTGGTCTTTAGCATTTGTGTCTAGGAAAACAACTCACAGTTTGGGAGCTTTCCTTGTCAAACTACAAATCCCTTCTGGTTTTGTTAAAATCCTGTAGAAGTCACCATGGGCTGGAGCCTTCCTGTGACAGCACTGTCTTGGTCCTTTCCAGCCAGGGGGATGGAGACGATGGGGCAAAGAGCATCAGCATCATGCAGCTCTTCCCTGCTGTGCCATGGAGATTTTTAGCTCAGGGCCATGCAGGATCTCTCTCTGCAGAAGCCCACAGTGGGCAGAAGGCAGGAGAGGTGCCTGCAGCACCCCTGTCCCTCCTTCACCAAGGGAATGCTGGGGCCAAGGAGATGGAAAGGGCTGGTGTGCCTGGAGAGACCTGGCAGAGGGAAGCTGCTTCACACTTTGGGTCTGCCAAATGCCATAAATGAAAAATAAATATGAGTAAAAAATAGGGTGGTTGTTTCCTTTGAGGTGCTTCTTTCTCTGCCTGTCCTGGGAGAGAGGAAGAACTAAGGACAGTAACTTGTCAGAAGCTAAATATGTGCCTTGAGATCAAGATGTTGCACTGGAATATTAGGGCTGTTTTGCAGATTTACTTGTCCAGAAGTAAATGACAGTCTTTGACAAGACCCCACAGAAAATTTAGGCTACAATAAAATGGTAATTATCTGTCTAGATTCAGCTTCCAAGCATTAGATTTTGTTGTACTTTTCTCTGATAGATGTGAGAACTGAAATGCATCAGATGGTGTCTTCTTCCCACATAAAGACCTTGATCAAGTTGCTTCTTACTCTTTGCAAAAGCCAAGCTGCCAGAGATGACAAAGATACAGATCACTGTAACATGCACCTCCCAGATGTTGGATTACTTGCCTGTCTCACTTCTGAACCTTTGCCAATTTACAAATAATATTTTGACTTTGAAGTGGAAGAAACATCTAGGCTGGCTCACAGCATCATCAGCTAGGAAGAAATGAGAGACAACATGAAGCATCTGGCCCGGGACCCCTCAGCTCTTTGGTGACATGGTGGGTGGGTGCTCCAAGACCTGCTCAGGCCAGGGACCCCATTCCTGTGAGGCTAAAATGCCCTTGCTTTCCCTCTCCAGCCCTGCAACAATCTGATCACCAGTGCTTTTGTTCAGCTGATTGAGATGTGATGTTATGACCTACGAATATTTCCACGCTGTTTATCCTAATGCAATGCCCCAGTGTTCACAGGCAGAACTGCAGTCTCTGTTTACAAATATGATAACCATTGTCTGACTCTGTTAAAACAAGTTGTGTAAAACCCTATTTCCTTCAAAGGCAGCAAGAGTCTTGGTTGTGGTAGGGTTTGTTTTTGGTTGGTTTGTTTTGTTGTGTTTTCTCCTCTGTGATATGTTTTCAGATTCTACAGTGCTCCGGAAGTTCTGACCTTGATTTGCTATTCTGATAGTGTGTGAATTTTTCCAAACTTTATTAAAACACAACAGCAACAAAAAAAGACCAGTACTAGGCCAGGCACTCATCACTACAGAACTTTGTAGAGATATTTTATTTTCTTAAGCATTCTTCCTAACAAATACTCAATAAAGCATATCATAACTTAGTATTTGTGATATTGATATTGGACAGTGTTAATTTTTGAATCAAAATGTCACACAATTGGAGGTTAAATGCTCTGTGGAACTGCCATTCTGACACACTAATTAGAAAAAGTCCCATTTCCCAGTCTCTTGCTAGGAATGACTGTACCACTGACTGACCCATTAATTGCTGGCTATCCATTTAGCATGATTAAAAAATGCCACAGCAGTTTTGAACATAATTTCCTCTTTCCCAGGGTCTATAAACTTTGCAGAATTTACTGCTTTAAGTATGGGTTCAGTAATCTCAAGAATTAGAGAAAGCTTGGGAAAGCTTTGCAACAAGTAAAATTAAATCCCAACTACTCTATAAAACAGACAGACTTGAAATTACAGTCCTCACTACAAAACACTTCCAATTATTTATAGACAGACTCTTTTGTACCAGAAATTGCTTAGATTTTTTTCTCCTTCAGTCTGCTCCCAGATATGCTGGGTGCATGAAAAAATAAAAGGAACTGTGAACTCCCAGAGTTGGATTTTCTCTGACCCTACTACTTCTGTTGATGCTTTGTGTTGCACAGTTGTGGATGCAGAGTGCAATCCACCACCTCCAAGGTCAGAATTGGTGATGGGATTGATTTTTATGCTGAGGGATAACAAAAATGAAAATTTTGAAATCACAGAATAATTCAGTTCATAAATGCTGATATGACCTTTTTGGATAGCCTTAATTGCAAATGGAAGTAAGAAAAATTGTAAACATGTAATATAAACATCTATGTATATCAACAACAAGGAAAATGATAAGAAATTAAATATAAGGAAGACTACATCTCAGCCTTGAATTTTTATGATTTTTTCTTTCAAAGGTAATTGAAATTGATGACATCTTTAAATGCATTTCATCATAATTGCCTTTCTGGAGAAAACAGCTTTTAACTTTTTTTTTTCCCCATGAATTCTGCAAAATTGTAAACATACTATGTTGTTAACAGGAAGAAACATGGCAGTGCCTGAGTTTCCAATGTTTTCTGCAGGAGTTTGAATCCAACCATTTGCCCACTTTTCCTGTAGGAGTTTAAAAAAGGTTGTTTACTAGCCTGTCAGTTACAAATCCTTTGCAAACCACATCAGCTACATAAAATATTGAATAAGGTGCACCTTCCTTTCTCATGAGACACCTATGAATAAATTATTTTGCTTAAATTGGATGAAGATGTTTATCTAACGCATCCTGGTACCTCTGAGTTGGTTCAAAGGGCAGCAGTGCTGAGGGCTGCTGTGCTCTCAGCCCTGTCCCTCCCTTGGGGACTGATGAGCTGCCTGTCAGCAGCAGTTTTGCCCTTCAGAGCTGCCAGCCAGGGATGGCCACTGCTGCAGGCAGAGTCTTGGATCTGCTGCAGAGGCAGCCACCTTCCCAAGCAGCTACAGATGTTTTGTTGCCCTGGGTAACACCTTGTCCCTTCTGTACGGCAAACCTGACCAGCTGACAGCTTCACTCACTGCAGCTTCTGGTCCCTCTTCTGTATTCAGTGCTGTGCACTGCAGGGGAGCCAGGTTTCACTCTGATGGGTTTGTTTTTCCTTTTTTTTTTTTTAAATTGGCTTTATTATTTTTTTTGTTTGGTTTTTTGTTTTGTTTTGGTTTGATTGTTTTTTTGGGAGGGGTTGGTTTGATTCTTTTTGTTTTTGGGGTTTTTTTTGTTTTTTTTTTTTTTTTTTTCTGAAGGTAGAGACTTGTGGTTGAATGTTAGGGGTTTTTTTCGTTTTGGGGGTTTTTGGGGGTGCAGGGTGTGTGATAAGTTTTTTGTTGTTTTGCTGTCATTATTTTGGGGTGTGGTTTTGTTGGTTTTATTTTTTTTTTTTTTGGGGTTTTTTTTTTTTTTTTTTTTTTTTTTTCTGAAGGTAGAGAGTTGCGGTTAGGTTTTTTTTTGTTTTGGGGGTTTTTGGGGGTGCAGGGGGTGTGATAAGTTTTTTGTTGTTTTGCTGTCATTATTTTGGGGTGTGGTTTTGTTGTAGGGATTTTTTGGTCGGTTACTTGTTTTAGGTTGTTATCCTTCTCGGTACATTTGCTTTTCCTTATTCTCAGACATTTTTGCTCTTTTCCAGGGCTGTACTTTCTGTATCCTTTTCCTGCTAGCAACCTTCCTCCCAGCCATCTGGATGCTCAGGAAAGTAATTTCCTGAAGAGTAGATGTCCTCATCTTGGGACACAGTAGTTCTCAAACGAGCACCTTGATGACTTCACACCCTGAGCCACAGTGGCACATCCTGTGCTGCCTCTGTGGCACCCAGTGAGTGACAGTGGCACTATCCTGAGAAAGAGCAGCTGGCAAGCTGGGGGAGGACAGGGAGGCTGCAGGCTTCTCACAAAAAGCAGAACCTGAGCTATCCCTTAGGTCTGCAGGAGGAGTGAGCTGTGCCTCAGAACCTGCCACCACTCAATAATTACACGTCACGTTTTCTTTGCCATCTGGAGAACAGGCTGATTCCCTCCTCACTCCTCCAGATTTCTCCTGTGGCTCTCAAATTGCTGCCTGCTGGGGATTCCATACCTGTTGCTTCCTGTGCAGGGTGATGAAGATGATTTCCCCAGTAGTGCTGAGCAGAACAGCCAGCGCATTCCAGCAGAGCTGTGCACTGAGCCACAGACTTCTCCTGCTTGCAGACCCATAAACATTTCTCAGGAAAGGCACAGAGCTTGTGTAGCAAGTTTTCACTATTCTCTGTCACTTTTTGCAGGCACCTCAGAAACAGTCCATGGTCTGGCAGCTATCAGCAGACCCTTGTCCATCCTCGTCAGGCTGTGACTAGATCAGGATGTGTCCATCCTCATCTAGCAGCTCCCTTCAGGAGAAAGCAGAAATCCTGAACCTCCACATGAACTGGTGGATACCAGCCCTCACCATAATAAACACCCTGCTTATTCCTCCTCAGGCACAGCTGTTCACAGCAAATGTGGAACATCTGCCTTGCCCAAAATCCAGATGTGGTGTGTGGGTGGCTCAGGGCTGCACAGCTGCAGTGGCTGCAGCACTGAGCAGTTCTCACTCTGTCAGCCTCAGGACCATGACCCAGCTGCACAGGACAGGAAAAGGACTGGAAAAAGAAGCTGTTTACCTGATTTAATGCTGTCCACAGAAACTGTGTTTAGGAGCAAGCTGAGCTGCCTTTCTGCTTTTGGGCAGCTTTTTCATGAATTCAAACAAATTTAGATGAGTAAAAACTTTTCTCCTCCCTCTTGTTTTTATTTCCCCTGTGGGTTTTTTCCCCTATTGTCCAGAGAAGTAGAACAAGAATGATCACATAGAAATCTGCCTGCAGGGGGCCTGCCTTCAAGTCTTTTTATCAGCTGCCTCTGCCTTGCTCTTTTAGATGGACAGTGAATGGTATTATTTGCCCCTCAAGCAGAGATTTAAATGTTTCCTACAGTAATTCTGTGGACAGATCCTCTTTTCTCAGTATGAAGTATGTCCCTGTTCCTTGAATGATATGATGTTTAAGTATTTAATCTTGCATGAGAAGGTTACTGAAATTCCTCTAGTTACTCCTTACTTTGTTTTTTGCAATGTGACTCCTGAAACAAAATTGTTTTATCTTATTTTTAATACATAACTATATCAAAGCAAAGTACAACCCTAAAAACTTCTCCTTTGTAAGAGTCCAAAAGAAGACAAAATCCCTGCTGCAACTGTTCAAAAACAGACAAGTCACCAAAAAAACCGAGACTGTTCTTAAGTTCCTACACATCACATGAAAGCAAAACATGATAATATTTGCTAGTCAGAAGGAAATTTAAGTGCATAAAAGTCTAGATGGAAAAAGTTGGGGTGTTTTTGGTTTTGTTTTTTTTTTTCCCTAAGAAGTTACTAATTTATTTGTGGTTGGAAAGAAGACAATGCCAGAATGATGATGGACATTAGACCAAGTTCTCAATGCCACTCAGGTGCAATTCCAGCATGGTCACAGGAACTGCCCTGGACTTGAAGTGTTTGATGAAACCCAGCTGGAAGTTTTAAAAGACTCATTGATACAAAAGCAGGCAGCAGCAGCTCTCAGGCAGGACATCAGCTCTTTCTCTGCAGCCTTCTTAAATGTGCATCCCTGAGTGAATTTTCCCTCCATTTCCAGAGTCCTCATGCCTGGGAAGTTGGTGAACTTGTTTCAGTGAATGATTGTCTTGATGCTTCCCTCCACCCTCTGCCAATATTATTTGTCTCTGAGGCTGCAGGTAAAATGAGATGATTGTGGGATGGTTAGAACCTCACCAAAAGTTGTTATCCCCAGGACAGGGGGATAGGAGCTGCCCTCACTACCACAAGCAGAATGAACTCTCCTTGCTGAAGGACTTGCACATTCAATCTTTTTGCCTGTTTATCATAATCTCAACACGATACTGTATCACTGAAAAGGCTAATAGTGGTTTAGCTTAATAATTATAAGTCTCTTAAATACTACTGAAAGTGTCCAACAGATACTTTTTTACATCTGGGATCAAGCTCTAAAAATTTCACCTTTTTGCATGGCCAATCTACACATAAGTGTTAATATTTTAATTTTAGATTTTGAATAGGAACAATTTTCTGAGTAGTTCCAATCAAATGCTCTAAACTCTCTGAGCATTTGATTCCTTATCTATTCCTGTCACCTGCCTTGACACTAGAGACAAAATATTAAATGTGTGGTATCTCCCCTCCATGTAGGCCAAAAAATTTCTTATCTGTTTTGACAAGTAAGAAATAATATCCTATGCAGTGGGTCTAATGTTGACTAAATACTCATGCATCTCCCCTCCATGTAGGCCAAAAAATTTCTTATCTTTTGACAAGTAAGAAATAACATCCTATGTAGTGGGTCTAACGTTGAATAAATACTCATGCGCTCACTATTGAGTCCTTTTTTCCCTCTTCACCACAAATCAATTAATGCAAAACCAGCACATCAAGATAAAACTGAACAAAAACCTCAAGGACACTAAAATATGAAAGATGAAGGGTAACATCACTACATCTGATATGCAGGACTACCAAACATTAGCTGCATTCTGCCAACAAAAGAAACAGGAGTCCTTCATATCAGAGATCAGTTTTACAGAGACTGTGTTCCTTGGAAGTCCCACCCAGAGAATTATACACTATAAAAATGTAGTAGTTAGATGATCTTGAGACAAAAAAAAGCATTCAGTCCACATTAGAATTTGTAATGGAAGCTGGAACAACCTTCTACACATATCTGAAAAATAGAAAATAAAAAAGAGAACTTAATAGCTGCACCATTGCTTTTAAAGGAATATTTACACAGCATTACTTAATCTCTACACATTAATTTAGTAGTACATTTAATTTTACAAATTGAAGTTAAAAATAATCAACATCACATATGAATGATGGGAAACATCTCTACAGATGGGATTTTGGGATGCACATGCAGAAGTAAAACAAATAAGCATTTGGCAGTCATTTCACACTGTCCTGTGTAATGCAGGTTCCTCAGCTAATGGAGGATATTAATTAATTAATTAATAAAGATCAGAGCAGCAATGAAAGAAGTCATGCTTTAACTTGGAAGACCCCACACCCCAAATCTGGGTTCCTCAGCTAATGGAGGATATTAATTAATTAAAATGCTTTCCATAAAGATCAGAATAGCAATGAAAGAAGAAGTCATGCTTTAACTTGGAAGATCCCACACCCCAAATCTCTGTGACTAGCACATATGAAGCTGCAAGAGGACTCAATCATTCCATTCTTATATTCCAAAAGAAACTTGGTAATAGATGGAGATGATGAGTCACTGGCTCAAAATTGAACTCAGATGAATTCCAGCTACATTTAGGCTCTAAAAGCAGTGGTAGGATTTGAGAGTTGCTGCTGTGATTCCTGCATGCAGGAACCCTGCTGGTAATAAACAGAGGTCTTTCTAGACAAATGTTTTTTCAAATGCAGTTCATTTAAGGAGATTTTTTAGCCTGAATTACACAGGTCAGGTAACCCTCACCCTGTTTTATAGTGGATTGGGGTTCACATATTCTTGCCCAAAGAATGCAGTCTCCTTCAAAGCTAGTTTAATTTTCAGTGCCCACTTTAAATGAGATCAGACATTTGGAACAATATTGTTACATTTCTTTGTATTAAATAATCTTCAGGGCCGTGTTGTTGTGGTTGCCCTCCATATTTCTCTCTGGTAACACTCTGCCAGTGCCAATTCTCTCTTTGTGGCACATGCTGCTCCAAACGCTAAACCCGAATTTTCCAGATGGTGCACAAAAATGTCCAACTTTTTGAATTTCAAGACCTGCTCCCCTTCAGAGAATGCCTGCAAGCTACACTCTCTCTGAATTCATTGCCTCTGAAGCCACACACATGCACAGCTTTACAAGATTCACCTCAACTTCAAAGCTTGGCAAGTTTATTCACCAAACAAGCTATGTATAAAAGAAAGGTTAAATTCCTGATTACAAATCAAGTTCTGAAAGGGAAACAATAAACAACAAAAGCAACTTGCAGTGTACTTGTCATTGTGAGATTTCTCTGGGGCCCAGAAGCTGAGGAAACAAATCAGCAGTGCCCTGCTCCTTCAGTGTTATCTTAAGGAATCAGCATCTCTCCTGTGTTTCTCTCCTCCTCTGACAGTGACACTTGTTGGGTTGCCTCTTGAGCGCCAATGAAGTATAAAATAATTTCCTGGGGACTTCAGTTCTCCTTCCTCCTTATCTTCTAATTTAGGGGAACTTAACTGTGTCACATCTTTGATTAGCTCTTCTTCTCTGTGAGAATGTAAACATTGTCAGCCTCATCTGGGACCAGGATGCACTCTCTTTATAAAGCCTCCAGGCAACATTGATGTCTTATCTGTGCTTTACCTTCTCAGGCAGTTGAATGTGCAATGGTTATCTTTTCCTTCCTTTTAAAAGACCATATAAATCACAGCTTCTAAAAAAATCTGCCTTTTGTGCAGGTCATCAGTCACACAGGAGATCATATAGCATGAGAAATTCAATTGATTAATGATAATATGTGTAACTGTGAGATTATCAAATCTTGGTAAATTGCACAATGAATATGCAGTTACCCAGCAAATAAATAAATAAATAAATAAAAAGACAAAACAAAACAAACAAAAAAGGAATTTAACAAAATTTAACTTAGGAGGTAAACTCCGTGGAAAGCACACTGACCTCTTTTACATTTTTGTTTGCATCAAAACAAAAGGCAGGGTGTTGTTAAGGTACAATCTGAAAACAAATTGTCGTGTATTGCCACTCCTATTCCCCTCTAGAAGAGCTACCACAGGGAGGGAAAATGCTGCCTCATGACTGAAATGCCCAAGTGGGAGCAAGCCCTGTCTGATGCCTTGTACAATCATTTATTTCACTACATCATAAGGAACACATCTGTAGAATATTCCAGATTGAAATGACAACACAGCACACTCCTTTCTTACTGACACAAATGACAACACAAGTTACAAAGCAGTGAAGAATCAGGTTTGGCCAGTCATTTACTATTGAAAACAGCTTGGAAGTACGACTCTGAGCATGACCATTGATAAGACTGTAACTCTAACATGACCTAATAAAACTTCACAAGTAAACATTAACAGAGGGTTGATTAAATTGCAGCCATAAAACAACACAATCCAATCTTACATGTTGAAATTTCCGTTCACAATGAGGCATATTTACTATCACCAAGGACATTACATTGGAAAAATTTACTGTGAAAAGCTCATTTCCCAATGATTTTCAAGCTTAGAGCAAGGTGACTATTTGAATCACTGCATCTCTGTAGCCTGGCTAACACAGAAACAGCATTCTCACAAGACACAGTAACAAAGTTAGTTACAGGGATGGTCTTTCATGAGTACATGTTCAGGACTCCGTTTTATAGTCTCTATTTGCTGTTTTCCTCAAAATTAAATAGTTTTTTTCCAGCTTGGTGATGAAATAAGCATCCAGCTAACTTCGGCTTATCCTGGGTCTTCTGTTCTCTTTGACTTATTTTTAATAAACGAGAGCCTGTTTCAACCTCTCTTCTGAAATTTGGCCTCGTTCGATTTATAACAACTTTGGGGACTTGTCCGGGATAGGCCATGGCCCCCAGACAGTCCGGGGTAGCCCAGAGCCGAAGACGCCTCCAGTCACATTTTTTTTGCCTGTCATATTTTGGGACTACGTTGGACCGAGGAGGGGAACGCGCCTACTCCTGAGGTCAAAGAGAACAGCAACAGCACAAAGGGTAAGCCCTCCGAGAGGGAGCGGGGCTCGTGTGGTCCATGAGCCACACGGGTGGGGTTTGCAGGCATCGGGGGTGCGAAGTGCATGTGTGTGAGTGAGACGGGGGCTATAAGTACAGACTCCCGAAGCGAGTGTGGACCTCCTAGCACCGCGTTTCCGGACTCCCGCGAGGGGGCCGGCCGGGAACGGAGGGAAGCGACTGTTGAGAAGGAGTGAGTGTACCCCTAGGGACCCCCAGGAGTAGGGGAGACAGGGAGTACCCACCCGTTCGCCGCCCTTACCCGCGTAGGCTCCCATTCCTCCTGGGAGTGGAGGCTCCTAGGGGTGGTCTCAGTCAGTGGCTCCCCTCGAACTAGGACCCCAGTTGAAGGGGGTCATAGCAGGAAGTAAGCTATCCTGAGCTAGGATCCTAGCTAAAGAGGGTCGTAGGGGTAGCCGAAAATATCTTCACAGTAGCGGTGACCCACAGGAGGGAGGTGGGCCGCCGAAAACCTGCCATTTTTATTTCAATTCCCGCCATCTTTATTTTAACTCCCATGCCCCACTATCCAATTTATTTTATTTAATCATCATAATTTATTTCATTTCTAAAAAACCTGCCATCTTTATTTCAATTCCCACCTTAAGTCGCTATATTTATTTTATCTTATTTCCCACCCTTGGTGTCTCCTATATTTAGTTATATTTGATCTTTTTAAACAGTGTTGTTGTTGTTGTGTGTTATAGAGTAAGAGGTACAGTTTAAGTTCTAAGCATAGGAAAGAGTGTGCAGGAAAGAGTGCAGTTAAGAAAGGAAAAGTGAAACAGACCCTTAAGAATATACCACCTAATAGTCCATTGGGGAGGATGCTGGATGGTTGGGATGATAATGAAGGATTGAAGAGTTTAAATAGAATCCAAATGATAAAATACTGTATAGAGGTATGGCCTAAGGAGAGTATTGCAGAGGGTCCAGTGTATTGGCCATGGTATGGCACAGAGGAAAAATGGTTACGTGTGGCCCTAAATAGGTACGTTAACACCCGACTAGATCCATGCCAACAAGAAATTAAATACGCAGGATGTTGGATGTAATGGGAGAAACAAGAGAGAGAAGTAAAAGTATATAAAGTCTCGAAAGAAAAAGAGAAAGAAGTTAATAAGTTGCCAGAAAGGAGGTGGGACCCCTTAGACCATCTTCCTCCTCCCCCTCCAGATCCAACAGAATACCTCCCATTATCTCCTCCTCCCTCAACAGCACCAGTAAATGATTTGCCACCACCTCCTCCGGAATTATACCCCACAATACCAACCTCAAGAGAAAAATTAAGACAAGACCTAAATGTAGAAACAACAAAATCACCTTTCTCCTCACATAAAGAACAACATATTGTAGATATATCTTCCTCTGTGCCATCTCCCCTCCCAGTGGCACCTGAACCTGAGCACTCAAATTTGATTCCAACTTCGCCGAGTGCATCAAATTCTACTCAAAGTACCCTTACCCCAATTGTAGTTCCTAAAACCTTCCAAAATCCTCCATTTTATTTTTCTCCTATATTCCAGCCAATCCCTCAAAAAATTTCTTCTCCCATTTTTAGTACTCCTTTTTATATGCCCCATGTACCCCAAAACCCCAAAAGTCAAACAGAGGAGGAACATCCAACAACTGAAACAGCCCGCTGCTGTAAAAATAAGGAAGAAAATAAAATAACTGAGCAAGACAAACTTGATGAGAGTCACCCATACAATACTAGGTTCCAAACCAAGAAAATAAAAGAAAATCTTGAAAAAGCTGAAAAATTATTTCCTTTAAGGGAAGTACCTATGGGTGGAGCCAGAAGAGGTATAGGCTTTGTGAATGCACCCTTAACCGCGTCCGAGGTTAGAAATTTTAAGAAAGAGATTAAACCCCTTTTAGAAGACCCCATTGGTATTTCCCAGCAATTAGATCAGTTTTTGGGACCTAACATTTACAGGTGGGAGGAGCTAAACTCAATCCTCGATATATTATTTTCTTCCGAGGAAATACAAATGATTAGGGCAGCAAGTATGAGAATCTGGGGAAGAGAAAATCGAGGTGGTCCTAGGGGAGAAGCTAAAATGCCTCCTAACATACCCGACTGGGACCCAAATGAGGAGGAAGGAAGAACAAATATGAGACAATACCGGACCTTAATCATAAGGGGGATACAGAAGGCAGTACCGAGAACCAATAATGCAAGGTTAGCTTTCAACAGTCAGCAGGAAAAGGACGAGTCACCGAGTGCCTGGTTAGAGAGATTAAAAAGGAATTTCCAATTATATTCGAGTGTGGACCCAGACAGCCCAGAGGGGCAAGTGTTAGTTAAAATACAATTTGTAACGAAAGCGTGGGTTGACATCAGAAGGAAGTTAGAAAAGCTAGACGATTGGCAAGAAAAAGGAATGAATGAATTACTAAGAGAAGCACAGAAAGTATATTTAAGGAGAGATGAAAAAAAGACAAGGACCAAGGCGAAAATCATGGTGGCAGTAGCAAGGGAGAGTGCAGGATTTAGAAACGATGGATCAGCGGGAGGAGAAGGCGACAGGTATAATGGGCCTAGAGGAAGTGAGTTTAGAGGAGCTAGACCAAGAGAAAGTGTAAGATTTGGAAACATTGAGTCACCTAGAGAGGGAAAGGATAAATATGTTGGATTTAAGGGAAATGAATACAGCAGACCAATTATCAACAAAACACAGTGGATAGAAGGGAGACCACCATGGGCAGAGGTTATATGCTTTTATTGTGGAGAAAAAGGACACACCAGAAATTTTTGTAATATAAGAAAAATAGATTATGCTATGTCCCGAGAACAAGATGCATTAGAAAGAAAATTGAGAGGGGACGATGAGGGGTGTCAGAGGCTCTATGCTCTGAGGGACGGACTGTGTCATCAAAAAGAGCCCCTGGTAAACTTGGAAATTGGCCCTCAGAGCGAAGAAATTGAATTTCTGGTAGACACTGGAGCTGATAGATCAAGTGTGTCAAGAATTCCAAAAGGTTGCATAAGTAATAAGACTTGTAATGTTAGGGGTGCTGAAAATAACCCTTTTGAAGTACCCGTCATAGAGGATGTGACCATAAAGGGAAGTTTCAGAGAAGGCTGTACTGACCTCCTGTATTTGCCAGAACTTGATTCGAATCTCCTAGGCCGGGACTTACAGGTGCAACTAAAGATAGGAGT
This sequence comes from Passer montanus, assembly GCF_014805655.1. Taxonomy (NCBI): domain Eukaryota; kingdom Metazoa; phylum Chordata; class Aves; order Passeriformes; family Passeridae; genus Passer; species Passer montanus. The sequence goes on along the minus strand of NW_024369930.1, from coordinate 5,518,009 downwards.
GGTGCCTAAAGGAAAGCGTATGGTCCAAAGATGATGTTATTGAAACAAGACGATGAGAAAGGAATTAATTCAAATGTGTGGACAGAGGAAGGAGGGCATGGGTTGCTGGACATTCCACCTATTGAAATTAAAATGAAACCAAACCTTCCTCCAATTAGAGTTAAACAGTATCCAATTTCTGTAGAGGGAAAGCAAGGACTGAAACCAGTTATCAAAGATCTGATAAAGGAAAGTATATTGGAACTGTGCATGTCACCACACAACACACCTATATTACCAATCAGGAAACTGGATGGCACATACCGTCTAGTTCAGGACTTAAGAGAAGTAAATAAACAGACAATTACAAGGTATTCAGTTGTTGCCAATCCATATAATTTATTAAGTAAAGTACCAGCAAGCCATGCATGGTTCAGCATTATAGATTTAAAAGATGCATTTTGGTCGTGCCCACTAGAAAAAGAAAGCAGGAAGTGGTTTGTGTTTGAGTGGGAAGACAAGGAGACCGGAAGGAAACAACAGTTACAATGGACAAGGTTGCCACAGGGATTCACAGAGTCACCTAATTTGTTTGGACAGACTTTAGAGGAAATAATGAAGCACTTTACACCTGAAAGCAATTCCCAAGTTCTGCAATATGTAGATGATTTATTAATTTCTGGACAACAAAAAAAGGAGGTACAGAAAACAAGAGTTAACTTGCTGAACTTCCTAGGTGAAAAAGGGTTAAAAGTATCAAAAAGAAAATTGCAATTTGTGGAACCTGAAGTAAAGTATTTAGGACATTTAATTGGAATAGCTTACAAGAAATTAGATGCAGATCGGATTCAAGGGATACTTTCGTTACCAGCACCAAAAACAAAAACAGATGTAAGGAAATTATTGGGACTGATTGGATATTGTAAGTTGTGGATTGATGGTCATACAAAATTGGTCAAATTTCTATACAATAAATTGGTCGAAGATGAACCTATCAATTGGAACAAAGAAGATGATGAGAAATTAGAAGAACTCAAAGAGAAATTAGTGAATGCTCCAGTTTTAAGTCTACCAGATTTAAATAGACTATTTGAGTTATTTGTTAATGTTGAGGATGGAATAGCCTATGGTGTTGTAACACAGGACTGGTGTGGAGTGCGGAAACCTATAGCCTATATTTCAAAATTACTGGACCCAGTTGTTAGAGGCTGGCCTACATGCCTTCAAGCTGTAGCTGCAACAGTAACCCTTGTAGAGGAAGGCTACAAGCTAACGTCAGGCAATAAACTCAAAGTGTATACACCCCATGACTTAAAAAGCATATTGAGCAAACGAGCCTGTCAATGGATTTCTGAGAGCAGGTTGTTAAAATATGAATTGATTTTAAATAACAGTGAGAACATAGAACAATCCACCACCAGAATACAAAACCCTGCCCAATTTTTATATGGGGATCCAAAGGAAGAACTAGAACACCACTGCCTCGAGACTATAGATTTGCAAATAAAAGTAAGAGAGGACTTAATGGAACAGCTGTTACTAGAAGGAGAAATGCTTTTTGTAGATGGATCATCTCAAGTAGTAGATGGAAAGCGAGCATCAAGGTATGCAGCGGTGGATGGCCATACCATGACGATAGCAGAACAAGGAAAATTACCTGTGAACTGGTCGGCTCAGTGCTGCGAAATCTATGCACTGTTGAAAGGACTGAAATGGTTCAAAGGGGAAAGTGGAACTATTTATACTGACTCCAAATATGCTTATGGAGTAGTCCACACCATTGACAAGATTTGGGCAGAAAGGGGATTTATTAATACAAAAGGAAAAACTCTAATTCACGAAGGCCTTATAAAAGCAGTTTTAGAAGCCCAATATTACACAGGCCTGGTGGAAAAGGTTTGAGCTGTAGATAATCAGGGCCCCTCCAAAAGGACACAGATAACCAGGAATAGAGAAAACATAACTTTCTGCTGTCACAATTTTGTGTCAAAACCTTGGTTATGAGAAGAGAAAAAAAAAAAGATGTATTAAATGACCTGTTTTGCAGATAGGGACTTCTCTGTCTTTCTCTTTTTGGACTGAATTGTTCCCCAGGAGTGTATAAAAATGACTCTGTAAAGAAAACTTTTCCAAAGATTCCTAAAAAAATTCAGGAGTACTCTGCTGCAAAATTTCAGGCACTTGAAGGCATTTTTAATTCAAGCTTCAAGCATTTCTATGGGAATTCTTGAGAGACCGCATAGTTAATATATCCAAGATCTCTGATTGGCAAAAGTCTTTATTTCAGATAGGGGTAGAGGAAGGACATCCTCTAAGATACGAGGGTTAAATACAAAGAATGACACATTTCAAGCAATTTGAGAAACATCTCTTTTTATTAATTTTTCAAACATGGATACATTTGGAAAGAGACAGGTCACTACAGAAGGGTAATTTTTACAAAACTAAGGGTAATTTTACCAAACTGACTACACTAAAGGGGCTCTGCAAGCTTCGCTAATAAATAAGTCTAATTAAAGCTACAGTTTACAACTACAAATAAAGCTACAATTACAGTTACAACTATAACAAAAGCTACAGCTAAAACAACATCTACAACTACAGCTAAAACTACAGCTACAACTAATTAACTACATTAAGATGATAAGAGGTTGCTGTCTTCGAGGTGTTCCGAGCAACCTCTATCGGCTTCTGAGTCTTCCACGAGGAAGGATGTGCACGTGGAGCCAGGTTTTGCCTCAAAGAGTTGGTCACCGTTGTAACTAGAAGGTGCAGGACAAGGCCACAGCAAGATGTGTCTGCACAATGAAGTCATGTGCTGCAGCATCTTCCTTCCGCAGGAGCAGGAAAGCAGCTTCAGGACTGCCAGTGACAAGGGAAACAATTGTGCAGAGTTCACGTGGCTGTCATCGAATGTGATCCCCAGCACAGCTCTGTGCAGGGAACTCCTCTCAGTGGCTGGAGAGCATCGTCCAGAGGCGAAATCGCAGCTGGCCATATGTTTGCATCAGCTCCCTGTGGGTGGCTGGATCTCGGGCCAGGTGCTCGAAGAGGTTGAGCGGCTCAACCCTTCGCGTTGCTGGCGACACGCTGATCTCTGCGGGAAGCCTCTCACTGCCTTGCACAAAGTGCTCCAGGCGTTTCAACTGCAGGCAGCGGTGCAGGTAGGCCATGACGTCCCACAGCCGCCGTTCAAATTCCCTCCTGCGCCACTGGGACAGCGGTACTGTGGTCAGCACGTGCATGACCACAGTCTTCCAGGTAGAGCAGGAAAACCCTGTACCCCTCAGGATGAAGGTGAAGACCTGCAGGCATTTCAGGTGCAAGCTGTGACAGGGCAGCTGCCTGGCGATGTGCTGGAAGAATTTCGCCTCTGCCACAGCGTACGTCTCAGGCCACGCTGTGCTTGTGATGAGCTTGGCCTCGGCAGGCTGACTGTTCATAAAGTTGATGGAGCCACCTCTCTGAGCCTCTGTGGGCTGGCTGATGACAAAGATGTCGGAGTCCCCTTGGCGCACTCCAAAGAGCATCTCCACCATCAGGCTCTTCTTGCCTTTGGTAAGCTGGAATTGGCAGGACCGGCTGCAGGGCTGAAACACCAAGTGCCATGAGTAGGACTGAGGCACGTGCAGCCAGGAGCATCTCACCAGCTGGTGGAACCAGTGGGAGGTCTTCTCCACGTCCAGGTAGGAGCCGGTGCAGAGTGTCTCTAGGAGGCTGCGCTTCTGCTTCCGCCACAGCTCCTCCTGCGAGTGGTGCAGGAAGCACAACAGCTTCTCGCCCAGCTGCTCCCTCTGGCATGTGCACACCAGCTCCACGCGGACGCTGAAGGTCCTTGCTGCCATCTGCCCTGCACTGTTCAGTTCTAGGTGGAAGGCATGGCCTGGCGGGGGATTCAGCGGGACCAGCACACGGTACACGCCATCCCACTCGCGGGGACTCCAACCCTCAAAGGCACTGCCCACTCCAATGGCTTCTTGAGGCACTGGGTAGAAGCTATTGCTCACGCTGTCCACAAAGACACGCGTGAAACTCTCCATCAGCTCAGCTGTCACTGAGCAACCTTGCTCCAGCTCCTCCACAGGCCACTCTATGTGATCCACAAAAAGGATGGCTCCCTCATTCCCAGCATTTCCTCCACTTTCATGTCAAAATTCCCTTCAATGATGTCATCGTCTCCTTCATCTGCAGCCACGGGACTGCCTTCTCTGTCTCTTCCGCTCCCGTTGTTGTCAGCCTCCACAGTTACATCAGTGTTTCCTTTGCCTTCCTCTGAATAAGGACTCTCTTCTTCCTGTTGTGTTCCACTCTCGTTGTGTCCAAAGTTGTTGCAGGAGCTCTGGTCCTTGCCGCTGCTGCTGGCCTGACGGCTCCTTCTCCTGCAGCTAAAGCACAGGCCCAAGAGGAGCAGGACTCCAGCAAGAGCCCAGAATGGCCACTGCTGCAGGGCACCAAAGAGCACGGCTGCCCAGCCCTCGTCCAGGGGCCCCTGCTCCAGCTCCCGCAGCAGCCGAGCCATCTCCTGGTCCAGCAGCTCCTGACGCTCCTGCATGCGCTGGTGCGTAGCCTCATCCAGCCCATCTCCAGCCGGCTGGGGGTACTGGATCAGGCTTTGCACGAGCACGAAGATCAGTGATAGTAAAGCCATGGTCTGCAGGAGGACACACAGAAAGGCTTCAGTGGGGCCGGAATGGAGACAGGCAGTGGGGGTCAGGAGGCGCTCTTCCTGATATTTCAGGTCTTAATTCCAAAGAACAGAGATGCCAGGACTTGTCAGTGTACAGATTTCAAAACTACGATTTTTATATTCCAATAAAGAGTTATGGCTCAGTTTTAGTGAATTTAATACTACTGTTGCAAATTGTGACCACTGAATGTCTAGAGCAACCTAGTCACTATGACCTTATAAATTCATTGTAAACCTAATGAATAAGTCGTCTAGGCCATGTAGCTTCAATATGTAATTTTTATCACTGACGCAAGAGTTCTTCTTTCTTCTCCTCACCTATCCCTGTTTGACATCTTGGGGTTTTGTTTTATTTTATTTTGTTCTGTGGAGTCAGACATCAACAAAATAGCAATATGTTAGAAAAACATATTTATTTTAAAATATGTTTTTAAAAAAAGATCTTTTAAAAATCTTTAAAATATCTTGTAAATATTTAAAACTAATCAACTACAGGAATATGGGGCAGTTTTATGGCACCTGCTCTACTGGAATCAGATGGGATACATCTCCCTGTTAAGGACAAAGGTTTTTAGCTCATGAACTGGCAGAACTTTAAACTAGGTCTGAAAGGGGAAGGGGATGCATCTGGGCTGTCTGGAAGCAGGTACAAGGATGGTAAGACTGTGTTAGGGGAGAAGTCAGTGGCCCAGCTGAGGTGCATGTATACCAATGAATGTAGCATGATGTAACAAACAGGAGGAGCTGGAGGCCATCATGCAACAGCAGAACTATGATGCAGTCACCATCACAGAAACATGCTGGGATGACTCACACAGTTGGAGCACTGCAATGGATGGCTACCAGCTCTTCAGAAGAGACAGGAAAGGGAGAGGAGGTGGAGGGGTGGACCTTTATATTAGGGAGGTTTTGGATGTCATAGGTATTGAAACTGATGACGATGAAGTTGAGTCCCTATGAGTAAGAATTAAGAGGAAGGCCAACAAGGTCTGGTGTCCCTCTGTGACCAGGTGACCCTCCTGGTGGACGCAGGAAAGGCTGTGAATATTGTCTATTTTTTAAACTTCAGCAAGGCCTTTGATACTGTCTGCCACAGCATACTCCTGGAGATGCTGGAAGCTTGGACAGGAGCGCTCCTTGCTGAGTTGGGAACTGGCTGGATGGCCGGGCCCAGAGAGTGATGATGAATGGTGCCACATCCAGCTGGGGACAGTCACCAGTGGTGTCGCTCGGGGGTCTGCGCAGGGACCACTCTATTTAATATTTTTTATAAACAACATGAATGAGGGCATGAAGTCTTTCATTAGTTAATTTGCAGATGACACCAACCAGTGGTTTCCTGCTTCTTCCAGATATGAAGAAAATTTGAATTCTTAGCTGTGTTTGGTATTTTCTTTAGGCACCAGAGGGGAGTTTTAAATTACTGCGTTCTGGAAAATGCATCCTAACTTATGTCAGTTTCACAAGACTGGATAAAGAATGTATTTACTTAATCAGAAAATGTGATGCTTCACTGGGTTTTTGCAGAAATAACACCCAACATATTCACTGTATAGATAACCAGGTTGCCATTCAGAACACCATATCCCCATCCCTGTGCCCTTCTTTGCCACAGTTCATCTTTTTTAGGGCTTTTTACCACCATAGATAGTCTCTGCAAAGTAACTCTACATAATGCTAGGGAAGGCTTTGGTACATATCGTGAAGCTCCACTTAGGGGTCACCCTTGCTGTAGTGGAGTTTTTAATAACACCTGGAGAGTACAGTTGCACCTCTCACTGCCATCTCAGAAGGGTCTCCCAAGGGTCTTGACTCGTCTTTGTCCTCATATTTCTGATACTGTAGGGTATTTTACAACCTCTTTGTAGGAAACCAAATATAGAACCCTTAATGTTCATCACTGCAACAGAGAACAAAGTAGGTATCTCTTTCTGAAGATACATGGAAATCAAGGTCCCTTTCTACAGAAAATCCTTCCAGTGACTAACATCAACCCTGCAAAAAACTGTTGCTGTAGATTTGTGTTCTGAAAACATCTTATGAATACTTTCAGTAACTTCTATACCTGAGGAGACAAGTGTTCAGCTTGTAAGGAAAAGCATCTTGCCTATTCAATAGGTTTTTCTAATTCAGTCAGGATGGTCAATGTGTTTTCTGGAACTGCCTCCAGAGAAGGAGTAGAGAGAATGACCAGCTGTGTTAGACACAAAATCCAAGTTTAAACATCAGTTGTTGCTGAAATTCCAGCTTATTCCTTTTTACTGTAGAGCTGTATGCCTTTAAAACAGAAAAAAAGTGACATTTCTGATCCTGAGCAACTATTTACTGCCTGACTGTCTTTACAGCTGGAATAGCTCTGAGTCAGTTTTAAGGGCCCTGATACATTCAACAAGTTTACATCAAAATGATAAAAAAAAGTATTTGAAAATAAGGTTTTGATCTTGACAGCACGTAACTACTTTACTCCTGGAAGACAGCATAAAATTGCCATCAAGTCAGTCTTGATAGCAGAAATCATTGGTAGCATGTAGGGACAAAGTGGGCTTTTGTGTTATCCCCCTCTTCTGGCATCATTTAGAACTAAGTTTGTAACACCACCCCCCACAATTTTGTTGATTCCATGTATTCCAGTAATTGTAGCTGGGGGGATCAATGGTGCCTGCTCTTAATTCAGGCAGTTTTCAGGCTACTCTGAGTTGGAGATTACACCAATGCCCCTGGAGGTAACCTTGCCTAAAATCTGCTTAAACCTGTGCTGTCACTGCTCTCATCAGGAGCTGAGTGTTGGAGCCAAGTCCTCAGTCTGTGAAGCAAGTGATGGTAAAGCCAGGAGCAGAGCAAACAATGAGGAATAATGCAATCTGCTTCCAGGGGACATGGATCATTAGCTGGATTACACCAGCAGATAGTAATGGAAATTCAGCATAGAATTCTGTAAAATAATTAGCCCAAGATGGAGGAAACAGCCCAAGAAATAGGCGCTAAATGGAACAATCAAATAATACCAGGAGTCTGTATGAAAATAATAATTGGAATTTTCATGTCAACAAATGCCTCAGCAAGAAAAATGCACCTAATTTTGTATCAATAAAAGGCAAGCAACAAAAAACCCAGTGCTTTTTGTGTGTGAGCCACTTAACAAGCACTCTTTCAAACCCTGAGCACCACATCCGTCCCTGCACACATCAGTAGGTTATTATTACCTTGGAGTGGGTACAGGCCAGGTCAACAAAGCTTACACTAGCTCTGCAAAACAGGCTATAAAGCAAAGCTAAAGGAGCTGTGCTGCTTTTCATTAAAGAGTCTTCAAGGGGACATAGTGGAAGTTGTTTTCAAGTTAAGAACTACATCAATAAAGTCAATGCAGATGGGGTTTCAGACAAGTGCAGGGTTAAGACTTTTTCCAATAAGAATGAAAAGCTAATGTATGAGATTATTTATGGGAGAGACTTTTTGGTATCTGAATTCTAACATCATTACATCTGAACAAAACAGAATTAATTGTCTGGCTTTGTAAATAGCAGTTTACAAAAAATGGCCAGCACCTGACATTTCTCAGGATAAGCAAAACTCCACCTTGGTAGTCAATGCTTCTGTTAAATGATAATGACTTACCCTGGTGAATCTGAACTCCATAGGTTTGGAACAGACCCCAGGGATGAGTTACTGGAACCATGCTCCTGACTTGCCCAGGCTGATTGGCTTTGTAACACTGAACATGAAGCAACACAACATCTTTGGCTGCTGAATCTGCTTTGCAAAGCTCTCCAAGATCAGTAAATAAAAGCTAGAAGAATGTAAATAGAATGTTAATTTTTTGTGTGTTGAGTCTCTTGCTGCTGAAAGACTAGTGAAGAGCTGCCTGGTTTCACTGTTAAATCCTTGAACACTCTCACATCCTGTTCACAGATGCATTTTTCTGCCTATAATAAAGGAAATCATTCAAATGATATTCCCACTACTTTCACCATCTTTACTGAATATCACCTGAAAGTGGCTAAATCACACAAAGAATTCACAGCTGATGACATTTTCCCAAGCCACAGAATAACACCTGTGACTTACTTTTCAATAAAGAAACACACTTTTTAAAATGTTTTTTCTTCTTTTACTACCAGTTGAAAGCCTTCACACCCCATGAACACTTCGAGGGCGCACACCAGCACTTCCCCAAGCACTGCCACGGCACAATCACCTTTTTCATTTGCTTATTAAAACTTGCATTCTGATCTCCAGCCTCTTCTCTCTTGCTGGAGGTTGGATGCATTACTAAATTACGGCCTACGTATAAATCATTTCACTGTTAAGTCCCCAGTCCAAGCCCTAGCTAGGGTGAAATATGGCCTGTGCCAGTATGGTCGGGAGGACAAGGACTGGATGACTCCAAGAGCCATGGAGGATTTGGGACCCAGGTTAACAGAACTGGAAACAGTGTTAGATAGGATGTTGTCTAGAACTGATTGCTTTGAGCTGTACCATTGAGAGAATCAGATAGCTAGAACAAATATATGGGGTGTCACTATGAGACACAAAACACCACAACGTGAACACACTGATGTTCTCGAGGTAAAAGGGGTAGTTTATTTTTTAACTCCAACAATTATAGATTTCTAAAAGTGACAGTGGATTGGAGGGTGACAGTGCCACCTCTCCAATGACACTGGACAAACCAACAGTCCATCAAATTTCTCTTCCTTTATAAAAGAATGCAAACAATAAGTTATTTACAGAAAGTGTGTGAGAAAGTTTGTTACAAGAATGTAAACATCAGAAGGCTTAGAAAATCTTAGAAAATCAGCGCCACAATGGGTGTACTTTGTGCTTGTCTGATGCTCAGCAGATGTATAAAAAAGTGATGCTGGAAGGATGGAACAGTGCTGTGTCAGTGGAAATCCAGCAGGAGGATGTGCTTAATGAAGCAGATCCTTTTCAGCTTCATAGTAATGACCCGGAGCATCCTGCAGCATGAATTCATGCCTGGCAGAGGTAGACTGCCACTGTAGGCAGCTGTGAGCAAGAGAGGGTGGAAAGGGAGAGTTTCTTGCAAGTTACTCTCCATTGATCACAATCTTGTCCTCACTGTGCAGAACTGGACTCCTGTTAAGGTGGCTGGAAGGTTTGCAGTGCCATTCAGGCAGAGTACTTTTCAAAATATTCTTAGGTGAAACAAGAGCTGGGCAATGACAAACAGGGCACAGCTGGGTTTTGGACATTGTGGACTGAACTGGCCTGGCTTTGTCTTGATTAAAAATATTATGATGTAATTTATTCAAGAGGAGACAGATTGACAGGAACAGGATTTAATTAAACCAAGTTTAAATCCATTTTGTATTCCCAAGTTGCACTTACATAGCAAAAAGGCACCTATTCAGGAGGAAAAGGAATCTGCTCAACAACTGTGGACATATCCCAGTAATATTTCAAGGGCGTTCCCTTCTTTCCCCTCTGCTTTGTACTTATTTTTGACAATATCCTTTCCTTGGAAACCAGGTTATGCACATAAGTGGATCATCACGGTTGCTTCTTCTCCCTCAAATAGTTGGTTGTCTGTCTCAATTTGCAGGTTAATGTAAAGTAGGCTTACCCACTTTGGTCTTTAAGTAGTTTCTGCCATCCTCAATTCCTTTTGGAATTAACTTTGAAGTTATGGAAAATAATTTAATAAAAGTAGTATTACCAAAAATTAAATGAAGAACTTGAGGTCTGTTGAGAGAAAAAGCCTTTCCATTTCTGCAGCAATTTTAATATTATCTGCACACACTCACTTGTGTTATTTGCAGCAGGCTTATCACTGAGGACTGGGGAGGTTTAAGTAAAAAAAACAACCTGCTTAAAGAAATAAATCACTTTACCCACACTGACAAAAAATTGTGAAATCTTGTGGTAGAAGAGTTAGAATTTCTCCTGTTCAGTTTTTGCTTCTGTTGTGGGTTCATGACTGTGAGATTTCATCCTTTAAGACTTTTATGCAATTTTGTTTTGCATAAGCATATTTCACTTTATATACTGTGAACCAAATTCGGGCTTGGTGAGCTATGTGTCATTTCTTTTGAAGTAACTGGGCTATTAACTCTCATGGAAATGAGTAGTAAAACTAGATTTTTTGTCTTTATCTCTCAGAATGTGATCTCTGCATTGAAGAAGATAAATAATGAAGTCCAGGCACAAATAATAATGAAATCATGTAAGCAGTTCAAATACTTTGATTTATTCCTTGGGCATTAAAAGAGCCTAAACTCTGATTTTGGTGGTTCAGGTTTTTACAGCATTTTGCATCAGACTCATTAGTAAAGCTTTGTGCACTTGCAGCAGAATTTGCATCTTAAAGGTTCTGAACAGAAATGCAGATAGCAATTTTTCCATCTAGTTACGAGAAGAATTTTATGATTCCCAGAAGTCAATTTTTGTTTCCCTTTATACAGAGGATCTAATAAGAAAAATATCCTCTATCAATAAACTATCTCCTGTATTTTATGTAGATTAAGGAAAGCTAATCAAAGAAAAAAACATTAAGTAATGTTACTGGCTGTAACCTTCAGAACTGTCAATCCTGAAGAACTTTCACTGCCTCAGTCCTGCTCCAGGATAGGAAGGCTTAAAACTGTTGGTTGTAGTCCCCAGAAGTGAGCAGCCACCCATCACAGTCCCTCTGTGCCCTCCTGCAGCCTCCAGCAGCCTGGGCTGGTCACCCAGAAAGCCAAGGACAGCGGCTGGCAGCGCTCTCCTCTGCTCCTCAGCCGAGGCACCGAGTGCCCACAAAGCAACGGGAATGAGAGGAGCTCACTTCCAGTCCCTCAGATCCACACTGATGATCCCACTCCTTTTGGGTGTGGTGGGTGGAATGATTCCACTGCCCCTTTTTCACACTGAACAATGTTTCCAGTACTCCCCCTTTTAATTATCAAAATTCTGCATGGCACCCAAAATGTTTTTCTGGAGAAGCTGTTCAGAATATACAACTAATAGAAAAAGTATGTCTAATATTATTTAGCATTATTAAGTAATGGAAGGAAACGCTCCTATTCATACTGAATATAACCGAAATCTCTTAATCCACGTGAAGATACTGAAATTTCTTTTTGTCTCTGAGATTGTAATTTTTCTACTACAAAGTCCAGTCTAGCTTTGGTGGGCTACAGCCTCTATAAAGCCACACTGGGAGGGAATAAAAGATGAAGGAATCTTCCAGTTGGCCACGCATCATAATTATTTTAAGTACTGCCATCTTCTGTAATTAATACAAGCTGCAAATGAAGTTGTGCACAATTCCTGTTGTGAGAGAGGAGAGCAGCAACTGATGTAATACCTCCTGGAAAGATTACATTATGAGTATATGATGTGAAAAGATGCAATAAATTATATATTTTTTGAGAAATAAAATGCTGTAAGATTCAGAGTAAAAATCTGTGTAGGTTTGGCCATTAACTATACTCCCCTGCATTCTTATGTAACTGCCTTTTTACACTTTTTGAGGACATCACTGTAAAAGCAGAGTTTCTTTGGGCTGAGACAGAGAGCAGAGGGGTTAGAGGTGTGAGCCTGCCATTGCTGTTTTTCTGGTTCCTAAAAAAAACCCCAGCAGTACCCTTAGGCACTTTTCTCTAACAATACCAAGATGTCTTTTGTGATTCACTGAGGAATAACTGCTTTGGGATGTTTCAAAACTGGTTTTTAAGTAAAGGATGCAAAATTTTTCTTTCCAGAGATGCAATGAATCTAGCTGACACTTTAATATCTTTGTTAAAAGGCACATGAGGCAGATGAAGCAGCAATAAATATCCATGCAGAGAAAGATCATGCATATCTGTGGGATGTTATCCAGTTAAAAGCATCTCTGAAAAATAAGTGAAGATTCATTGGTTTCTCCAAAGCTTTATTTCTGATTTATTACTGAGACATTTTTGAAAATTACTATATTTGATAAAGTGGCACAAGCTGAAAGGAAATACATACAAACCAATTTTATTTCTAACTTTGATTTCCAAATGTCCAGAATACTGCTTGAAGAAACATTTTGTTCTCTCTGCCTTCCAGCAAAGTGTAATCTCTTCTAGGTTTGAGGTGTTTTTACCTCGTGCTGGTGCCTCCTCAACAGCCCTCTCTTCAAATAAATTCATTACTTTCCCCTATGCATAGAAAACATGTATTTTTATAAGGCACTGTGCATACAAAACCCTAGGAATCACAATAATTGCAGCAAGGCAAATGGTGCAAGGTGTAGTGGTATAAAATCACAGGAGATACAGGACCATAGACCAGGGGATGCTTTGGTAGAGTAAGGCAGGTGTAGGGTCTGGATGACTGTAAGCAAAATAAACTGGAGCACTTGGGAGCTGCACTTTTGAAAGAGACAAGGTGTTAATAGGGGAGGTGTGTAATAGCATAAAAAACAATCATATTTGTACCTGGAGTGACAGCAGCATCCTCTGATGACAGTGAATCCTCTGATGGGAAAAGAAATTCCCAAGTTTCATCTCTTGCTGGTCTAAGATCTGAGAACCACAGCCCGAAGGTCAGAGATTGTCTTCAGCACCATGGCCAGATACCAACATCAGCCCCAGAAAGGGACTTTGGGATGATTAGGATGGGTTTGTAGCTGGTAGGAAACAAAGAGAGGTCTTTCAAGAGAGGAATATAAACCTGAAACTATACTGACAGGGCTTGCAATAGTCCAGGAAGAAGGTGGAAGCAGGTGCACATGCACAGCTGGAAACAGGCAGAAGTGGTTTATTAGGAGGTAGATTAATGGGAATAATTCAAAATGCAGCAACTAGCAGAGTAAAGACCATTTTCCAGGTGAGGGTGACTCCAGAGGGGTAGGATTTTCTTAAGATGTGCAAGAAAATTATTTTTAAAAGTAATGAATAAGGATATGACAGTGGGGATGTACCATTCCTGTAATTGCCAAATGTACTGCTCCTTTCTGGGTGCTGAACTCAGGGAAATGAACCCATCCCAGCTCACAGTGAGGGAAAGGGAATAGACTTATCTGAATGAGATTTCAAATTGGCTAGTGTCAGCAAGTGGTAATGAAATGTGGAGGTGATAATAGATACCATGATAAGCAATCTGTCCAGGTAGAAGGAGATGAAAAAAAGACAGTAGGACACAGCCTAAATTTTCTGATTTACTTCAGCCACTTTATACCATGCTAATGTAGATGAAATGGAGAATTAAATCTCCACTGTATGAAGCAGTGATTTTCAGAAAAGATAAACATTTCCTGAGGGAAAAAAGGATATCTTAGTATGGCAGTAGAGCCATCAATACGGACTCAGAGTAACAGGAAACCAAACATATTACTGTACAAATGAAGACAAATGGTGCACTCCTGACTGGAACATTACATAGTGCCAGGAACACATGGCCACTGGTGGAAATGCCCTTTAACCTGCCTAAGAGAAGTCTTACAGTAAAGTTCTTGCACCCAGAATAGGATGTGTTGGAATGTGGTGCTACATCAGGAGGCCAGAAGGATGAAAGAAGATTTTCCCTGCTGTCCTGCAGGTGCAGGATAACTCATCTGGGATTGGTAACTGGTTGGTAACTAGTTCAGCTGCAGTGGTAACTTGGATTCACTGACAGCGTGGCTTGCCTGGAGGGTGTGTTTTCACAGACCATCTCCTGCTGCTCTGCTGCATTTGACAGCAGCCAAAAATAGGTAAAGGCAGGTGAACTGATCCCTCATCCCTTGACACGTGCGAGACAGGGCACACAGGCAAACTGCAGCGTGACCCACTAAAGGTCAAGATGCTCTGCAGATAAAGCTGATGTTCCAGCTGCAGCTCCTCTGTCAGCCAGTAACACCTGCTTCCACAGCACAAGACCTACCAGTGCCAGAAATCTTAGGTAGCATTCACTGAGTTTACTCATTCAGTTAAGATTTCCATCCGCTGCTACCATTGAACCAATGGTTGAACCATTTTGCTCACCTTTCTCAATTCCATTCCATCTCTTGCTTTGAAGACTGCAAGCAGCCAAACCAAAAACCTTCCCCAACACTGAAACAAGTGAGTATAAGCTATGTTTGAGCTGCAGTTGACAGGACTAGGTCCACACTGCAGCTGTAACTGCAGCAAGGAGTTGCCAGTACTTTACAAAGTTGGTGTCCACTGCAAAATAGGGAGATCTGGTAATGTGTTCTGCTTCTTGGACCCTGATTTTTATTCTGTATTCACATGGCCTTTCATACACAACATGCACACATGCCAGGTGCCATGGCAATTTCAAAATCAGATTTTCCTCTCAATTAAGAAGGCATTAAAGAGGGCAATTAAGAAGGTACTCTACCTTAAGTGAGTGAAAGGAGTCCAAAGGTATGGTCACTCATCACTGAGGATACCCTTTAAACATTTCTCTTGGTGAGCCAGGCTGCAGTGGCTGTTATCCAGGTAAGCAGCACTCCAGATGGATTACCTCTGCAGACATCAGCAGTACAGTTGGATTAGGGAAGCTGTCTGCACACCTGCTCATTTCACTAACCAGCTCCTGGAATTAAAGAACCTGGACATGTTCTAAAATGTTTATCCTCACTGTTAGACTCAGGTGCCAACTTGTGTTTCCAAGTGTAGGGCAATGTGACCTGCAGTCCCCAGAGTGGAGGTCAGCAGAGGTGTGCAGAGCAGGAAAGATTCATCTGGAATTAAAAATCCCTGGAATTTAAAAGCAACAAGCATAGACTCTTGCTTAAGTATGGCATCCAAGATATTTAACATCCCTTTTCACGAGATGGATGAATGAACTTCCTGTGAGCAATTAACTGAAGGATGTTTTACTTAAGTCAAACAAGCCAGCACTACTTCTTGTGACTCTCTTCTGTAGTTTTTCCCTTTCTTCCACAGTGTTTCTAAAAATGCCTAGGTTACAGAAAATCTATGGTTCTCCTTTAACAGAAACTGCATCTCTAGCACAAATGGTACTTCTGACTGCAGAATTGGTTTTTTCTCCCACAAACCCTTCTTCCCCCTTGCTTCCCTTTTTTGTGCCAGATTTTCAGCAAGTTTTTTGTTTTGTCTCTTTCTGAAGGACATAGCTTTCTTCCTCCAAGAGGAAGATCAGGGTCTCTAATTTATCTTTTGTTCTTCCACACATTCCCTTTATCTGCTTTTGTTACTCTCTTTCTCTTCCTGACCCCCATTTCTTTGTGAATACTGCCTTCAACACCTGATTTTAACTCTCTTTCAAACCAGAAAACAGACTCCTGTTTTTGATTTTTTACTGTCTTATCTCTTCTCTTTCATGATTTTTCCTCTCTTGCCATCTCTTAATTAGACATTAAGAGGAGGTTTGGAAATATGGGGAAGACTATTACATCCTTTTAAAAGTGCAAAATAGTGCCTGTATGTTTATAGTGAGGAGAACCACTACAAAGTATGAGATAATCATGGTGCTGGGAGAAAAGAGATATGAAAAAAGTAATTAACTACACTGATTACTTTCTGATATTAGTAAAAAAATTGGATGTTAAAAGTTAGAAGTCAATGTGCAGACTTACTCTCAGTGTGCATGGATTAATCCACTTACATCCAGACACGGTGTATCTGGCAGTCAATGACAGATGTGGACATTAACTCTGTTCAGCAGGAATATTTGGATCAAGCAGGCAGACATCAGGAGGTATTGGCATCCTCTCAGAACTACCTCCCTGAAAGGTAAGAAGCCCATACAGACCTGAGAAAGGATTTTCTCCAGACTGACATTAGCAGAGTGATTGAGCCAGAATGGGGAGAGATCACAAAAAATCTTTGCACATGGACAAAGTAGGCAGAAAATTATTGGAAAAGGGCAAAGATGGAATCTGTAAGAAAGTGCATGTGCTGCTTTAACTGGGATGAGGTTTCATGAATAGTGCAGAGGAGATGGAATATTAGCCCACAGCTTATCACTTGTCCTACTGAAATCACATATGTTTATGGTATTTTTTCTGGACCAAAAATCACACTGGGTTGACACTAATACAATAGTAAAAGCATACAGTCTTGAAAGCAAATAGAAAATTTGAATAAATTTTCAATGAAAGGAAAGCTAATGGCCATATGACACAGCAGTAGCGTTACTTGATAGATTCATGGCTATTTTTGATAGCCTTAGAAAAAGAAAAGTATCGTATAAATGGCAGGAAAATACTGCAAATGTTTGGCAAAGGACAAGAACATGGTATTTTTAGACACAAAATTACTTTGCTAGCTGCATTTGGCATTAAATATGGCACTATTATTTGGACATCATCATAACATGGTTCTTTCACAAATGAACATAGGAATAATTCCAATTCAAGCTTCCCTCTGGAAACCTGAGGCTTAACCTTATCTCAATGCTGATTTCAAACTGATTTTAAGCAAATGGAACTAAAAGACAGGAGGAATATAAATTTTACAAAGCAAATTAATAAAATAGTAACATTCAAACTTCCACCTAAATGGGTTGCAGTTCAAGTCTAGTTTGAATCTTCTGACGATGAGAGTGAGCAGTCTCCTTGTGCCTCTTCTCATACAGCTCTTATGCACTCATGATGACAGCAGTGACTTGCTGACCCTCTGGGGCTCCAGACCAGCAGATGCAGAGATGTGAGTAACAACAATCATGAAATCTGCACATCTGCCAAGTGGTTTGCTTTGTTAGTGCTCTGCCATGGGCTCTGTGCAGGCACCCAGCACAATAAACCGGTGGTATGCGCTGGACATCTTCATGAGAAGTGGAAGCCATCAAAACAGCACTAAGTGGATGATGGATATTCAGGTTTTAGACTGGTGTTTCTCAGCCTATTAAATAAAAGATCAACAAAACTGAAAAGAATCTGCAGACCATCCTGTAGTGTTGCTAATTTTAATTATTTGCAGTCAATTAAAAACTACTTGCATTTTGAATGCCCACTCACTGCTTTTCTTCTCTGCCATTCTGCTTCCTTCCATTCAGGTACACAAATTTTATTGTGGAGGGGTCTAAGTACATGTTGTGTTTTTACAAACAGATAAAGAAAGGTACACTATGCTGCAAAGAAAGATGTTCTTGGGCTGATGCTCTCAATGACCCCTGCAACTGCAGGGGAGCTCAGAGTGTCCTAAGCTCTACTTCAGAGAGACAAATAAAGAGTTGAGATTCAGGTTTTCACTCATGATCTGAAGTTACCAGTCAAAACTCCAAAATCAAGAAATAAGCCTTGGAAGTCATGGAAATTTTAAAAGAAGAGTGGATGTCTTTTTGTTTATTATTTAGACATACATACTCTATGTGAAGCAACCAGCTTTTCCTGGTCTTCTGAAATTATTCTGAAGGGATCTTTTGCTGCTGTAGAAATTCCTGTCATTGCACACACTTGCCTCATCTTTCACTTCAGTATCAAACTCCTGTTTTCACTAGAAACCTGCCACTTACACCAGGTTTCAGATGTCCAGCATTTCAGGCAATCAAGCACCTGAATGTCCTGGGTGAGCACTGTGTGTGGAAGCCACCCTTGAAACATCCTTCTGGCTGAGAGCAGCTCTCACTGGCAGCTCCTCTCACAGAAAGTGGGCATTTGAGGCAGAAAGGGGCCTTTTCCACCAATCCACAGTCAGTGCTTGTGTGAGGGTTTGCAATTATTGTTCTACAGATAAACTGGTTACATCTCCCACTAAAATCCATGGCATGCAAAAGGACTTGCAATAATCATTGTGCTGTTCTTAGAATATAATAAATAAGTCCTTGGTTGTCACTCTTCTGAGGTTGTGTACTATCTGCACCATTTAACAAGTTTTGTGCAGCAATTCAATATTTGCATAGTATATTTCTGTATGTGCACATTATGCTTTCATTTATTTTTGTATATGAAAAGAAGCAGAAACCACAGTAGTATTTAACCTGTCTCCCTCTTAGCTCCTACCAACCAGTTCCATGTTTTTTCACCATTTTTGTTTTATTCTGTGCAACAGCCTGTGCCATCGAGTTGCCTCTATTTATCTTGGGCTGTTGATGCCACAGGTTCTGTCATGGCTGTGATGGATGTGAGCTATCTGTAGGCAAAGTGCAAGCATTGATCTGTGTGCAGATGAATGAGCTGTGCAGGGGGGTGTTCTGTTTGTTGGCAGTGTGTCTGTACACAGTGGAGAGACCTTCCTTGGCAGCTTTCACAGTGCACAGGAGTGCAGATCCTACCCAGGGAAAACTGCTGGGCAGACCTCCTTGTAGCCTTCCACCCTTCATTAATGTCACCAGCATTTCTCCCTCTTTTCTTATCTCTGCCCCTTGATCTGACCCCCATTTAGGTGAAAACTGCTAACCAGTCTGCTACATTTTGTCAAGGTCCCAATACACAAAGTCCAAATACAAGGTCAAGTCACCCAAGGTCTCCTTCTCTTTCTGGGCATACTCCTACTTAGGCTTTTCATCTCTTATACGTTGAAATGGCAGGGGGCTTATGTAGGTTTTAGTTTGCCAAGCTCTTCTACATTAGTTTCACACTGACCTAGCCAATACCTAATTAATCTTCAGCAGCCAAAGATGCAACTGTGCTCTGCAAGGATGACCTCTCCACAGTGAGGGTCTTGTGGAGATGCATTTGCATCGTAGGTGTTTGTTAAGGACCCTCAGATCCAGTGCACTCCAACAATCCATAATAATTCCTTTGGGCAAAGTCCTCCTTGGTCTGCAGAGCACTGCAGAGCAAAATTCTTGAGAGTCTTAATGGGTTCTGGAACAGGGCCATTGCGTAATCATTCTCCTGTGATGGGCCTAGGACAGGCAGATTCTCATGGGCTGGGCTGCCTGGGTTCCTCTGCTCACTGCCCTTGGTGGGGCCACAGCTGCAAAGCACACATGCAGAGCAGCAGCCACTCCTCCCCGTGTGCCCTGTGTGCTTCTCTCCCCAGGCTGAGGGGACCAGGACAGAGATTTCAGTCCATACCAGCATTTCCCAGTCAGTGATCAAGAACAGCAAGGCCATCCAAAGAAACCTGTCTCATTTGCTGTGTTTCCAACCAAGGATTTGACTGCCTGTTTTTCTGAGTTAACACAATGGCCTGTGCTCCACTCTTTGGGTATTGCTACTTTACGTGTATGGTGCTGGCAAATAAAGACCCATATATTTGGGTACAATGTAGAACAATAAGGAATCAGGCAGAAAGCTCATTTTTCTCTCTTGACCTTTTGTACTTATTTCTATTGACCCATCCTCCTCTGATTGCCAGCAGTCATTCTTTGTCTTCCAACCATATTTGATCACTTTTTTCAGTACAGTTTCCTGTTTGATTTCCTTTTACAAAAACATGTGTACTCTGACATTGTCGATAACTACCACAATTCCAGCTGTCTGAGCACTGATTTTTCTGTCTCTGAACTTATGAACCATATTAAAAATTCAGGATTTATTGCAGTTGTTTCAAGAACTCCTGACAGACAGATGACAATGATTTCAGAGGAAATAACTCCTCTGTAGTCAGCCTGTCCTGTATTCCCCTTGGCACTCCCTAAGCTTGAGAATATTAAAAGCAAAAGAAAAATGGCTCACAGTTAAAGCAGATTAATGAGACTCCATGTATTTTTTTTTTCAATGCATGGAAACTATATACAATTGAATAGCAGTACTTTCTCATTAGAGCTGAGCAAATCTATTTTGAGATTATTCCTCTTGGAGGAGCTGTGTGAATTACTCCTGTAACACCACAAATAGCTTCCTAAATACTAAATCACTTTGGATTGCCTCTGAAGAGTGTGGCAGAGGTGGGTGCCTGTATCAGAGGATGAACTCAGCACGTGACTGATTTATTGCAGACAGCTCAGCTGGGAAAGGTGACTGAAACTTCACCAAGTGACTGTCATGCACTGACATGTCCTTCAGCAGGTAAGGGAGGACCATTTTGTCTCCTTGACTGTCCTGCTCCTATGAGACTGTTTCCCCTGTCTCATAGGGATGATCAAGATTCCATCACAGGGTGAAAGCAGAAGCATCCCATTCCCAAGCTCCGTTCCCCTTTTTCCAGATGGTCAGTGAGAAGGTATAAGAGCTCAAGTCCAACCACGGCACTGAAAAAGCCCATCTAAGGACCCAACAGAAGTATTCAGAAGATTTTGGATGCTGGCTTGAGGTCCCGTTCTGGTTGGAGAGATCCATCTGTAAGACTGTGTGTGAGCCTCTTATGTAGAATCAGTCAATAACATATCAAACGTGCCACTGTGCACATCCTTGCCCTGCCTTGTGTAATTTGCTGAAATTACAGCTTTTCTCAGGGAATGATCACACATTTTTAGGGCAATTCAAAATGAATAGTTCTGTGCCTTCTCTCTCAAAGTGATGACTAAGGAATGAGCTCTTTTCTTTAAGTATTTTCTCCTGATGAGTCTAAATTAGTCCTCTCTGAGCCCTGTGTGGCTGCCGCAGGACTAACAGAGCTGACTCTCAGATTGGATCAGGCTTGATTTGGTTGAGAGGAGAAGGAAGGAGAAATGAACTGCACAATTATGCTGCCCTGTGTGATGCCTTATCTGACTGAGCTCTATTAATGCATGTCCCATGAGCTGCACAGTCTCCTCCATCCCTGTGAGTTCAGAGATCATGTGGACACTTCTGTTCCATATAATCACCTCAGCGACTGCAGCAGAGGCATTTCCTAGGTCTGACTGTGCCAATGAGATGATATTCAAATACAAGGTTAGGAGGGGTTTCTGTGGTACAGGAATTGCCAAGGGAATGCTCTTCAGTTTTGTCAACAAAACAATTGGAGTTTACTGAAATGAAATTTGAAAATGTCACAAATAACCATTTTGATCAGAAAAATCATCATCAATCAAAGCTATGTCTAATTTCTGCATGTGGTTTGTATTAAGTGCTTGAAAATGATTACTTTTTGGCTGGAAATTAATTCAAGGCATGTGATAGAATTGAAATGTTGATTAATGTAAAGGTAGCAGATGCCTCTTTGCCCTTGCTGTCTTAACTACAATGGTTCAGGCTTCCTACAGCCTGAATTTACACTGTCTTACCCCACAGAGGCAGGATGTTCTGAAGAAAGCAGTGTGGAGAGCAGAAGCCATCGTGTGTTGTTCGTGGTGGGGGTGTACACAGGCTCTTGTGGCAGAGGGGAGTATGGGCAGTACAGCAGATCTGGGGCTCTATTTTTATACAAAGAAAAATGGGTGTTTTAACTCTTCTGTGCCCTGTCCTACTCCGTGTTCATTATTGTAACTGGTGTAAATGGAGACAAACAACAGTCAGTTTGAATCTTCACGTTTTGGTATCCTTCAGTGCTGTCAGTTAAACCTCTTTTGTCTGATGATTGCAGCTCCAGGTGCCTTAACAGTTTCCATTTGCATTTGCCTTTAATGGGTATCTTGTCTGACAGGGGTCCCAGTGGCTGTGGATGGCATATTTGAGCTTTTTGTGTTAAAAAGGATCAAAGACAGAACCCCCCCCCCCCCCCCCCAAAAAAAAACCAACAGCAGGGACACAGATCTAGGATAGGAAAGGTTACACCAGCAACTGTGTGAGGCCCCCCCCCCCCAAAAAAAAAAAACAACAGCAGGGACACAGACCTAGGATAGGAAAAGGTTACACCAGCAACTGTGTGAGGCCAAGCTGTAAGGAGACATCAGAGGAGAAAGTCAGTCCTTGGACACAACAATCTCTGAGGTACATATTGGAGACATTTGCTGGATGTGACTGCCATCCTGGGATTCACCTCATCTTGCACTTTTAAATCCATCTCCCAGAGTTAAGCTATTGTCAGACTGATCAACAGATATGTGTGCATTGTACTGCCAGGCCCTCTTTGTGCTGCCTATGAAATAACAGCAGGTTGTGTTCCTTCCTAAGGGGGGAGGATTTTGAATTGGCTTGACTTGTCAGGGCTGGATTATTGCAATTCTTTGTTTGCAGGAGTTACCAACCATGTTATCTCTCGAATGCAGCTGATACAGGATGCAGCAGCTCGCAGTCTTTTGGGCATTCAGTTGTTTCAACACAGTATTTCCTTTTTAAAATCTCTCTGCTGGCTTCTGGTGAAATTTTGTGTCAAGATCAGAGTTCTGCAACTAGTACAGGCTATATTGGATGTTACACTGGTTTTCTTTGCTGGTAATATGTTACTTGCTGCTCAGCAAGATCATAATTATTATTGCAAAGGCATGTGGAAGGACAGAGCATCTCTCCATGAAGGGTGTTTTGCCAAGGGCCTTCCTAATGCAAAAATCACAAAAAAAGGAGAAAACCACAGGCAAGAAGGCACAAGGATGCAAATCTAAACAACAACAGATATATGAGGCAGTGATGGGAGCCAGTCACACTGACTGATAAGGGTATTGGATACAATAATGTTAATTTTGGTAAGATTATCTGATCCAGAACCTTGTCAAAGGGATGACAAGGACAAGAGAGAAGCCATAAACCAGAGACTCAAACCTGGCAGACAACTGCAATGGAAAAAAAGACAAGAAAACTAACCTTGATGTGAGAAACCAGCAAGAAAACCTACTTAGAAAAGGAAAATTGATAAAAAGAAGAAATTTTCTGCTGAAAAAAATACTGACAGAAAAGGCCTGCCAGCTTGGAGCCATGAGTCTAGAAACAAGAAACAGCCTTAATAAGAGCAGTGCAGCCAGAGTACCTTCAAACTGGAGACATGGGAAGGAGCCATCTCTCCAGTCATTTCAGACCCTCACAGTCTCTCCTCCCACCTGTGTGAGGC
This sequence comes from Passer montanus, assembly GCF_014805655.1. Taxonomy (NCBI): domain Eukaryota; kingdom Metazoa; phylum Chordata; class Aves; order Passeriformes; family Passeridae; genus Passer; species Passer montanus. The sequence continues at coordinate 5,494,687 of NW_024369930.1, read as the reverse complement.
ACTTATGCTCCATGTATGTCACATCCATTTCTCATGTTTAGTACTCAGCTGGCATCTAAAACTGCAACAGCTCAAGTGCTGTGGGGGTATTCATTCATCACTATCCTGAAACCTCAGGATGTCTCCTCTTGCTGTAACTTTCTGATTTTCCTCCTCTCTTTATGTTTTGTACTCTTCTACCACTTCAACTATATCAAAAGTTATAAATATGTAACTCTGAAAGACACATTTAGAAGGAAAGGTCAAAGTTACTCTCCTGTCTTTCCCATTGTTATCAGCTATTTATTCAGCTTTTACAGCCTGCTGCCTGGTTTTGCCACAGCTCCTTCATTTGTGCCCCTGGTACCCAATGTTTATGAGTAATGACACAGGCCTGTGACATTTAACTGTTGAAATCAGCCTAAATTGAATGCATTCAGCAAGTGCAGCAGAGGCTGAGACCCCATGGAAAGCTCAGAATGAAGTGATCAGAGCAATTGTTCAGATTTTGCCATGTGTGAAATATATCTTTACCAAAGAGACCTCCATTGCCCTCCCCAAATCCTACCAAAGCACCTGTAAATATTGAAGCAAATGGCAGGTGACCTCTGCACTCTTGCAGAAATGATCCTCCCTCACCTTCAGTACCACATAACTGATGACATGGAAGCTGAGCCTTTTCTTTGTAGACTACATTATTTTTTTCTAAATTACTTCCTTCTCTTTGTGGGGCAAGCATGAAAGTAATTTTGTATACTTGCAATTATTCTAAGCAACATGGGGCTAATGCTCCTTAAAGTGTCAAGGTCTGAAAGCTTGAGCTATTATTGCCAGAGAAACAGCAGGAAGAGGTACACTAGGACTGTGTCTTAACACATGAGCACAGTGTCTTGCTGATGAACAGGCTATTTAATTCTGAGAAAGATGTTGCCCTTTCTTGTACTCAGTTCTTCAGATTACTATAGAAACACAACTTATCTTTTCAGAGGCCTGATCTGAGAGAAGAAAAAGAGAAGGAAAAGACATTGATGTATGGGAAGGAAGAAATAGCTGACTGCTGCAGATTGTCTTAAAAACTGGTCTACATGTTTATCGTTTCAAAGTTATCTTAAGATGGTTCTTAATGCCTAGTAAGTTGGTATCTCCCACTGACAGAGAGATAGTCACTGACTTTGTTGCAGTCATCTGAAATAGATTGACCATGGATGATTATTTATTATATTTCAAAGTTATTTGGCTTTATGTCCTAGCCAGCACAGAAGCCACTACTCTACATTTGAATGTGTATTGCTTGTATAAGAGATAGTGGGATTACATGCAGAAAGGTGCAAAATTGTGTAAACAGCCTGAGACAGAAAAGTAGCTTATATGCTTGAATGGACTAAAACCAAAACAAACCAGTAGTGGCATTGCCTTTTTTGGTGTGTGTGTTTGTTTTAAAATTGCCTGCCAAAACATAGAAATTTTCTTTTGTATTCCAAAATTTAATGGAAATTAAAATTCAGCCCTTAACTGCAGAGTGGAGCTGGCACTCTTCCCCCCATCCCTGCATCTCTCTCATAAAACCATTCAGCCTCTCCAGTCCCATTGCCAATCCCAGTGAGTTTTTTCCAGAAACCCCCTCCCAATGTGTGCTACCAAAGAAGTGAATTTAATTCTCTGTGAATTATAGAGCATGGGCCAGGGCTGGATGCCTTGCAAGAAGATTGGTTTTTTTTTTCCAAGTTTTTTGCAAAACTAAGTCCAAAATCAGTAAACTTCTATGGGTCAATTCTAAAGGAGGCAAGACTAGCCTATCTCCTCTCCATACTCTGGATTTTCTTTCTCTTTGCCCTTGTACCCTCAACGCTTTTAAATTAATTTATATTATTTCAAATAAATATCTTATACTAAGAAACTTGACCCACTTGCCAGATATCCTCTTTCTATTCTCTGCTGTTTCTTTAACACCTTGTGGCATTCACATTCTCTGAAAAATCCCTTTGCCCAGGGCTTTTCTCCTGGGAAGCTGAAAGGCAGTGAGAGAGGCCTCAGAGAAAACATAACAATGTTACCCATTCTGACTTAGGTACAGCAGCACCATCATCTTCTTGCTGAGACCGCTTCCAATATCATCAGGGAAATAATGATTCTGGCAGGGTAGGTACTCACACTGAACAGCATTTTTTCTTCTACAGACAGAAAAGAACAAGCAAATGCTATGTCTTAATATTCCAGTCTGGATTACAGGGAAATTTTTATATTTCATACTTTGGCCTACCAGAAAAAAAAGGAAAGAAAAGGTCTAAAGAGTTCTTCTTCTTTGCCATCAGGTATTTGAAGATGATTATCCCTTTCCAGCTGCTGACTGAGACCTGTGAGTGTGAAACAAATCTCTGTATGAATCAGACCCACTAAAAGCCACGCAAACCAGGATGTGAGGACATATACTGGACTGACAATTCAGTAAAGTGAAAAAAAAATTGGAGAAACACTGACTTTCTAGCATATCCTTCAGTGGAAAATTAAGGTGAGGCTCAAAACATCCAATTCTAGAGTTTCTGGATCAGCAGCTGTCGGTTAAAATGCTGTTGCATTGGTGCACAAATGCACTAGTCTGCTGCAGCCCAGTCCCAGCTGGCTGTACAGCTCTAATGATGCTAGGATGACCTTTATGAAGTCTTCATGTATCTCTTGAAGATTTCACCAGTCAACATTTCCCCCTTTCTGATAGCGGGAAATCTGGAAATTCCCTTGCAGGTAGGATCGAAGTTACTTCCCTGGCAAACAAACAAACAAACAAAAAAATCTCAAAATGCATTTATATAAAAAATAAGACAATGATCAAGATGCATAGAAATGTTCAAGATTTTTCATGGATAAATAGTAAATAACAAATACCTCCTGTAGTTGCAACAGGTATTAGAGCTTTGAATTATTAAATGTGCCCCAGCAGTAATGAAAAGCCTCCTCCATTAATAATGTTAAATGGACTGCTTTCTACAGGTTTAGGAACAATGCACTACTGTGCATCCTTTGTTTTTAAAATTAAATTTGGACAAACTTTATTAGGTTTTTTTCATATTTAGGTGAAAACAGACTGAAATAAAAGTGAGATGATCTTTATTGATGCAGGAATCAAAATATCAGGAGTTAAGAGAATGGAAAGGCAAACTCAGGTAAATGCTAATTTGTGTGCTCAGCCAAATTTTATTCATGGATAGTGTAGAAATAAAAAGTAATAAAAAAAGCTTACAGGCAAAAAAGCTTTCTGCTACCTTCCCTGCTACTAGTGGGGAATGTAACTTGCTTAAAGGTTGCTTGGTATTTTCTGAAGGTTTCTTCAGATTTTTCAGACTTTTTAAAAATCTCAGTGTGTTGAGGCTCCTCCAGCAGTGTTTGATGATGTAATGATGTTGAAACACAAAGCTTGTGGCATGGATTCTGTAAATTCAAGTACAGAGACTGGATGAAGGAGGACCTAAAATAACCATTAAAATGTCCTTAGTATAGTCACCTGTTTCAGTCTCTGTTCATGCTGTCTGTAACGCTAACAATATATTCAAAAGACCAGGTTACTGCTGATCTCTGGCTGTTGTAGAGATCAGTGAATTACACATTGCTGAGCACTGCAGGATATTTTGTGAGGATTCTTTTTGCTAAGAATAGAGTGAGAAGTAGTCATGGTTTTTGCTACAGAGATGATCTGGATAAGATGGTCTCTGTAAAAAATTGCTGAAGATATACCTTTTCCCTGTGGTGACAAGAGAGCATATCTGCTGTCTGGTTCACTTGCTTTTTTGGGCACTCAGAGAAAGCTTCCCGCAATTGCAGAGACACGTGGGTGAGGACAGTTTCATTCTGGCTAAGTTGCCATAGGGATTCTGCAGCTGGAGCTGCAGGAGAGCAGGTTGTCACTTGCCATTAGCTTTGTTTTTATCCTGGGGACCAGTGTGCATCTCAGATACTGCCTGGTTAACTCCTCTGCTGCCAAAGTGCGAAAAAGAGTACTTAGTTGCTGCCACTGCTGGAGCTCACCTGGTCATTTGTGTCTTATCAAAGATTCAAAGCAAGAAATGTTAAAGCTGCAATAAGCATTAGTCAGTCAATGTACTTGAAACGAGGAATCTGTTGCAGCCAGACCTGTGGCATCCATGGCCAGGATCCACTTTCATTTGAGGCCATGCAGTGCACTGGAATAACATGCTATCACAAAGAAACCAGGGGATGATTAAAGTACTGTACTTGCTGTCCACATTATGAAAAATACTAATATCTCTTTATATTATTTCATTATATTAATAACTGTCCATTCTTAAAGTAGATTTGAAAAATGCTGCTTCTGGGTATGCTCCAAAGCATGTATCCTTCTCCTATGACTGGTGAGAAATATGCCCACATAATTTGGAACACAGACTTACAAGCAGCTGAAAGAAACAGCTGCTGAAATGAAATTACAATGGTTGGGATTGCCTTAGCACTCAGTGCTTTGTGTGTTTCTCCAAGACAGGGATGGATGTACTGAACATAACATAGATAACAAAAGCTGGGACTGAATAATTGCCTGTGTCACAGAGAAATCCAAAAGAAGGATGAAATTGCAAGTATTTTGTCATCAAACTAATGATTTGTTAATTACTCTACTTGGATGGACTATGAGCAGTCCAAGTCTATGCGGACAGACCAGTAAACCCAGAGAATGGCAAGGGATTTTGGCATGCAGTGCACTGTTCTGAATGATATAAACAGCACAATTTTCAGAGATCCTTTTTGTAGTAATGCTTGTGAAACAGTCCCCTCTTCTTCTGAGCCATTGTAAAAGGAGATAAAGCAAATGTAGGGCAGGAGCTCTGAGCAGCCTCTAGCCTAAACAAAGGAGATGGAAAAGCCAGTGCAGGCTTTTGGCTGAATGGAAAGAGAGAAGGGGGCACTGATATTAATTAATGTTTTTAGTCTCTTGCAGAGTACATACTGAAAACCTGAAGAGGACAGCCATTTCTCTTTAAAGACAATTTTAACACTTAATGGAAACAGTAACACAAGTTCTGGTGAATTCAGTGATTCAGAAAGACAGTGTGAAGCATCCCCTGTTTGCTCCAGAAGACAGTGCCCCCAAACACACACCTCCCATTTCAATTCTAATGAAGATTTGAATTTGCAGGAGTCCAAACTTAAGGCTCCTATTTTTTTCCATCAGTAAGGGGCTGTATAAGCTTCTTTCAGAACCCTTACCTTTGGTGGAACGTCTGGTATTATTTACAGCCTGAGAGTGATACAGGAGAAATCTGAACATCAGTCTTTCTCCTGCTACACATACTTCCTGATGGTTTCCTTCACACGAGGTTTAGCAACTGACACAGTACATTAAAAAATTAGATGGTTCCCCTTAGGGTTATCACATGCAGTAATTAAATCAAACACACACCAGAGTCACACAGGGAATTTGACAATGCATTTGAAACCACTGTGCTTCAAATGGAGGCCATTGCACATCAGTTCAGGCTGATCACTTTTTTTATTTTCCTGTAGAAGTTTGTTCCAGGCATCCTGTTGTCATTTAAGCATATGCTTTACATTAAGAATATGGAGTTCTGCTACAGGAACACCAAGCAGATGAGACCCTCTGTACAAAGGCAGGGGACAGCCTCATGCTCCAAAGTCCTTGCCCTCATGGAGGATTTCAACCACTCCTTCCAACCCATAGCTGTTGGACAGACAACATAGCAGGGCTGTGGGCTCCTTTGCCAGTCTGTAGCCAGCATCACTTGGATGAAGTTCCAGGAAAAGGAGAAAGGAACAAGGAGCTTTTCTGGCCCCTGAACAGGCTAAGCAGCATTCAAAGCAGAGGCAGACTTTTACCCTCTGCACCCAGCTAGATCTTGGGTCAGGAGCAAGGCTCTGGTCATCCCTAAGTAGTGTGGCATGTGGCCTCCCCTCCTGTCTGGGTTTGTCAGTGGAGACTACAGCACAAACCATGAAATACTGAATAGTTGCCAAGTGAGCTATTGAGAACCTGACTGCAATGCAAATGATACAATAAAAATATTGGAGAGGTTCTTTCCTCACCCCACATAAATGCAACTCAAGTGAAATATTATAGTTTTAAAAACTGACTTGCAAATATCTTTCTGCTTCAATATAATGCTTTAAAAGTGAAACATAGCTTTACAGTAACAGTGGGAGTTCCCTCTCCCAAACAAATTTAATACCAATGCAATAGATCTGAATTTTGTTTCAGAGATACACTAGAAAGCCAAAGTGCTTTCTTGAATGAAAATCTAGTTACGTGATAAAATTCATCTTCACTTAGGAGAACACTTTAACAAAACTGAGCAAAGTTTCCTCACGTTTTCTGAGCTGGAGCTGTAGATACACATTCCATGTGTTAGTGGTTAGACATCACTATCCCACGTGTCCTGGAAGTTATCACTTGTTCTGAAGGGCATAGTGTGTGCTCATTTCCAAAAGGCTTTTAATCTCTGAAGTAATTAAGGAAGACACAAAGCCCAAACCAATGGTTTTCACCACAAGAGAATGGGAAAAGAGGTTACATACACAAGGAAACTTTATTTTCCTGTTCTGTCACCAGTGGTTCTGCTGGCTCTGTATAATGTGTGCTGAAATGAAGCTTAGCTGGGGGTGATGCACAGGAATGTTAGGATGCTTTTTAAACCTGTTTTAAATAATGCCATTTCCATTCTCCACCAGCACATTTTTGGCAGCTTGTAGACACTGCCAAGCCCTGCACAGCACTGAAGTAGGGGTCAGTAGCAGGAGACTTATGCTTACCCTAAACACACAGACTCCCTAATTATTTCTGCCTGCTCCCTCTAGGCTTCCTCAATGCTTGTGCAGTTTCAGTACAGAACTACTAGAAAGAAATGGACTCCACCTGGATCAGCTGCCGGCTACAAATTTCACTCCTACCTTGTGATCCATATTAATGAATATTTTGGCTAGCAGCAGCAGGCACAAAGCAGAATATCTTTTTCTTTTTAACCTTCTTGTATCTTCTGGGAATATGCAGCTATTTATAATCCTGACAGATGTTCCAAGCAGGCTTTCTTGCAGCATGTATTCATCCTCCACCAATAACTTTGCATGTAGAGTGTGGGATCATCCCTGCAATTTGTACCAACTTTCCTTATTTCCTGATTTATCTCATTGTCATGGATTGAAATGTGTCCTTTTAAGCCAGTGCTGCTCATGCAGTGACTATGAAGGATTGAAGGCTCAGGACCCCCAGTGCAGTAGCCCAGGGTGCCAAGAGTCTAAACAGATTCTAAAGCACGAGTCTGGCTCCACACAATGCTGCAATAAAAGTATAACCTTCCCTTTTCCCTAACAGCATCACATTCTCAGGAAGGGAGGCAGTGCCTTCTGGAGTGTTCTGTGAACAGGTGACAACCCATCAGGACTTACAGGAGGTCTGCAGCACTGGGCATTTCTGCCATGCCTGGATTCAAGGATCACTGATGCCATTGGGTTTTACCTGCTGGGGCAGTCTTGATGACAATGACAATTTAAAAATTAACAACTTTGACATGCGAGTTTCTTCATTGGGCTAAGCTGGAACAGAGGTCAGCATTCTCTTTTGAGCCATAGCTGTATTTTAATCATAACACCTCCAACATCATGACTTGATTAATAAATAATTGATGTGGCTTTTATACTGTTTTGCCTTTGATCTTTTCAGAATGGAACATAATTCAAGACATGTAGTGTCTTGAGACATGTAAAACTGAGGTATCAGCAAATACATATTGACAGAAAGATGGGGCTTGACAGAACTACTAGTTTTGCAGAGCAAACAATTACTGTAGTATGGAAGCTTGAAATCATCAGTTGAAATGTCCTCAAATGAAAGCTCTTTTTACTCATAGTTGAAAGAATTCTTCTTGATAGAGCATCAGCAGACACCTTTTTTCTTTTAAATCTTCTCATCTTCTCTACTGAAAACAGATTTAGCTCCTACCTCTATTCTAGCTCAGCAATAACTCTCTCTTTTTAAGTCAGTCTTCTTTGTACAAAAGTAAAAATCACAGCCTCTTTTTCTCACATCAGTCCACTGAGTCATGCTGAGTTTAAAGGGTCTAATTCAGAGTTCTTAACCTGCCTGAATACTCTTTCTTGATTTCCTGTGGGCAACATCTCCATCCTCCTGGTCACATGTAACCCAACCACCATCTTGGATCTCTTTACTCTGAAATGTCTCATTCAGAGCAGGACTTTTGCATATATAACCCGTCACCATACGCCATATCCTCACTCTTTCACAGGAAAAAAAAAAAAGAGCCTGCCTCTCTGGTCAGTTCATGGTGTTAACTAACATTGTCCTTCCAATCAACACCATCTACAGCTAAAAAGGCTTCTATACAACTGAAATCCCAGCAGAACTCTCTCTTTCCTGTTCCTTCTATAATATTGTCCTTTTTTATGATATATACCAAGGAAAACAAGAAACAAAGCAGTAATTAGGCTTCTGCTATACTGTGATTATGGTTCACTCTGGTGATCAATCTGATCTCTCTCCAGTCTACATGTTTCCAATTTTTTGAACCGCAACCTCACACATCAGAACAGAATACACAGGTCATAGTTATGAACATGTGATCATCACTTGGAATGAAATAACATTATGCAAAATCCTGGGGGATGGTGGGAAGAGTCTTAGTAGTTGGGCAAAATCTGTTTTGCATCGAGGAGTGCTGAGAGAGTAAATCACCCATGCTTACAACTTACTCATTTTGACACAGGTGAATGGGCCACCTTCACTTAACCCAAAAAGGGGACATCATTTATATATACTTGTCACCTATATGGGCCAATAAACAGACTGCTGATTGTGAACTTCTCATGCAAAGAGGCAAATTGAGGGGCCACCAGTCACTGCACTCACAGGTGGGGATACCAAAGAGAAGCCTGAAGGTGGAATATGATGCTCAGTATGTGGTATCAGTGAAATATTGCATGTGGTTTCCAAGCTGATTTTTAAATACTCAATTTTGACTACTAAAAGAATAATAAGCAAAAATGCTGTTTGTATGTCATAAGCACAGGGCATACCTGACTATGAGACCACACTAGAAGTAAAGAGCTGAAAAACATTTCCAAGGGCAGTAGTTGTCAAAGGCAGCACAGATTTTTCTACAGATAAAAGCTGAGTATAGGTTGTGTAAGTTAAGTGCTAGCATGCTTTGAAAAAAACTGCAGCTGTAATAAATATTGACAAAGTAGCTGAAAGACATGAAGAAGAAAGAGGTCAGTCCTACATGATCACTTACTGCTACCCAAAGGGTACTGTAAGAAAAAATGCCTTATCTACCAAGGTTTGCATTGCTTTTCTCTCCAAATAATGTATTATTTATTGAAGTTGAAAGAAACCACAACACATGGGTGATAAATGCAATGAAAGATCTACCACCTGAAATCACCTTGCTTTTCTTTGCTTATCACTTACCAAACAGACACTTTTTTCTTGATATAGAGCATAGAAATGGAAGATTAATACATTTTCATTGTTAGTCTTAGTGGTTAATTACATTCATTTTACAAGTAAATTAATTCAGCTCAGTGCAAACAGCAAATAATTTTTTTTGCTGTCACTAGCACTAATCAATGATTAATTAGGATTATTAAAAATTGTTAGTGTGAAATTTTTTTCCAATGCAGTTATCTAAATGCCAAATTTATTTTGCTGAGAGTTTGGCATAAGACTGAGACAGTTAAATGGTCATGGAAAATAAGCTGAAGGAAAAGTTTGAGCTGAGAAGTAGATAGGATTTCTCACTAGCCTTAGTAAATAATCTAACTGACCACAGAGAAATTTAAATGCTTTTTACTTTTCTAGATTAAAATGTGATATTATAGTTTAGTCCACAACTGTGATGACTCAGTTGCTGCGTTCTGCTGCAGACTCAATATTTTGTTGATTTTCTTTTTAAATATTAAATTAACTTTCAATTCTATATTGACAAAAACCTGTTGTGCTCTATCTTTCACAATTTATTGGAAGCTAGCAAAAAAAAAATCCCACAGAAATGATATTGCTATGAGTACGAAACAACAATCAACTCAACCACTTTCAAAATAATATCAACCCCACATGAAAGAAAACCATTTCACCATGAATGTATCAACAGTTACATTCCAATTTAAGGAAAGCAAAACCCTCCCAACAGACTATGCTCCCTGGGAATGTGAATCCTGTATCACAGATGATGTCATGAGAGATTAAAAAAATCACTTTAAAATTGCTAGGCTGTCATGTCCCAGTGCTGGAGACTGTAAATGGGGTAAAGCTGGAGCCAAGGCTGTCAGGCTCTGTTCAGGGGACCCAGCACATGAACGAAGATAAATGTAGTGTAAGTTACTTTTTGGACTATGGCGAATTTAGTACAGATGAAAAGAAGCTCAGTTTTATTTCAATTCACACTGGGATCTACAAACAAATGCCAGTTATGCAAATGCATTGTGTCCAAACTCACATGCCTAACAAATTCAGTCTATGTTCAGGCATTTAGGCAAGTAAATCAAGAATTTCCAGGTAGAACTAACCTGAGCAGGAAATTATATCTCTTTGGCACAACTTTCATAATCTAAATATATAAGGATAAGTAACATGTTTTGGTAACATACCTACAACGCCTTCTGATTTATAAAGAATATAAAATAATTTATCAAACCTCAGCAGTTTTGTATCCAAAACTGATACACTCCTGATAAATATTCTCTGTGAGGAATAAGTAAATTCCTGCAATCCTCTATGTACCTTCTCAGAGAAATAAGGATACTAGTTAATACATTGATTTAACTGAGGATGTTGGTGGTAGAACATAATTTCCCCAGAAAAATAATCTGGAAAACAAACATGCCTAGAATTAATGGAAATGTAACTAAAAATTAAGATATCTCCAGTATGAATTGACTTTGTTTATTGGCAGCTTGAGGAAAGGTATTTATTTTCTCTCCTTCACCTTTAACAGACTGCTTCCCTTGAGGCCTAAATTCTAAGTAAACTGTTATGATACTGTGCAATAGATTTGTCTAAGCAACCAGCTGAAATTTAGCAGTAATTGCCTGTGGTGATATTTTTGTCAGATCTCATTTGGAGATCTCAAACTCTAGATCGTTCATCATATATTTCTGTCTGCAAAATTCTCTGCATTAGATACTATGGGAGTATTTAATCCATAGAATTACTGTTTTTCATAATAATGAGTTATAAATGAGAGCCTAATTACTCCTAATTCCTTGAAAATCCACTGTTGGTGATTATAATCACTAACGATTAGATTGTTAAACATTCATCATTGTCTATCTTTAGCAAACTTAATGAGAAATTATGGATCAAATCTCTGTTTCTGATTCTGCTGCCAAGTGCTGGTGGAAGAGAACCCCTGCTGGCTGTGAGCAGTGCCAGGTCACCACTGGCATTACCCCTTGGCACTGACATGGGATGACTGGGAGTCAGCAAAAGATGTGAAGGGAATATCCTGTGCTCCTGCTATTCACTGCCCACAGAACTGTCTCCAGGGACTATTTCTCGTGATGTAACTCAAAGCCCTTTCATCCAAATCTGCTTTTACAAAGCCTAACTACCCTGAACTTTCTTGTTTCGTTTTCAGGACAATGAGATAAGTCACTTGAGAAATTTCATCCATTTTGAAGAAAAATCACCCCATATATATTTTAAATAATCTTTACCTGGGAATTTAAGTGGATGATTTGTGTAGAGGTAGATAATGACACTATCCTTTCCATTTGCTCTGTTGAAAGAGCTGTATCATCCAACAAGGCAGGAAATGTGGCGGCAGTCATTTCTTAAACCACCTCAATGGTGCTTTCAAGTGAACATCTTTCCAAAGTAGTATTTTCTTCCTGCTCTTTGTCAAAGTGCTTTTCTGCACCTTTGTCAGCTGCAATTGACTTTTTGGAATAGGAAGAGACTGCTAAAAAATAATCTGGATGCAGTCTCAATAGCACCCTACACAATGGGACCTCTGGCAAAATGTATCTTGGAAAGAAGGGAGAAATAAAAAAAAATACTGCACATATTCTATTCACATAATTCCTTCTATATAGCTCTACATAAATACAGAACCTAGATAAATATGTATGTGTTCTATACATGGTTCCATTTAGATATATAGAAAGACATATATAAAGAATATAATCCTGTAATGCACTTAAATACATAAATTTAAGAACTGATTTGAACCAAATGAGTGAATATTCTATACTTAAAGTTTGCTGCTGAACTGGAACTGTGGATACAAAAACCTGAATGAAAATTAATCACTACATGTACTGAAAATAAGCTTTACAAAGAAAAAAAGTGTTAATATAAAATACCAGACCACAAATACAGTGAGAAAGGTCTGTCTCCTGCTCTGTTACATGCAAGTTTCAAGCCTCAGTTTACTGTTTGCTTCATTTTATATTTGGTATCTAAGCAACTCATAACCAGAATAAGATAAAAAGACATGTGACAGCTTAGTATAAATCGAGAAATAATTTAAAGCTCTTCAGAAATGCATATTGGGTGACATCAGTGAAAACTGTGTTGATGAAAGATCTAAACTGAAATTCATTATGCTACACATAACCACCTATAGTTAGGCATGAAATCTATCTCCAGCAAGTGCTACTAAACAATTTTGGCCTCTTGAAAGAAAATCAAAGTCATACTTACTAAATTTAAACAGTTTTTCTGGGAAGTAGAGATTTCTATAGGAATATATGGACACTGATATGCCCAAGAAAATGACAGGAGTGTTCAGTGGTCTTCTGTGATAGTTTTTAATTTTCAGATTTAAGAGTCCAGGATTCTATGGTAGTTACTTCAAGTAAGTCCTACGAAAACATAGCATTATAGTACCACCATTTCAATCAATAACAATATTCTCAATGATTTTAAACTCCTAAAGCTACACAGATTTATTTTTTTTTTTGAGTTTTATCTCATAGTTATAATGGTGGCACTCTGGATTAAAAAGCAGAATTGTTACTGGGCATTTTTTCTGAACTGCAGACTGGAAGCTAAACAAGACAGGAGTGGAGGTCCCATCCAGTTAATAAGCAGGCTTCTGGAAGTGAGGCAGTAATCACTGGAGTATCTTTTGGGTTGATTTCAACTGGACTGGTTCCCTCAACAATCTCTCTTCATAAACCACTCCAATGCTAGGACCAGAAAATGAGTGGAAGTGGGGACACAGCAGGGAGTGAGACTCTCCTCTGTGAGTAAAATGGATTCATGTTGTGTTGAAGTGACCTTGGGAGGCACTCCAGCCTGAACCATTGATTCCCCAACAGAATCACTGAATTGAAAACTACATGTTTAAAAACTGACCTCTTGTTTTCAGATTCCTGCTCAACTCCAAACCAATTTTCAGATTTGCTCAGCAGTCATCCATAGAAGATGCAAGTTCTAAACATCACTAAGAACTGCTTCCAAAGTATTTAATTTCGTCTCCCACATACACTATACAAATGTGGACTCACTGAGACTTCTTTCAGTTATTGTATTTGGATTTTTTTTTCTGAAACATGGTCCATCTGTATGCACAGCAATCTGTCCCAATGGGTTCCATGGTTTCAAAAGCTGGAAAAAAAAGCATTTCACTCTGTTGGGAAGCATAGACCTTGATATGACACTTTAAAACATACTTATTGTTCCAAATAAAGATTTTATCTCAAGTCAAGAAGTGGACTGAACTAGTAATACAACAACTTTTGTAAACATATATACAAATTCAGTAGCAGTAACAATAATTTCAGCATATTATAATGCTTTATCAAAACTGATAAATAGCAGGCCATTAAAAAAAAAACAACCAAAAAACAAGACTTTACACAAATATGGTATAGATATATGGTATCTGTACCATGGTATAGATATGGTTATCTATATGGTACAGATAACCATAAATCAGGGGGGGTTTTTTTGCTTCTCTTTAGGTAATTCCATTCAGATTGATTTCAGTTATAAATTTACAACATATATCTAAAAATCTGAAATATTGTTCAGGCCAAGCCATGATGATTGTGTATGGACATGAATATTTACAAAAAACCCTAACTGCTAAAAATAAGCCATGCTTGATTCACATAAGTCTTATTTACTTATTTAATGTTGCACCCAACTCCGAGTACAGAAGGAGTTTATCACTTTAATTTTCATAACCCAGCATGCAGTCGTCACATTTATCCCTCTAATACAGTGTGCACTGCTTATGCATAATATAACTTCAGCTGTAATTTGAACCTATGGTTATGTATTTTCAGAGGAGCACAGGCTCCAGAGACCTGGCTTTAAGCAGTTTTGTGTATGAATAGATGTAAGTTATGTGCACTTTATATGTGTAAGTTGGGCTCCACTTGTCCACAAAAATCAGATTTATTACCTAGCATGCAACAAGCCAATAATTATACACTCAGAAGAGACATTGATTATTTATTTCTGAGTTGCACAAGCCTGGGGACTTGGTGATATTCCAGAGATCAAACACCCCAACTATCAAGACTTTTTACTATTTACACATTTTAGCAAACAATGGAGTTAGTGTTCATTTCCTACAAGTTACAGTTCTCTTATTAATTAGTATTCATTATCTAATGATTCTCTTGCTTCTCAAGCTAATTAGTTCACATGCTCAAACTTTCTCTTCTTTTGGGTCTGGGCGTTTCTCGGCTCCATGGTCACCATCTGCCCCTGCTGAAATTAGAATTACCTTTTACCCAGTCGGAGCTGATTTAGCACAGTTGGCTTTTAAAATTTTTTGCTTATCTCGGGTGTTCTGCCAACCGTTCTGGAGTCCGGTAAATTCTGCATCCTTTGTGTCCACCAGCATCCCTCTTCCCAAGCCTTGGTCACCTCCCCCGAGGTCTGAGACCGCTGGAACACGGCCAGCCCCGGACCTCAACACGGCAATTCTATCAAGTAATTCGTCCTTCTAACACCTGGTCACGGCTTAGAGCTTGTTAGCCTTTCACGGATTAATTCTCCCTTCTTGTCGATTGGATTTCAAAGTACGCAAAGACCAAAGAACATCCCTTCCTAAGAAAAGTTTACATGTTTCCCATTTTGCAGCAGCCTCATGCCTGTCCCTGTGGGAGAAATGGCTCAGCCCTGGGGCTCCCGCGGCGGCACAGCGCCCGGCGGCTATCCCACAGGGATAACATAAAGATATCCTGCGGGATACCCGGCTGGGTGAGCGGCAGAGTGGCCCAGCACCTCTCCCAGCGGGATAACATGGGATACCCTGTGGGATACTTGGCGGTGGAAGCGCCGAATTCCCCTCACGGCCGCCCCGCCCCAGGAGGACCCGCCGTGGCCACGGCGCATGCGCACGGGCGGAGGAGGCGGGGCAGCGGCGCGCGCGGGGCGGCAGCGGTGGCGGGAGCGGAGCCGGTGAGAGGAGCCGGGGCGGGCGGGAAGGAGGGAAGAAAGAAGGGAGGGCCGTGAGGAGCCGAAGGGGCAGACCTGCTTCTGCTCTGCTTTCTCGGTAAGAGTCGGTGCGGGAGCGAAACCCGCCGCGGGCTGGAGCCGGCCCCTAGGCCGGGAGCAGCCTCAGCCTCTCCCGCGCGTGGCGGAAGGAGCCCTTAAGCCGCGCTCGATGGAGGCCGGGGGTCGTCATTCCCCTCAGCCAGGGCACGCCCGTGCCGGCCAGGGGGCCTGAGGGGACGCAGAGCCGTGCTAATCTCTTAAGTTCAACTATTTCTCTATGCCATTTTTTATGCTAGAGTGTGGAAGGGCTGCAGCTGTAGGTATATTTGGGAGTTGAGAGAAGTTCTGGTAAATCATAAAGTCCCGCCGTGAAGTTTAACTTGTGCTCTTAAGCGCTTTACTCGGTCTCAGCTGAAAAGTGCTTTTATCACCTTCCCGGTCTGGCTGGAGTTACACGTACAACTTTCCCCGGCTGGAATTCAAGTTTTGGCTGCTACTTACCTTTGTGTTATCATTGGCATTTAACCTAAATGAATTGTTTTGTGAACGCGTTGCTCTAGGCATCCTTTCTCTTGTGAGCTCGTGAGTGGGGTTGGAGATTGACACGCCTACGCATAGCCCGTAGAGATGTAGTTTTCATCCTGGCATGAAAATGTGAGAACGGGCTGAAATGTGTTTGGAATGTGTTTGGTGAAAGTTGCCGGGGTTTGGGAGAGCAGGCGGGGCTGGCAGGTACCCCGCAATCCGCGGGCGATCTCTGCTTCCCCGGGGGCAAGTTCGCCTGGAAGTGGCCTTAAAAAGCTGAAATATTTTATGGCTTCAGGTGTATTTGGGACACAGTCAAGCTGCTCTCATGTAGTCAATGGAGCAAAAGGGAAAAGGGCTGCCTTATTTTTTTTTTTTCTTAAATTTACACAAGTTTTTTAGCCCTTTCTAGAACTTTTCCCCCACTTGTTTGTCCTTGGCTTTAGAGGCTCCTGTCATAATTTTTTTCTTTTCGTCCTTGAAATACCTAGCTAATTTTTAGATAGCAGCCTTAATCAAGCTATTTATTTTTTTGTGTCTTCATTCCATTTTGAATAGATACGGTGGGGAGATGCACAGACCCATTCAAAGCTGGTCAAATGGGCAAAGGCTATTTGTATGGTTCTGTGTATAGGAAATAGTTTGCTTGATACAAATGATTGTGGGGTTTTTTTTGCCCCTGACAGCAGGATTACTTTTACTTCCCACACTTAATATGTGATTGACTTATAAATAACTTATTTTTCAAGTTACTTCAGATTTAGTTTCTTGATATCTAACTGTAGTCCTTGTTATGTGTGATGTGATTACTTTCAAACAGATGTAATACAAGTACTGAATTACTTTTGTCATCA
This sequence comes from Passer montanus, assembly GCF_014805655.1. Lineage (NCBI taxonomy): Eukaryota > Metazoa > Chordata > Aves > Passeriformes > Passeridae > Passer > Passer montanus. The sequence goes on along the minus strand of NW_024369930.1, from coordinate 5,477,902 downwards.
GGGATATTCTTTGTTTTCCTCATTAATTCCACTTACTTTTCTGTTGATTCTGCAATCCCAGCTTTTACTTTAGAAAATTCCAAAGGCATAGTGTAAAGATAAAAGAAAAAATATTTTCTCAAGTCTATTTATGGAAATATTTACCAGAGATTGGTCCCAAAAGGAACTGTATTTTAAGGTATTTCCATAAATACATTTATATTTACAACCTCCTTGTACCCCAGAAGCTCTCTTGTTAGTGCAATCCCCTCCTGCACTTCAGAACAGTTTGTTTTCCCTTTACCTTGCTATTTCTGATTTCCTTCTGCTAACCTAATCTTTTTTTCCTGTGCTGTTGTATTTATAACCATGTAATGTATTTGTCTGTAAATACTTATATTTAAAACAGTTGGGAGTGCTTTGTTTTATTATCTTTGTCATTATAACATACAGATGATCCTGTCAGTTGGTGAGGTATCTTTATTGCCTTAATGAAACTTCCAAACTTGCTTTTTGGTTGTCATGTTGTGTTTGACAAAGTCAGAATCCAGCTGTTGGGGTCATTTCAGTTCTCCTGCATGACAACAGGTGAAAGTCCCATCTTTCCAGCACTTTTAGAAGTGCAGGCAAAGAATATCTTTGAGGTGTTTTTCTATGTTCTGTCACTAAACCCCAGTCTTCCCAGTGTTAGAGCAATCAAGACCTTTGTTTTAACTTATCTAGTCCTTGTCTAAAAGGTAGATTGGCATTACTGTTAGTTTTATGTAACTGGTTTGGACTCCTGCTATTTTTAAGGAGTATTTCCAGTCTTTACCATCAACTGGATTTTTTCATATGCCTGTGCTCCTTTCAAGATGGGGTTACCATTCCTCTTAGAAGCAAGAGATCTATTACTTTGTCATCCTTATCTTTCCCTGTGTCCTGCCTCTTTCCTGTTTGTAAATCCTTGTTTATGGACTGTTCAGGGAGGTGATGATCTGTGACTAATCTACTTTACTTATACATGTTCTCTTGCTACTTTTAAATGTATATAAAACCAGAATTTGTAATTCCTCAGTTAACTAAACTAGGATAATTCTTGTATTGATTTGTTCATATCCTGTATACTTTCAGTTTAGATTTGCTTTTTTGGATTTTGTCAGGTGTGGAAATGTCAGTATAATGCCATTCATAGTTAAGTGCAATTTTACCCAAGTCTTTAAAGTCTATCATACTTACACCCTTATCTTGTGCTAGAATGTCTGTTTAGGTTTTCTGTCAATTCCCATTCCTTTTATGTGTATGGAAGGAAATGATAATGCAAACTTTTTATTTTCCAGATCACTCTATTTCTTGTCTCCTCACCTCAGAAGGGACATGCATGTTTAGGTGACAGGAATATCAAAATGCCGAATCTCGAACACCCAGCGTACCCAGCAGCTGCCCTGCTTCACTTGGAGAGCTTGGTGCCTTGTCGAGAGTCCCAGGTGTCCACCTTGCTGTCAGTATTTGGCGAGGTAGTGCTCTTGTCTTTGTGTTTGACAGATCAAAGCCTTCTGCTGTCTCAGGGGGACAATAGAAATTGAAGGGTGTGTTTGTGATGTCACTGTGAACATGATTTTGTTACCATCTTTAACATTAGTGTTTGGCAATAGGTTCTGATACGTTGGAAGGTTGAAAGATGTCTTGCAGCTGGAAGGACCTAAACAAACTTAGAGCTATTTGTGTCTTTGTCTCTGAATTCTGATTTTGCCACAGCTCTGCTCTGTCTTTGCCAGTTAGTACCAGGGAGCAAATCTCTTTCTCCTAGACCTGAAGTTAAGGGGTAATTTTTTTCAGTGTCAGTGTAGAAATTCTGTTTGGTTTTGACCTGTTAATGTAATCTGAGTGTCTGAATTCTAAGTACATTAAATTGTTCTGATTCTTAGTAGTTTTGAGGCTGGTCATAAGAGTTAGAAACCATTGGCTTGTTAAATGATTCTGTTACTGCTTCACAGAGCTGTGAGAAAAAGTAATGGGGATTTTCATCTGCAAACTTGTAAACAGTTTGCTTGCAGAATGTCTGCTTACATTCAGTAATTAACTGGAAATTAGTATCTGTTTTCTGTCTTTAATTATGGATACTAATAATAGTAACATCAAGTTACAGTATTTAAGTTTTCAGTATGTTACAAGCATAGTGGCAACAGTTCTTCTTAAAAATAGATACTTCAATTCTTGATCAATGTACAGATACTCAAACCTGCATGTCTTGCACAAGAGGGTTTCATCTTTGATAAACTGACTATTATTTTTTATTAAAAGTGTCAATTTTATTTTTGTATTAATTTTTATGTCAATATACTTATATTCTTAGAAATTAAAACAAAAATCTGTGTTTTCATAATCACCTGTGTGAAAACCTGTTCAGAATGTAGAAAAATAATAATTCCATTCTTTTCCCTGCATCTTAAGACAGTTTCATGTAGTTAACAGCATCAGAATCATTAAATAAATAGCTACATCAAATATTAGCTTGTGAAAGAAGAGCAAGCTTTACCATCTCCTCCAACACGCCATTTTATTCTTTTCTGTTTGGTCCTAATGAAAAGAAAGACAATTTCTAGTGTTTGCAGACGTTGGGGGAATGTGTGGCTTGCAATTTGTGCTTGCCAAGGTTTTGTTTCAGTTAGTTAACTAATTTGAATTAAGAGCCCACTGTGTGTGTGGTTTTGTTGTTAATTGGAGAAGTTTCACTGGAGTTATGTGATGCTTGATTCTTGCAACTTACCCCCCAGCATTTCAGTAAAGTTCTAACATAATACTTGATCTTGCTGATTCTGTAATAATTGCTGTATTTTATATTTAAGGCCTCAATTTAGGAGAACTTTTCTTTCAGGGGGAAAGTTCATTGTTAAATCTTTTATCTGTTGAATGAAAAAAAGAAACAACAACTTTTTTTTTTTCCCCTTAGCGTCAGCACTTTAGTTTTCCATCCATCTTTATCTATGGACACACATCTAGTGGAAAAACTTATGTGATGAAAACTCTTCTAACTACCTTACAGGTAAGAATGGTCACAAAGCATGTTGGATTTACACTTCATAACCGTGGTTCCTCAAAATAGCCTCTGCTTTTTCAAAGGGGTTTGTTTCCTCAGCCATTTCTGCCTTCCTGATTCTTCTCCTCCACTTACTTTGTCATGAATGCATCACTCACTATGGCACCTAGGAAAAAATGAAATTTTGCATACTGAGATATAAATCATAATAACTTCTAAAAGAAAGTTTAAAAAAGATAAAAAAGGAGGAAAATATTGTTCACCTTGTCTCCATGACTTAGCCTGAAGTAGCTCCGTTGACTGCTTGTTTTAATTTTTTCCAACACATGCTTTAAAGTTGTCCTGTGTTGAAGGGTGTCATTACAGAAATTTCCATCTAGATCTGTTAATATCTCTGTCTTTGTCAGTCTTGAAATTCAGGGATTTAAATCCAATGACAAGTGCTCACTTCATGCCTAAACCATAAATTTCCATTTGTGTGTTTCTATAGCTCTGATACTTCCAGCTTGTCCAGAGTGAGCTTCTCACTTTATCTGCAGGTTTTATGCAGAGACCCCCTTCATTAAAGGTTCTGCAGAGGGAGAGGAGTAGAAGGCAGGGGTTTATGGTCCTCTTCCTTGAAGTAGCCTTCACAGTAGCTCACAGCACTGAGCTGACCTCTCACAGCATATCTGAAGATGTGGCCAGGCCCTGGGACGCAGCTGGTCTGAGCAGCAGCTCTCTCTGCAGAGCTTCTTGTGCATGTGTGGGTGTCTCCTGTGGACTGTGGTGGTGTGAGTCACATCTGAGGCACCCAGCTTTCCTTCTGCTATGGAGGTGCAGCACTTTGAATAGCTGCTTTTTGGTGATGTAGCCCTTTCTTTTTAATGGTGTTCAAAATCATAGGAAAGCTCACATGCTGGGTGAGTGGATTGCCAGCATTACCCATACTTCCCTACATCTGCTGAATCATATTGTATTTTCAGTAGGAAGATTGGAATGAAGTACTTGGATTTTTTTTTTATTATAAACAGCCACTATTCCTGCATCCCAGTGACTAATGTTTTCCAGAGGTTTTAACGTTCAGTGTGAAAAAGAGCATCTGCCTTACCAGAGATTATGGAGTTGTGCAGATAAACTATGTCTTAAAAATAGAGTTGCTAGAAAATTATCTTTTTTTGCCTTAGGTAGTTTTGACTACTGGTATTATTTTATGGCTTACAGTGCCTTTTATTTAAAGACAACTGACTCTAGATTTTCAATATTACTAAATTGATACTTATATCTCATACTCTGTTTTTTTCACTCACTGTTTGCTTGGAAAGATCTGCTTTTCTGAAAATGTTCTGTTCAATCATGCTGATGACATGAGTTTGATACAGAAACTTACACTTTATCATTTGTATGCATTGAATGCCAAAAATGTTCACAGTAGTTCTTGGGAGTGTGCTGGGGAGATTACTTTCTTTGAGATGTCTGTGTTTTCTAGACTGTAATTCATAATAAACCATTTTATCTTACAGTTGTCTAAATTTCTTTGAGCTAAATGCTATTTGGTTTTCTTTTTGTGTATTGCTCACAGTTTTTCAACATAGTTGAAGGATGCATTGTGCTTCAGTGTTTAAACATAGTTAGGTGGTGTACTTCCTTTTGAAGATTCATCAGCTCTCTCTTCAGTTTGTGATACATAATATTTTGACTAGGTACATAATTGATCTTTTTTTAACAAGTTATTTTGGTACTTGCACTATATTCTGTTGGCAGGGTATGGTTTCTTTGGTTCTCTCATACGGAAGAGAAAACTCTTTCTGGAGTATTTACACTGAAAAAGCCAAACAGTTGTATCATTTTTCTTGTTCTCTTCAGCTTCCTCATGTGTTTGTGAACTGTGTGGAATACTTCACATCACGACTTCTGCTAGAAGAAATTCTCATCCAGCTGCAAAGCAGCTCATCTGGCACGGAGCAGACCCCTCCTGTGCGCTGTGATACTTTGAATGACTTTGTTCGTCTCTTTAAACAAACTCTGGCCAGTCAGGGGCTTCAAGATGAAACATTATACATTGTAAGTCATTTCATTTTCATGTCCAGTCCCATTCCTGCTAAGAGGGTGCAAGTAATGGCTGTTGGTCATTTGTATGTGCCTTATAGAGCAGTTTGCACTAAATTTCTCAGCAGACCTCTTTCAGAACCTGCTGACAGATTCTTTCTGTTGGCTTACAGGCTTTAGGTGAGGTTCTGTATTCCTCCTGGTTTTACAATTTTTCCTGCACACAAATTGTGTAGCATAACTAATAATAAACATAAATTATATCACACCTTTAAATTGGGGATGTAATAGTGTTGCAAAGTCTTTAAATATAGAGAGCCTATATTTGTTTTATTAGTAGTTAAGTCATGCTTATCTGTTTCCTTGTGAAAATAGCATCACAAATGAGAAAGCAGAGGTTGGGACCAGGGCAGAAAAAAGGAACATGGAGAATGCAAATGACAAGGCTTGGTTTCCTGGAATAAAACTTAAGGATAATACTAAGGAACTAAAATGCATAACTTCTTCTGTGAAAATGCTTTTGAGATCTTACATCTTCAGCTGCACTTGTGACCCTCGGAGACAGGACCTATAGTTTTAAAATTAAGATGGGGAAAAAAAAAAGACTGCAGTGAAAAAATTGGTGATATGCTCAAGTGGAATGAATAGCAGACTGCAGGAAAAAGAATCAGAATTTAGGTTGCAGGAATGATTGAATCAAAGTAATACTAGAACACTAGGATTTGGTTGAGGTCTTCGGGTTTTTTGACTATGATAATCTTAACTACATAAAGGAGTCAAAATTTGCAGACTCTAACAGCATTTAGTGTGCTGAGAGATGAACGTGGAAACAAATTTCAGTCATACAAGAGGTCTGATGGAAGGACAATATGAAAGCTGTAGCATTAGTGGTGTGTAAATGTGTGTATACATATATATATATATATATATAGTGTAGACCTGCAGAATACTCAGACCAAAATTCAAAATTTTAGGCGAGCAGTAGGAATTTAGTTTTTTTTTTAAAAGAGTTGAAATTGATTATTTAAGAAAACAAGAACATGGTTAAGATTGATTGTTGTGAGAAACATGCAGTGTGATTACCAAGGGTCATTAAGCTTTCAATGTGCCCATACTGCTTTAGGGTTTCTTTGCAGTCAAACAAGAAGTTCATAATTATACTGAACATTATTCATTCTGTTTCACAGGCTATAGTTAAATATGTTTTAGTCCCATTTAAGAATATTTTGCCACTGAGTTAAATAACTTCCTATCATGTTTAGTGGAAACAGCACTATCTCATTGTTTCCTATAGGTTACAAGGTTAATAAATTTGACATACTTCTTAGACATGGAATGAAGAAAATAATGTGCCAACACTTAAAACAGATAAAAAGTTATAAATAGAAGTAGTTTAACTTACTGTCACAAAAGTGATTTTGACATTCTTCAGCATTTCCATAAGCACGAAATTTATCTCTCCAATAACATTCAGTGTATTTCACATAATACTTCTTGCAGTAAAGTCTTTCTTTCAGATTAGTATTTGGATTAAAAACTGTTTTGTATCAGTAAAGAATTCTTCATGTATTCTTTGAAAATTGGCATCACACAGGAAATCAGAAAGTTCTTGAACAATGCTTGTAGAAAGAAAAGCATTAAATAACTAAAAAGGTTCAATTGTATCATGAAAATAGTTGTTGCCTTGGAAGAATTAAGTATTAAATTAGTATTTCAATTACATTCTGCATGGGAACAGGCAGGAATGGGAGAAATCAATTCGTGTTTATTAACCTATGTCATCTGGATTTATTGTAGAGTGGTTAAATTGAGACTGATGGAAGACCAGCATGCTGGTAACATAAACTGGCAATGCTGACTTTTTCCATTTCATTTCAGTAGTAAATAATGTAATATTTCAGCTCAATTAACTCAGAGTAAATCAAGATAAATGTTTACTTTCGAGCAAAGGATTCTAAATGTTTCTCTTAACCCAAGCATAGGTGCTGAATACTTGTGATTATTTATGAAAAATGAATTTATTCATTTTAACTACCTGAAAAATTGGAGTTGATATAACTTGTCATTCATACATTTACAATATTTAGCACTTTACAGAAGTATCAAGCTACTTTTTTTAAATGTAAGTGAGCAGCCAGTTTTAAAAAGTATAGGTCTTTTAAAAAAATTAAAGAGTGGCAAGTCTATATGGACACCAAAAAATAAGGCATAGATTTATAGACCTGGGGGAAGGCTGTTTCTATGAACCACTTGACATTTTCCACAAGGCAGGGTCACAGTGTATTTTTTATGCTGTAAGTAGGAACTGTAGTTTCCCATTTAACTAAAAATGTGATATGCTTAGGTCAAGACCTTAAAGCTTTGTGTTTGGTAGCTGCATGTCACTGGGTCCAATAAGCAGTATTTTATTAGTAAAAATACACAGCCACTCTTTGGTCTGTAGTGTAAAGCAGTCTTCATTCCTGAAGTCACTTATTACATGAACCAAATGCAGATATCAATATCAAATCATATATTGTAGTTTTTAATAAATTCACAAAGTGTGAGATATTGATGCAGAGATAGTTCTTTCAGATTTGTGTGGTGGGATTCTGAAATAATATTTTCTGAAAATGTTTGGTTGTCCAAATAAAGTTCTTTACCTTATTGTGGACAACAGAAATGATAGATGTAAGATTTTGATGGAGAGAAATAGGTAATAGGATAGAAAATACAGTTTTCTACGGTCCTGCAGTTTTTATCTCAAGAGCAATAATTCCAAAGAAGTAACGAGCTTCAGAATTTATATTTATATTGCAAGCAGTAAATAAGTCACAAAAGAAACGTTTTTCTCTTCTCTTTTTTCATTCTTGTCAAGATTTTAGGTGTGCTGGAAATACACTTTTTTTTTACCAAAGAGTAACCATGGATGTCTTCATGCTTCTGTCTTATTTCTTCAGACTCCAAAATGTTATTTGCTTAAGATGTTTCTCGTTTAAACTGTACATATGCTGCATCTGTTACTGCTGTGTGAAGTTTGCATACAGTAAATCCTGTAAATTCCTAGGCTGCAAACAATGGCAAGAGCAGTTTCTCTCAAAATTCAGAATAACAGCTATTATTTGTTTCTGAAAAATAATAGTAGGAAAAGACAACTCTCCTAGAGTGAACATGTAGTTACAGTGCTACTGTACTACATGTAAATTTGAAACATAAGAATTTTGGGAGAAAATGGAGTTTTCAATGGTTGTTAAGAATATTGTGGCTTTGTTGTGATATTCCTGACTAGACTTAAATAATAATTCTTCCTGCCATAAGAGAACAGGGCCTGTGAAGGGACTGTGTGCTTTTTTAGATGCAGAGCTGCTTGGGCTTCCTGGGAGCACATTTGAAGCAGTAATCTCTCCAATTCAGTTTCCAGCAGCTAAGAATTAATTTTAAATCCATGTGAGAGTGGGAGTTGAGTTTGTTTATATAATATCATTGTTTTGTTAAAAGGTTCTGGATAGAGCAGAACAGCTGAGGGAAATGGAAGCAAACATCCTGCCAGCATTTCTTAGGCTTCAAGAGTTGGTGAGTGTCTGGAAAGAAATGATCATATGTGTCCTGTCTGTTGAAAGTAACTGAATATGTGGTACCTGTATATCCAAGCTCACAGATCAAGATAAGTGATTCTTTAGATGAGAAAAGTTGCAAAATTAAGCCTCAGTCCCCCAAAACAGTGGTCAAAACTAGAAACTGAACTACTATTTAAATATTGGGAGACTTTTATTAGATCCATAATTTTTTTTTAGTTGTAGTTAATGGTATCTTATTTACAACGTCTGATGTGTAGAATCTTTGGAGGCTCATGTCAGATATATAGCTGTCTTTTCTCAGTTATTTGTCTTTTTAAGAATGAGTTTTCAGGAGACTAGCAGCTGTTTAATTTGGCTGGAGCTGCACAGCTCAGCAGCTGTGAATGTGCTTTGACTTGCTAGAGAGTTTTCTCACACTTCTCCTGGAACTGTGCCTCAGTAAGTTTCTGATTGGAGTAAACCACAGTGTGATTTCCTTTCTCACTTCTGAAGCATCAAAGCTTTTGCCTTGAAATAAGCAAAAATGGTACATTCCCTGAAAAGAAACTGAAGACAAAACGGTAAAGTTGCTGGTACTTTGAAATATCTGAACATGTAAATAGCTGAAATTATGCTTGTTATCTCAAAGCTTTTGTGTGGTGCTCTTAATCTTCTGGTCACATTGATTACTGAATGAAGACTGATTCACAGCTGTGTTCTTAATCCTGACAGCTGGTGTATTTTCTCTCTCTTTTTTGTCTGTTCTGCCCATGTTCTGGACTAGGCTGCTCCTGAAGCAGAAACAGCCAGTTCTGCAGGGAAGGGAGGCAAACTTGGGTCTGTAATTGCTGTTCGGGGATCAAACCCCCATAGATTAAGACTTACATATATGCCAGAGGAACACTCCCAGATTCAAAACTAACCTCCAAACAAGTCTGTTGTCTTGAATGCTGATATTCCAGTTGCTTAAATTCTGGATTCTGGACTGAGGCTTCCTAAAACAGTTGTGCAGCCAGTGTTGCAGAGCAATGTTGTAGGAGCAAATCTCTTGCATCTCTTCCTTTCCTGGAGTGAAAGGAGACCAGGAATGCCACCAGTAGTAGTGAAGGGTATCATGGCACTGGCGGGTCGCTGCTGAAGAGTAGGTCATGGATGCTTGATTTCTCTGAGGATGGTGGTGGCAATACTGAGGTTCTTCATGCTGAATGATCAGTCAGGAAGTGAACTGAATGTACCTTAGTATTCTGTCAGCTGAAACATTAGGAGTTCTGGGAGAGGAAACCAACTGAAAGAAATGCAGGAAGATACTTTCTTGTTGGAAGTGAAGAAAATATTTATGTTCCATAAAGATGAAGAAGGAACAGGAAAGAATATGGGTGGGTGCCACTTCAACAAGAAGTGGAAAAGTAAGTCAAAAAGATTTTCACTGCGTTTCAGGGAAGGGAATAGCATTTAAATGTCTTTCAAGTAATTCACAGCACTGTCAATTCCATCAGGTCCCTTCCTTTTGTTTCATGTAGGTGCCTTAATAGTTTTCAAATTCTTTCTTGAAGAACCATCTTTAAAAGCATCTTTTGTTAGGTAGAATTTTCAGTATGGTTGCAAAAACCTTGCAGAGAGGGAAAATGACACATCATCTTCACAGGTAGTTTCAGCTTCGTATTAAGTAGCAAATATTTTAAAGGGTGACCAAAATAAAACAATATTATTTTTCATATGAAGCATTTTGTTACCTATTGATCAAAACATCCAATCTGAAGCAGGTATTTTGTCAATAAAAACTCTGTTACAAAAATATATTGCTATATACAGCTCCATTGTTGTTAACCAGTAAAACAGTTGGGTGAGTAAACAGGTAAACAATATTACAGTTTTGGTTTGAGATGTCTGTGTGTTTGTCTTTAAAGACCAGATTGCCTTTTAAATAAAGTACAAGATAGCTTGGTTCCAGAGGTGCTGGGTTTCCTTTTTGCTTTTTAACTTTTTGTGTTTGCTCTGAAAATCTGTGTTTAATTACTAAAGTAAAATGTTCTCTTAATTTTGGGGTGGAATCTACTTGGTAGTGTATCACCCCAGAAAACTTATATGTCAGTGAAATGGCAGGGGTTGGAGAGAAATATCATATAATTATAAAGATTTGCAAATGTATGATCTGCTTGATTAGGCCAGCTGAAGCTTTATTGCAAATTACTAGTATAGAAATAAACTGTAAATTTAATGAGTTTTGTGAAACTGAAAAGTCACAATAATAATTTTTCTCATTGATGCTCTAGCATGCACTGGTTTTTTGTTATTTCTCTGCCTGTCACACTCTCATTCAGTTTTTTCTCTTCCCTGTGTAGACTGACAGAAATGTGACAGTTGTTCTGCTCAGTGAAATAGTGTGGGAACTGTTCCGTCCAAACATTGGGTGCTTTGAGCCATTCACCATGTACTTTCCAGATTACAGCATAGGTAAACTGATTTTTTCATCTGCTTTTCGGGGATTATATAACACTCTGTCAAAAGTTTTTTTTCCAGGTTTACCAGTGTGCCTTTTGCAGAACCCAGAATATGTAATATTCTGGAATGTAAAAGTCTATATTCACACAACCTGTAAAGGTCTTGTCTTTTTCCACTTGCCGGAACATCTCAAAGTGATGTTTTGATTCCATTACATTTGCTGGTTTTTCAAATCAGTGTAGGTTTTGGTGGATTTTGTTGGGGCTTTTTTAGTGATGGTTATTGTTTGTTTTTCCACAAATGTGGTCAATTTTTTAAGTTGGCTTGAAAACAGCAAAATTTATTTTTGTTTAAACAGGACACCTGCAGAAGATCTTGTCTCAGAATCATCCCCCAGAATATTCTGCAGATTTCTATGCTGCATATATCAATATTTTGCTTGGTGTCTTCTACATGGTTTGTAGGGACCTGAAAGAACTTCGGCATCTGGTGAGATGAGCTTCTTTAGAGTTGCTGTTTTGTTTTGGGATGTCTTTTGCCGAATGAAAGTCTAAATTTATTGTTGAATATTGACAAAGGGAAAATTACAGATTATAGAGTGGTTTAGGTTGGAAAGGACCTTAAAGGTCAAGTTCTAACTCCCCTGCTATGGGCAGGGATATCTTCTACTAGACCAGGTTGATCAAAGCCTCATCCAGCCTGGCCTTCAAAACTTCCAGGGATGGGGCATCCACAGCTCCTCTGGCAGCCTGTTTCAGTGTCTCACCACCTGCATAGTAAAAAAGTCTCTTATATCTAGTGTAAATTTGCCCTCCTGAGAATGTGTTAGCTTAAAATGTAGTTGCCTTTAAAATCTATAACAAATGTTGCAGTTGTTTTGTGGCTGTAAAGGGCTTCCAGTGTTGTGTCGTTTTCTGGTAATAAATGGAAAGTATTTGGAAAAAGGTGTTTTAACCACATAATATAATAGTAAACAAACTTAACAGAATTAAGTTACTTGATGTTGACATTTGTATAAGCTTAATAACCATTACAAACATTATCTTAATCCAATTGTTATTTACTTACCTGTACAAGGAAATTTTACAAGTTTGATGTGATCAGTGAAGAAATCAGTGCTGGAGAGATGATCTGAATGTTCTGCCTGTGTTTCCCTCAGGAACATGCTGCTAAATTTCAGCTGAACTTATCTGTTAACTATACAGGTTTTATATGTAAATGAGATTGCTGGAGACAGAAATAGAAACCAGGGTCACAGTTCTTGCAGACATGTACCTGAGTGGCTCTGCTTAAGAGAATTTCATTAGGTTTAGATGCAGTATATGCTTGTGCAAAACTATGAAAATACTTATGTGGTTGGACCCTAAATTCTTTGTGGTTGACAGGTCTCTTCTGTAGAAGATAGTGACACATACAACTGAATGCAGGCTTCTGAACTCCTTAGTGTCTAATACAGACTCTAAGTGTGTATTCTGTTATGTGTGATTATTAATAATACATTCTGGAATTTTATTAGATTTATATATGGAAGTTACACTTTGAGTTTTGTATATTAGCACAGAAATTTATGGAAGTGCAGTAGGACAAAAAGAATGAAATCTCAGGATTGGTATTTTGCAAAATTCTCTGTGATATTGATTTAAATATTTTAGAACAAAGTCTAGGTTATAGTGTTGTCAAAAATCTCTTAATCTTACTTTAGGCAAAATGAGTTCATTTGCATATGGAATATGCTAGCATGTTTTTCAAATAAATAATTTTTGAAGAAATAAATAATTTCTGCTTGTGTTTAAATGTGCTGAACTTCTCCTGGAATGGAAAGTTTTATCTGAAAATGGAGTAAGAAAAGTTCATTAAAATATTTTTATTGCATTTATAATGATAAATTATTATGTTAGTTTAAAAAAAAAATGCAATCTCTGAGTATGATAAGCAGATCTTGCTGAGCTCAAAGCCATGTAACCTGTGATAGATTACTTCTGTTTGCATTCTATGGTACAGGAATGTTGCCATTTGTGACAGTATAATGTTTGTAAGCAAGTGGCATAATTATTGACTCAAAAGGGTTTGTTGGCTTTGCAAAGGAATTAATTACCCTGCTAGTTGTACTCTGTAGTTGGATCAGATAGATGGTACCTTAATATGTTCCATTTTTGCTTTCTGTAGGCAGCGCTCAATTTCGCTAAATACTGTGAGCCAGTGGTCAGAGGGGAAGGTAAGGCTGTGTCCTTAATTTGAGGGGTGTATGAGAGAGCAGGTGCTGTTCAGTGGGTTTTGGTGAGGACTTTGCTCTGATCCTTGTGCTGTGGTGGCACAGTGGTATCCCAGGTCACAGCAGCAGTGCCTACTCCAGTTGCACCCAGTCATTAGCACTTGTAGCAGAAGCAGGATGTGGTATTTGGTGGTGGTGTTGTAGGAAACAAAGATGGAAATACCCTGAAAATTTTCCTGCTTCCTATTAATCTTTCTCCTGACTCAACCATCAGGACTTTGACAAAGTAATAGGATAAGTTATTTCAAGGCTAAGAGAAGAAAGAAACCAAGAGGAGAGATTTTGTCAAACTGATGGAGATTATCTCAGAACAGTCACAGAGAAACAGCCTTGTGTGGCAGCATGTGCTTGCTGGATGGATGGTGATGGTGCATCATCCTACAGCAGCATTCAGAGTCAGGGTGTTAGACTGTGTTATGCCTGAGTTTTACTGTTGTATAAGTTAAATGTTAACAGAGTTGATTCTGGCTTGTTGCAGCAAATGAACGCGACACCCGCAAACTCTGGAAAAATATTGAACCTCATTTGAAGAAGGCAATGCAGACTGTTTATCTCCGGGAAATATCCAGGTAATTTGGAGGGCATAGACTCGTTTGCTTTGTTGGGGTTGCTGTTTTTAACAACATTCCTCTCACTGTGAAACATGGCTAGTGTTTATTTTTTGCTAGATGTAATCTTTTTTCTTTAATGTGCATTTCTTTCCTGCCATACGCTGTTAGAAATAGCATATCTCAGGAGGAGATTTAAACAAAGTGGTATTTGTAGCATATAATAGATTCCATAAGTAAAGCAGTGGCAGCAGGTTTTGTTCTCCTTTGCACTGATACTAGATGCATTTTCTGTAATGTATGAAACTACCAAGCATGGGAATCCATCACCAGAATATACAGACACAGTTTAAAACACACTCTGTGTGTGTTAGCTCGCCAGATACTCACTGTACCAAGGATGTGTGCAAACCTCAGAATTCTTGAGACGTGACAGATTTTGAATATCTGTGTTTCTTAGCTTTGTTTGATAGAGCTAGGTTTGTTTGCTGACTGTGCTTTCTGATCCCTTATTTTCTTTTCCAAGTCCAAATGTTTTCTTACATGGAATTGCCATTTTTGATAGCATTAAAATGTGGTTTCCTATTCATGGCTATTGTTCTTGGTATTATTTTAGATTCCTTGTTTATTTTGTCTGTAAGCTGCCAGACTGTCTGTAAGCTGCTAGACCTTTTTTCCTAGAAAAAAGGATGCTGGTGTTCATTCACAGTGGTAATAATTGGCTTAGGTTTAGTGTTCTCTCCACCTTTAAGATGAGTGATTCTGGTGTTACACTATGTGAAGAGAGATCATTCAGTATTGCTTGGTTTCTCGTTTCTTACCTTTCAATGTCATTGAGGCTGTAGAGTATTCTGGTCACAGCCTGAGTGTGCAGCAGAAGTTTTTGCTAGTGGTCTAGAGATGTGATCATTCCTTCAAAGAGAGAATTGATTTTGCTTTTTTTTCAAGCTAGACTTCACTGTAGCATGCAGCATTTTACTGTGTGGCTCAAATATTTATTTATATTCAATATTGATCTTCATTAACAGTCTACTCAGGATCTTACTGACTTTTTATATTGTGTAATTGCCTACTCTAATTAGGTTGTAATAAAAGATTATGATACAAAATAGTTTGTGAATTGTTTCCAGATAAGTAATTTCCCTCTACAGTTTTCTTTGATTATAAATTTGAGCTTGACTTGATTTTTATTAGAAACTCCAGCTTTCTGTCTAACAGTTTTAGGATTTAGTTCTGTGTACCAGAACTTGAGGAATTAAAATCACTGTATCAGTTTTTCTGGCCACAAAACTGTGATTATTCTGGTTTTTTTTTTCTTGGCTGTGTAATTTATAATGATAGAACTTTGCTATCAGAACTTTTTTTATCAGCTGAAAGGAAACTTAACTTTTTTTCTGTCTGTAAAATAGACATTGGATAAAACCTTAACTCACTGATGAGTTGTCATTCATTGTAATTTAAGTATTACTTGAACTCCCCTTACATTTTTTTTAAGTTTTATGGCTTATGGCTGATAACCTCTGTTCATGAGGAACTTTAAAACACAAGCCAAAATAGTTCCTTCCACAAACCTATCTTTTTGTAATCCCCTTGTGGTGTACAAAATGATCCAAAATACGAAATTTCTAGCAATGTCACTCCTTAAGGGAAGTTTTAAAGTGAATTATTTTGCTATTGTTTAGGAAAACACCAAATTACTTGGGGGCATTTTTCACTGACGGAATAATCCATCTTGACTTCCATTTACTTCAAAATTACTTTATGAAGTAATTATAGTATTCTTCTCACAAGCATAAACAGTTATTAAACAGATTAAAAAGAATGAAAACTATCAGTGTTTTTACTTTTTATGCAATTCTGCATTATTCTTGAAACTTGAACGCTGTGGATGTTTGCTTACTCATGGTAGTTGGATGGGAGGAAATAGGTATTTTACAGTTAGATCTTTTATGCCTTAATCTAACATGATTTTTTTCTTTTTTTAAATCAAATATATGGTCTGCAGATTATTAAAATTTACGTGTGAGACAGTAAGACCATGTATTTTTAATTATTCTCTCACTAACTGTGTCCTAGCCAGTGTCACAAAATTAGAATATACCAAGCAGGTAGCTTTCTCTGAAAGACTATCAAATAATACATTTTTATGTATTTGCATTGTCTTTCAGCTCACAGTGGGAGCGTTTGCAGCAGGATGGTGGAGAGCCTGGGCAACTGAAAGGTATCAAACACAGTAACTGTGCAGGGCTTTCAGTGGGAAATGTGCTTTTTGGTTCCACTTGGTCATTGTCATCTGACAGCATGTGAATGAAACCACACAGACAAAGCTGCCTGTTAGTATTCAGTTACAATTCAGGGTAGTAATTTTTTTTTTGAGAAGGTGTTCTACAAAGGAATATTTTTCCCCTATTATATATATTGGGAGTAACCTTTCCTGATATCCTTTGCAGGTAAAAGCAGTCTTCTTCACATCAGTATTTCTTATGTCAGAATGGGTGAGGAATGGCCTGAACCCTGATGGTCAAACCTCTGTGTGCCAACTGGCAGAATTGTCCAAGTGGGGAGAAGAGAATGTTATACCTGGACTATTGCACTGAATTAGCACATTCCTAAACAAAACACCTGTCCTGGTCCAGAGTTCTTGCAAAGAGAACTGTCAGAAGTGCAAGTGTTCTTTTTCTGTGTTCTTCCCTTGGACAAGTAGAGCTTTGTTGGTTTCATACTTTAAAAAGTCTGGGAAGTTGAATCTTAATATATTTGTCAGCCTTCGTTTACAATTTAGGAAGGAATATTGAAACATTTTCCTGGTGATGTCAGTTGGTCATGGTCTTTTGACCAGTTTGTATCTAGGGAACATTTTTTATATTGTCATGACAATTCCTTGAGATAAATGAAATCATCAGACTGTTCATTCTGTTTGGTTTATGATTGGTGAATTTCCAACATTTTTGACCAAAGGAGTTTGATTCAAAGTCTTCTTATTAAACTGTCTCCCAGATGATCATGAAATATTTTGCACCTGACAACCCCATGAATGGAGATTTCATTTTAAATGCATTTTCATAAGTGTATGTAATAGGAAAAAATTTCATGTTGTTGAAACAGTGTTTGGTAGTAATATGCTTAAGAAATTGTTCTAACAAATTTCTAACTGTAATAAAGGTGTAAATCATCAAATAGTTCAGTGTGTGCTGGAATATTTGCTGACCAGAAGAATGGAGAAAAAACAGATGTTTTTGTATTAAACTAAATTATCTATCTGCAAGAGTTTATTTGGTGTTGCATGTTACAAACAGCATGCAGTACAAGAGAATCCTTTAATTATAAATGAAACTAAAACTGCTGTTCTTTTATGCTTACCTGAGAGGAAAACATTACTAGAAGTCATGTTGGATGCTTTTCCCTATACTGTGGACCCTGAATTCTTAACTTTTAAACATGTTTAATTCTTTAATCTTTATTTGCTGATATTTGTGGATTAAAGCATAAGGGTACAGGTGCTGCATAGAACAAGAAAGTATTGAAGTAAAAACTGTAAGAGAGCAAAAGAGAGACCCTTTCATGGTTTCTGTAGTTAGCCAGCTGATAAATGGTGGCTTGATGATCCTATTCTTTGCTTAAGAGGTAAAACAAGAGCAGGGGACTGTAAGGGTAAAAATGACAAAGTAAAAGTACTTTGAGTTCCCCTCAAAGAGAGGCAAAGCAGATATTCACTAGACTGTAGTTCTTATGGATTTTAATATCAGTGTTTAATCTTAATTAAGTATACTTGTATACAGGGAGGCAGAGTCAACTGGTGGAAGTTTAAAATTTTTTAAACATTTTCTATAGGAAGTAGAAGTGGCTAAAAATCATTGATCACAGATTAACTGTTTATCGCAAGTGAAGCACTACTGCTTTCTTCACTGTGCCAGCCTTGTTCCTGAACAAGCTGTTTGGTGGTCTAGAGGAGTCTAAAGGTTGAATCCTGCAAAAAAATGCTGTTGTATTTAAATATAACCCTTAATCTGCCTTGTTTGTCAGGAAAATTCCTTTAAATGAAAGTAGCCTGGAATTATTTCTGGGGTTTTTTTTCTGGAAGATTTATAGAATCCCTATTGCTGAGAATCTGAAAAGGTTTCAGAATGTTAACTTTGTTTAGCTTTGTGCCATGCTCCTTGGCCCTTCCCTGAGTTTGCATCAGTGATAATGGGGCTTATCTGTGATAAATGGTACTTATTTAGTTATGGCACTAGAACAGGAGAGAAGGGAAAAAAAATGAATGCAGGGAAGTTTAATTTGAAATTCCTAGATGTTCAGGCTGGGTTTTGGTTAACTCATGAACTGTTTGTTTATTTTATAGGACTTTCTGCACATACCCATGTGGAACTTCCTTATTACTCCAAATTTCTTCTAATAGCTGCTTACCTTGCCTCCTACAATCCTGTTAGGACAGATAAGAGATTCTTTCTTAAGGTAACAAAATTAATGTCTTGGTACTGTTAACTGGATTCCTGCATTCTGAATTTCATGGTTTAAAACTCTTCATCTATTTGTTTTGAGCTCTGTTTCTGTGTGCACTTCATTTGATTTGATGAGCAGATTTTCTGTAGATCACATACTGTGATTGGTAATGATCACTGAGTGATTTAAATGTCTAATAAACCCAAATTGTTCTTCATGTCAAATTATGCATAAAGCTGTTATAGCATGAGCACTGTGCTTTGCTTTTCTAAGCTGATACTGCTTTGTTCTGAAAATATTTTAGTGCAGTGGCCACAGCATCCTTAGTTATAACCCACACTTAAATTTCCAGGGTAAGGTACAAACCAAAACTGCCTTGGCCTTTAATGAGGTAAAATGACTGAGTGCACTGTTAGGTTTTTATAGAGTTCTAAGTTTTTGAAATAGAAGCATACAAGCAGTTGCTTTTGCAGGAAGTGTGGTTACGTTAGCTGGTATGTGTTGTGTTGGTAATGCATGTTTTAGGATGAATGTATTAATTGTTACTACCAACTCCTGGGCTAAACATAATTTTCTGTTAGTTCTTGCCATGTACATATTGATGGGTTTTTTCCTTCTTTTTTTTCCTGTGAGCTAAGTTGAGGCCATACTGCAGACAAGTGCCATGGTGCCATTGGTTGTTGTTGTTTGTCTCTTCCTGACCCAGGGTCTTCAAGCTCCTCAGGCCTGCCTCATTACTTCATTTTGAGTTATTTGACAAAATGTAGGTGGCAAGACAGGTATCAGAAAAGTGATCAGGCAGTTGGGCTTTCTGTACATTTTACCAGCTATTACAATATGTATTGATATATGCATGTGTGTCTGGCATTTGTGATGGATGGGTATAAGCAATTAAAGGAAATGAGGGCAAGACAAATTTGTAAAATATTACTCCCTGTTCAAAAAAAAAATCATAGATACACATTTTGAGAAGTTACTGCAGTTTCTAGTGATGAAATGTTAGCATGTTTTCAGTTTAAACTCTGGTATGATCTTACTGAAAGCTATAGGTGTTTCACCCTACTATTTAATCCATTCCTGAGTGAAGAGTTACTTGTAGTAAGTGTAGATAGGCAAATTTTCTTTATAGGCAAGCCTTCTTTGCACTTGGCTGGAGCATTTTCTTTGGTAGAGATTTTTTTGGTGAAGAAATGTTTCTACACAGAAATGGTAGAGCATGCAAGAGTCAAGTCTGTAGAGCATGTTATCAAAATGTGCCTTTCTTCCATGCCACATCTTCCTTGTGTTTACTGAACAACCTTTTCAACTTAGGTTTCTTCCTTTCTCCTTTGTAGTATCCCTGCATGAGTTTCCATGAACTGTATTAAACTTTTGTACAATAAACATGAATTTCTAAGATTTTTGAAGCAGAGGTCAGGAAGATATTTCTATCATTGCTATCAGGTATTTTTTTCCAAGAACTCATGAAGCAGAAGTCACCATTTTTCCTGTGTGTCATGTGGTATCAGTTAGCCCTTCATCAGGTCTAAAATTGAACTTCAGAAATAGCTGCATCTCAAAGCCCAACAAAATCAACACTTTTGAGAGGATTTCAAGCTGAGTGTTTTTGTGAGTCGTGAACAGTGGAAATAGAATATGATTTTTATCAGGTTTGTAATGAGATTCAGAATGGATCACAGAAAGGTATCTTCTGGAGTGATTTAACTAAGGACTAAAAGAAGCAAAAGGAATGCAAACAAAAGGGTGGTCACTGAGTTGCTCATCTGCCCTGCTCTATAGATGCTAGGCTATGCTACAGCTAAAAGTAAAGTCACAGTTTGGGGCAGCCTGGAATGCTGACAGCCTGACAGAGCAGGGAAGTGATAATTGGCACTGCTACTGCTATTGGTCATGTGAAAATTCAAGAGCTTTGCAGTAGATGGAGAGAAAAATACAAAGCTGGTTTGGAAGTCTGTAAAACAAGAAAGAATAATATATATATGTATATAAATATATAATATGTATGTATAATAGTGTATGTGTACATATATATATATAGGAACATGTATATAGGAAGTCTTCGTGGAAAACGGCATTAAAAGCCAATTGGAAATCAGCTCTGAATTTCACGGGATTTTGTGCTTGAGCAGAAATAGGATACCATCTATATCATCTGGAGATCCCAGCATAACTTGTAAAATGCATGAATGCAGTTTGTTGTGATCCATCCAAAGCATGCTGTGTAATCTCAGCCTAGATCACTTTCCCCTCTGAAAGGTCGTGGTTATCACTGCAGTCATTTTTTCAAAGGCATGATAAAATGATTGGTTTGCTGTCTCTAATTGTGTTTGATATGTATTAGCTGAATCAGCTATTTTTTTAATCAGAACAATCATGTGAATTGAACCTAAGCCCTGTCTACTATTTAGCACTGCAGAAGTCAGTCAAGAAAAGCCACGTTTACTAAGATGATTTTTGACATGGCTGAGTATTGAGGACCACACATACTAAGTACAAGATTTTAAATATTGAAATGAATAAATAATTCCTTTATTTGAGTTTTTTTCCCATGATTCATTGAGCATGCTTATAAGGTATATTAATAAGACATACTTCTCAGGGCTGTGGAAGAAGGAAAAACTCTTCAGGTGATATTTTGAGAAACAGCACTTAACTATGTTTAAAAATTGTTACGAGTCTTCACTCATTTTACATCACTTACAACTCATCCTTCATGTCTCTTGGATTTTTTGTTTATTTTTTTAATCCATTCATTTGTAACATTGTTTACTGTACTTCTGCCCTTGTCTTGCCCTCACATTTTTAGTTGAGATCCAAGAGCAGTTGGCTATTTTCTTTCAACAGTTCTTCCTTTTTTAAGACAATTTTAAAAATGTGCAGCTTTTAATTACATTGCATTTCTTCAATATCCACCCCTACCCCTTCACCCTCCTCTATTCCCTCCTTTTGTCACTTAGCTCAAGAACCTTGAACTACCTTTGTATTGTATGGATTAAATTCCTGGTTGTCATTCTGCCAACATTTGTACCATCCAAATTCTAAAATAGGATCAATAAAAGGTGAAAATTCTGGTGGATTTTATACATGGATACATTTTAAAAATTATGATATTCATCATCTGTTTTTTTATTAGATGACTGAGGATATGAGGAGGATGGTAGCATGAAGTCATGTTACAAATCAATTTTTACTACCTCATCAGTTCCAGAGTAAATTGAAAAACAAAATGTATACATGTCACCAAAAAATATTAGCATGTTGTGTTTTGGCTTTCGTACCACTTGGGACAAGGTGGAGCAAGAAGCTAGGCAAGTGTAATTTTAGGGCTTTTAGTAAGAATGATTGGTAGTGACATCAAGGGCAAATAATGGAAGTGTAGTAAAGAAGTAGACCTAGAGTAACATACTACCATTTGTAGTTTATACATGCTTTACTGAATATTTTAATTACCTTTGCTCTTGTTTGTTGTTTGCAGCATCATGGGAAAATTAGAAAGACCAACTTCATGAAGAAGCATGAGAAGGTTTGTATTTTATCCTTCTAAGCTGAGCTTGGCAGCAAGTATTTTCTTTCCACTGTACTTATGAGTTTGTATTTCATTTTGTGTCATTGATTATTGCAAGAACATCAGAACTGCAGAAATAACAATTTTTGGTGCACTTGTTTTGTATGCAACAAATTTCTGTGAGATACAGACATTGTCATTTCATTAAAACTATAACATAAAACTTTCCCCTAAAGCCATATTTTTGTGTACAGCAAAGTGTGTTTAATAAAGCTAGTTAAAGGAAATCATAAGTGGAGTTGCCAAGTATCAGCATTTCTCTCAAAAGTAACTTTATATTCTTTAAAGAATTTTTATACAAACATTTCTATAATGAGGGAAATTGAAATGTAGGGATATACATATTGCAGATATAGTGTTATAAATAGACTCATTTGCTTCAGTTGGTGTGACAGTTTATGTCAATATACCTTTGCCCAGGGAAGCTTGTCTAAAGATCTGCAGATCAGATTCCCCTCACCTTAGTGGGTGCCTGCATCTGAAACAGCTCATAGCCCACACAGAGTCAGCCCATGCAGTCATTGGAGTGCAGGGTGGGATTTGGCTCTTACTGAAGCAGGCTCTATGTTCAGGCAGATGAATTGCACCACAACTTGTATTGATTAGATTTCTACTGGCTATATTTGGAACTGAGGAAACTGGTTTGGCTGTCTGTACCTGCTTGGCAGGAAGCTGAAATTAGATTAAATTAATCCTTCCTTAAAAGTTTAGGAATAGCAAGACTAAAAATCTATTTTGTGATTCTTAATTGTGTCAGTCCAGAGGCTGCGGGGGTTTTTTACTAGAAAAAATGAATCTTGTGAATGAGAAGAAACTGACTTACCATTCTATTAATTGCCCTGTTGCTGATAAAAGCAGAATTTGTTTGGTTTCTTTGCATGGAACAATGCTTTTCCAGTGACAAGTGAGAGATATTCCTGGTGAATCTATTTTTGGCTATGTGTTTCCATGATTTTTCAAATGGCTTGCTTTGTTATCCAAGAGGTAGCTTTGGGGACACCTCCTGGATTTGAAAAGTTAAAACAGGTATTGGAAATAACTTCTGATTTTGCTGAAGAAATGAGTGGTTTTGTTTTACTGATGGCTAATGCCTCAGAGGTGCTGTTGGTATATTTGAGATGTTCTTTCCTGGAAGCATTTTTAAACAAAATTTCCCTTGAAAATTCTATTTAATCTTAGCTGCTCTGCTAGTAAGAATAAATCAATGTACACTACAAAAAAGGCAGCTGGATGTCAAAGTAGAGAGAATTAAACACAAACTTAAAATAAAACAAGTATTTTCCTTGCAAGAACTTTTGGACATGTGGGTCATAAATCTCTGTACTCCTAACCATACTGCCTGAGTTGGAATACTGCCCAGTTCTGCATTATAAACTGTACATCTCCTTTTTGCAGAATTGGTTATTTTGAAAATACTTAGCATTGAACAATCAGGACTTTGTATTTCTTTGAATTCAAGTGAATGCAATGTTACTACATACAATAATCCATAATGCCTAAAATGGCCATCGTTGTCAGCTGAGGTGTGAGGTGTGCACGATGCAGGAGAGCTCTGTAGATGTGAGGTTGAGCAGATCTGCTGTGTTCTGGTAACAGAGGTGCCTGTAGCTGGGCTGGTAGCTCATTGTACCAGCCAGGAAGCTGACCTTAGGCTCAGCCATCTGAACTCTTTGTTTTAACCAGCTGAACCTGTATGAGGTGTGTGCACTGTGAGTGTTACTCCGCACTCTTTGCCTTGCCTCTGGAATACTCTGTCCAGTTTTGTCCTCCTTTGGAAGAAATTTTAAGTTCCCTACCAACACAAGCCATTCTGTGATTCTTTGGATGCCATAAAACATAGCCTTTCCTCTATTCCTTACATTGGGCAAGGTCATTAGTCAACACAAGTCAATTATAAATCTACTGACAGGAAATCTGGCATAAGATCCTCTGCTACAGCTCAAAAATGTTCCTGTTTATTGTGCAGTTTGAACACTTGCCATGTTAAATAGGTCTTTCTATATCTTGATCAATAAACATGTATTCAGTGTTTTCAATAACATGTAAATAAGCTATATGAAAGACTACTGTGAATCATAGAGCCTCCCTAGAGGCCAGAAGAATAAGAAAAATTATGTAGTACTCCAGGGAATTAAGACGTGGATTAAAAAGTGCTGTTTGTTGCAGACCAGCAATCACCTACTTGGGCCAAAGCCATTTCCTCTGGACAGATTGTTAGCAATATTATATAGTATTGTGGACAACAGAGTTGCTCCAACTGCAAATATATTTTCCCAGGTGAGTGTGTACTTACATTTTTATTTGTTTTTTAGTGTCTGGAATTCACCAAGTTTTAAATGTTTTTTGTAAGTCAGAATTCTAATTAAATGAAATGAAAAAACAACCACAAGAAGTAATTTAAATCAAAGGTTCAGAGTAATATTTATCTGTATTACTAGCTGTGAATCCAGTACTTTATCTGTCTAATGGTCTGAAATCTGTTAATAGATAACTTTTCCCTGAGCCTGGACTGTGGTCTGTGCTGATCAGTTCTTTGGTTTCTCACTGAAGTTTGTAAGCCTTTTTGCATTTCACCTTAAGTGTATAAATGTTGACTGTCCCATGACCAATATTAGTCACATTGTAGCACACATTGCTACAAAAATGTGATGAAGAAGCAGCAGAGGGAATAAGGTACTTACAGGTGGGCAATGTTTGCTGTGGTACATTCACCTGCTGTTTTCCATTTGGACAAAATAGAAGTCTTGCAGAAAAGAGTGAGTATCCCGTTTCACTAGATGGCAGCATAGCTGTAGAAGTGAGTGGAATTAAGTAAATCCAGTGTTTACTCAAGACCTCTGGGTTTGTCACCTGTGTATTGACCAATATAATTTATATTCTATATAAATAAAGATGATTTTCTACTATCAGTTTGATTCTTGGATATCATTTCCACCTTAGAAATTCTCAATTTCTTCCTTCTTTCCAATTGTAATTTACTTACTCAAATATTTTCCACCTTTCCTTTTTAGCTATCAAATTTAACCAAGTAATATTTCAATTTATTGTCTGCATTCATGTAAAGTTCTAAGGAACATATGTGTTTGTTTTTTAGGATGTTAGCTTTGTATTCCCTTATTTTTGGCTATCAAAAGCATTTTGGTATACACTAGATGTGAATGTATTATATAACAGTATTTTACAGTATATTTTCAAAATTAGTGTAGCTGCATATTTAACAGGCATTCCAGGTAAGAGAATAGATGTCATTATTCCAATGTACAGTTAAGTAGTACTGAATTATACAGTAGTACTGTATAATATGTACAGTTTGTACATATTATAGTTCTACCTTGGGCTAAATTACAGAATGAGCAAGTTCAGTGAAATGCTTTGTTCTGATTTAGAGTTTGCACTAGGTGGCAGTGTTGTCAAAGAATAGTTGTAATTTTTTATTTTCTGAATATCTGGAGATTAAGCTATACAGATATAAAAAAAATGTATATAATCTTAACTGGGTTAGGATAAAGAACTTGGAATTAAATATGTTTATACAAAAAATCAATTTTATAAATTAAGAGTATTTTTAGTTATAAAGCAATTTTTACATTAAATTTTAATTAAAAATATTGAGGTGTCAACTACAAAATAATAAAAAATGCAACAGAATTTAAAATGAAAGCTGTTTAAACTAGGGTTAATATTTAATTCTTTCCTTTCTTGAATAGTTTTAAACAATTTGCATTTCACTGATACTTGTCATTGGTTGTTCTGTAAATGTATTTTTCAAAGCAAATATTTAGGAGCTGGCTTATCCGTATCAGTATTGATACATTTTACTTTTAGATAACACAATCTTAAATTTTTTGTTTGTGGGGTCAGTATGGAAATAATAATAAAATTATACAGAAGTTTAAAATGTTTATGTCAAATATTTGGCTTCTTAACTGATTCATGATTAATTTTATGTGCTCTTTAATTTGTAAACTCAAAAGCTGTACATGAACCAAGTGCATATTAATTCTCCCCATGTACTATCAGAAAATAGCATGCCTTAGCTTAAAAGTTGATCAACAATCACAGTCAAGATCCAAGAAGGACTAGCAGCTGCTTTAAGATCTGTCACTTGCTGATTTCGTGCTATTTCTTATTGCTTCTTGTTTTTCTGTGTAGTTTCTATTCACATGAAAATTTTGGTTATTAGCTTTTCAAAAGTGAAACTTCTGTGCTAATAAGCAGCAAAATTTCATTTTTTCCTCTTAATGGTAGGTTTTATTGAAAATGTTTAGTTTGTCTAAATAGATCTTCAACTTAAAGTTGGAATCCTAATCTTTTGCCTTTAAATATCATACGCTTTAAAATGGTCTCATACCTTTTTTCAAACCAAGAGTTAGTATGTTTGTTTTACCAGTGTGATCTTTACAACCAATAAAAAACTAAACAACTTCTGCTGTAACTTCTTGCTGTAAGCAGGTTATAGCAGATGGAATTGGGCCCATTCATTTTTGGCTTTCCTCACTATCTAGTACAAGAGAATAGCACAGGGGGGTGGGGGAAGCAAATTTCCAGTTCTGCAAATGACAGTTTTTTTAGTTGCTCCCTTAAAAGTTGAAATTTCTCTTTTTAATCAAATTTTTCACACATCCAGTGAGGACTTTTTGAGGCAAAGTTAGTGGAAGGTTTGGAGGTTTTAATTATAGCATCTTCATTTCAGTACGTATGTGAATTGTTTATATTCATTTGAGATGTTCTGCATCCTACAACAACACAGAAGTCTTAGAGTTTTCTTACTTGGTACAGCAGGAACAACCAGGAGTATTACTTGTGTCCCCATATGGATCCAGTGTGCAGAGTAGGAAATATTCATTGTGTCCAAGGGCAATTACAGCAGAATGGAGGGATACAAAGAAACTTTGTAAAGCTTCCTGAAAGTGCATTCTGCAAAGGTTCTGAGAGTCTATTCAGTCCTGGTTTGTGTAAGAGTAGTATTTCATTTTAGGCTTCCCACAGAAAATAGTCAGAAATACAACATAATGCTCTCCATAAAAATATGCCTTGGTACAGGACACAAATGAATTTATGCACAGAGCATTGGGCAAGAATTATCAGCACCAATTTAATTTAAATGAGGTCATTTTACATTGAAGAGGATAAGGGCTGTTCATATCACAATCAATGAGGAAGTAGATATTGTTGTTATGGATTACAAGCCAAAATTAACCAATGTTTTTTCCTCTACCAAAATAATTCAGTAATTGCTTCTTGAAGTCAATTCAGTTCTCCTGGCCATTTTTCATTTTCTAGACATTCTATCTTGCTTTTGCTTTCTTGTGAAATAGCTTTTCATAAAGAGAATTGATTAGATCTACTTGTATTTTTGAGCTATGATGTTATCTAAGGTAAAATGGAACAAAGCCCTTTATCTTGCATACTTTTGCATATTTTGCTTTTATTTCTGGTAGTACATCCCTGAATATTTGGAAAAACATCTAAGATAACTTCTCAGAGTATATAATAGCTGAAAATTACCAAATAGGTAACTAATCAGTAACTTCAGTTCTGTTTACATTTTCACTCTAATGCACTAAAATTAGGTCATCCCAGGTTTGGTTTTAATGTTATTCTTTATATTTGGCAAATATTTTCAGATAGTTGTATGGTTAGGATTTACTTCTGACTATAGTGCTCTTGCAAGCAGAGATTTCTAGGAAAGGTGTTCATGAGTATATGGAGGCACATCATGTATCTTACACATAATCTGTATTTCATTTATTAGACATTTCTTATCTCTTTGCTGGATCTAAGAAAACCATTTGAATTTTCTTAAGAGTGTCACAGATTCATAGAACTAATTTAGTTATAAATGTGTAAGAATTTGGAAGGAAGGTTAACAAACCTAAAATTTTTCAATCTGTTGTAAAGATAAATAGCATTGCAAATTGTTGTCCAAAGAGTAAGAACTTCTCATCTGAAGTTAAAATAAGTGCAGTAGTGTGCATACTGAATAAATTGAGTAGTGTGTTAAGTGCCATCATAGACCCATATAATATTGGGTCTCATAGACCCGATATTATATGGGTCTATGAGAAACACACAAACCACTGATGTACATAACATAGTTCCAGCTGGAGGGAGCCAAAGGAATGTAGTTTTCTGCAATTAAGAGAGGCAAAAAGTGCCCTTTCTTGGAATGTAAGAATTTGGAGAGATTTGTTTTCTTTTGTCTTGCTTTCCTGGCTGCCTTACATGAATAGAATAGGGAGTATCTAATGTTCTTTATGTAAACTTGAAGAGTAAGAGGCAATTTACCTGCAAAATTTCTTTGTCCCTGTTGTGTTGAAAGCATGCTTTATGACTTTCTTTTTCAGATGATAATTTAATATTTAAACTGCCCTTTATTTGTAAATTGACAGCTGTGGTAAAATTTCAGTTGCAAGATTGGAAAGATGCCTGATTTTGTTATCTATTTACTTGATTAGTATTATGGCCTATATGTGTCACAGCCTTTCTGGACGCCAAATATCCACATCCTGATTATAGTTTAACTCTGTTACTGCATTATGTTAGGTTCCCTTGATGTAGCAATTTGATAAAGAGGAATTTGATTCTATAGTTCTGTGATTCAATTCTGTGAATACTGTCAACTTAACAGGTTTTTTTTCAAATGGAAAGCACTCTTAATCACTTCTACAAGCTCAGATTGTATTAATGTTTAAGAAGTTTTTCATTCCACATTTGACAACTCTTGACAGAATAAGAATTACTCGTTTTTGCTAGATCAGCTGTATTGTGTTCCAGCTTTCCTTGCTGTTGCAGGGACTGCTCATAGGAACATTTTGCATCTAGTTTTAACACTACTATTTAAGACCAATAGAATACTCTCCATTTAAAAAGTGAGCAGGTGGGTGAATTTCTACAGAAAAAGGTCTGGTTTAAAATGTGTGTTGTTCTCCTCTGTTCTCTAAGAGGCCTTATTATGAAGAAGAACAAAGGTAAGTGGAGCCATTTTTATTTTACAGTATGCAAGAAATACAGTGCATATTCTTGTACTGTCAGTACAAGATGTTATATGTCAGTAAGTAGATTAATTTTTAATTTTTTTTAAAAAGCACAATGTTGGGAAAATGAAAGTTTGTGCTGATTCTGTTAAACCACCTTCCATTGCATTCATATTACTCTGAAATTCCACAAGTGTTGTGCTTGTTCTACTTTTGGATAAACGGATAGAGTTATTGCTAAAATTTTACCTGAAATAATTGAGAAGTCCACAGCAGACATTAACTAGCTCAGTGTGGGGAGTGACTTTGGAGGGTTATATTTCTATCCTGTTCTTTTACACCTTCATGACCAAAGTCTGTATTGCAGTGAGATTTCTTGTTGTCTGGTTGAAAGTTTAAAAAAAGTCCTTTCTATCTCATAGATAATAGTGCAAACTGATTCAGGACAAAATTGGAGTGTATCACACATCTGATTTTGGAGAGTGTCTTTGCTTTATTCATCCCTTAGGCGGTACTGAGATTTGGGAAACTTGAACAGTTGTGTACAAAAATATCGAAATGTTTGAATAATTATTTTATACTTTGTTGAAAGGTGGAATCATTAAGTAGTGAATATTCAGAAGGGAGATGATTGTAAAAGTTACGTTTCTCTCAGAGTTGATTGTGTATGTAGATTTTCTCGAATTTTGTTTCTGGAATATAAGCAAATATATTCTGATGTGTTTCCCTATTTTTATCATTTCTTGAATTCTAAAATTAAAAGAGAGGATGTCATCAGCCTCTGCTTCTGTCCTATTGATTTAACCTGAAAATGACTGCATTTCGCTGTCCTCTTGCATCAGAGGAAGGTATATAAAATTGCACAGCTGAATCCATTCTGACCACAGGAGGTGTCATCTTTGGAATGATCCTGCTGTACTTTGATGCAGAGGGAAGCATTTACTTTTACCAAAAAAAACTGAACTATATGAAAAAGGGTCTTAAAAGCTTATTTTTTAATTTATTTTTTTTTCTCATGAGAACTACATAGAATTATGGTATACCTCTCTATCTGGTCAGTTAGAAGATCTTTAGAGCTTCGCAGTGACAGGAATGAGCAAATATAAACTGTAGACTCTGGGTTTATCTCATTCTCATTACTGGTGTAAATAAATTTCCCCTCCTCTTTCAGTGTGTAATGAAGATAACCAAGACACATCTTGCCAGCACAGAATATCTGTTAGTCTTCTGTAACATCATATGTCTTACACAGCATTCATATATAATCTGTATATCCCCACATGTTTATTGTCCAAGTGGGTTTGTAGTAAAACCTTTTGATCCTGTGACTTCATGGTTGCCCATACTTAAAGGATTATTTTTGTATTGTTAGAACATCTTTTTTAGCAGTGGTCAATTTGTAGCTGTGGGGTTTTTTTTAAGGCAATTTTATATCCTTACTGTTGTATTTGAACCTGACTGGTTTTGATCCTGCATCCTTTTCTAGGTATATTATACATCTGATACACTTTGTTTTCCTGGATCTGCCTATTGGTTAGAAAGTGTAGTAATCTATTGATCTCATTGTACTGAATTGTATTGATCTCAGTACTCTGTTGATTTTCTGTAGGTTTGGGAAGATGGTGATAAGAGGTAATAAATAAGTCCCATTTTCTCATTTTCTGTTATTGGTTACTGGACTAATCTGGCAGAAATTCATGAGCTGAAATGGGAACTTAATGTGATGCACAGCATGGTGACATAGTTAGCACTTTAGCACTGACTATGGCAGCTTGAGAGAGCCTGCTGTTAAGCAAAAAGGAAGGAGAAAACATTACTTTTAACCAAATAGCTGACTATTTTTTTTCAACTCTGAGCATAGCTGTGAAAAAAAATAAAAGTATTCTTACTTCAAGTAGTACTTTCTAATTAAAATTGTGAAGAGACTGATGTGCTTGATTCCTTCTAATTTTAATTGATGCAGAAAAAATATTTTAGAAAAACTAGTAGTGTTTTACCTATATTATGTCAATTGACCTAATTTAATCTTATTTTCATTTTTGGAGGTATATTGATAATACAGCTTTGTGATTTCTTAGGAGGCTTTCTTAATCAAATTTATTCTATTCTGAATGAGTTATTTCTTTACAGTAATTTAAAGTAGAAAACTTACCTTACTTCTATGAAGAGCTTATAGTAATAGGTTCCAGCTTGGCACTTACACTGTTTTTAAGACATAGAGTATTTAAGAAGACAAATTGTTGTGAATTATTGGAAACTAGTTTTATGGAAGAAATTTTGGTTATAACAAGGGAAAGACTATTGAGAGGGAAGGGGGAGTCAGGACTTCAGATGAGATGAAGTTTATCAGGAAGATAAAGTGAATTCCTAAATATTTTATCTAGAACAGTTTACTAATTTCTAAACTTCCTTGCTTTTTGATCTTAGTTTTTTTATTTGTGTAGCATGTCCCTAAGAATTTGCAGACCAGGAAGTAGCTGTGTTTAAGGCTTTGTAAAATTGATTCACGATAAATTTGTACTTTTTTAATTTACTTTAAATTTGTACTTAGTATATAATCTGTTAATAACTTTCACAAAGTATTCTTGTGGCCCTGTGAACATAATATTCTATATTCCCTTGTGCCTTTCACATGTCTTAGATTGCATGCTATATAGTAGAGGGAATGTGTTGTATCAACCAACAGTTTCTTTAACTTCTGTTCTCTCAGCACGTTATTTGTAAACAGTATTTGAAGCTTCATAACTTAACTTATCTATGAAAATGTGTTAGTGTATCAAAGAAGTAAATATGAATACATGAAAGACAAAACAGTTTTCCTTCTTCCAAACTCTTTCCTTTCCATCTCTTTCTTTACACACTTACTTAGAAATTGGTTTCATGTACTTACTGGTAGGAACATCGTTTAGTACTCCAGGAACAAATTTGTGCTGTGTTTACATCAAGCAGTTGCAGCTGAAGCTTGTTAGTGATTGCCTCCCCAATTAAAAAAAATTCTTCACTGTGGTACATGAACTCCTATTGTTTGGAGATAAATAATCAGCTCATCCCCTCTTTAGGGAAGAACAAAGAACATAATAGTACATCTGGTTCATGTGTTAAGACAGCAAAGATTAATTAAGCAAGTACTGCACAACCTCTCTTGATAACATATATATCTAAAAACAGCCTGTATATTATAAGTTTTTTAATCACTTTGCTTTAACCATTTAGTGTCTGCAGAAAGTCTATTTCAGAACCACCAGCTATTCATGGAAATAAGATAGGACACAATACTGAGATAAAGCAAATTAGAGCATTAGGATAGAATTCATTAGTTCTCTCTCAAATCTCTTGTTTTAAGCTGATATGCCTAGAAAGATATGATTAAATACTAAAAAGAACCTTTCAAGCCCCCAGGTGACATCATTAATACTCTTTATAAATTCTATCTTTCTTAGAGGTAATTTGGCTGTTTTCTCTCACCATTTGGAGTATGACCTGTTTGGGACGAAGAACCATCTCCTTACTGAGCATTTATGTAGAATCTGGTTAATTGGAAGACTATTTCAAAACTACAACTAACTCTTGAGATAAAATAGCTGCATTGCATGCCCTGTTTCTTCACATCCCCGGTAACTAGAACTAAAGCCTAATTCCAGCTGAAAGGCTACTAAATATCAGTTTTATCTGCTGTACTTTTTGCTCTTATTGCCTTTAAGCCAAAACAGCTTTACTAGCTCTTTGGTGTTCACATCAGTGAGTTGTAGGGAGGCAGATATCTTGTCAAGATCTTCATTTGACAATCCTTTGCTTATTTAATATCTTTTACTTCACTGCACATACAGTAATGGATGCAATTGCAATTTCAGTAGTGGCAAGGAACATGGTTCAGAATCACTGGTTGAAGGCTTGGCTATAATGTTGCATTCTTTTTATTGATGTGCTTCTTTCACTGGTTGTTATATGGTCCCATGTCCTCCTGTCACTGCCTAATGCACTCTTACATCTCCTTACCTACAGTTTGTTCTCCTTAGGTATTTACACCTCACCTGTCACTTCAATACAAATTATTTTGCTGTATCACATGTGAAGTAAATTTGTAGCATTATATCTGTACCATTCTATCTGTAGCTTCCATTTCCTGATGAGGTTGAAAAGTATTGAGACTGTGCCCATGAACAATGTTAGAGCATAAGGTAGCAAAATGGTACATTAAAGAATATGTTGGATCCCTTTGGCGAATGCTTGTACTGTTTCTGCCCTGCCAGCTGCAGTCAGTTCTAGCTACTGACTTTGTGCTTGACACCCCTCCTCCCCTAAAGACCCTTTGCTGCTGGCTGTGTTCATTTGATAGCAGATAGTGGGGCTTGCCACAGTATCTTGGACAAAAGAAGCAGCTGCATTGAAAAAAAGGATTTCAGAATATGAAGCTTATTCACAAAATAATGCCTCTTGGTAGATGAGGAATAGTTAGGAATTTACATAATCTCTCGTCTCCATCTATGGAAATGAAAACTGGAAAATATTAGGGGGGAGCAATGTGGACAATTGATAGCACGGTGTGAGTAAATCTCATTTATGGAAAGTTTACCGTTAGTAAACGTTGTAAATATTGTTAATTTAAAATATGGAGAATGACAAAACAAGGTGAGACAAATCCTACAGTAGTTTAGACTTGGAAAAGCTGCTATAATGATGACGATGATGACAATGATGATTGTTATGGCTGAAAATGGTGCTGTGTATCTGAAGTCGCATAGGTGCTGCAAAAAGTTTCCGTCCTTACTGCTGTATGATTTAATTTTTCACATTAGGTGGAGGAGGGTGGAATATACTAGAAATAATGTGATTATTTTAGGCAAGATTGGGTCTACCTATGTATGTGTCTGAACAGTAAGAGTATATATGAGGTAGTCAGTGTGCTTTTCTAGTCAATGGAGAAAAACAGACATGCACATCTAAACCCACTCTGTTAATGAAAAGTTTTAAAATCTGTACTAGGTTTCAATGAACTGTGTCCTGATGCACTGACTCCTCCATCCTCTAGAAATGGAATTAAGACAGCCTCAGATGCAAACACTTACATTATATCTATGTAGAGCTATTCTATCCTGAAGGACTAAGAAGTGTTTTCTCAGTAGTTATTCTGGGTTTTTTACAAATCAAATGGAAAAAGCCACCATCAAATATCCCTGCTTGGATGTCATATTCCTTGTCAAAATGTTTGCAGACTAGGGGCAGTGATTGATTTGTCCACCTTCCACTCATTCTTCCTGCAAAGCTGTCACTCTGCAGTGAGTATTTGGGAAGAGCCTGCCCAGGGTTGCATTGCATGGCTGACAAGCTGGTGTTGGCCTTCTCATCCTTTTTGTGCTGGATTGCTTTTGACTTATTCCTAAGGACAAGGTGCTGAAACTCATCTCCTTCTGATAGAAGCTTATTTTGCAGAATTCTGTTTTGATGACCTGTCATTTTACATCCTTGAACTTGCAGTCTGAACCCTACAGCTTTGAACTGTATTTCAGTTACAGCAACTATAGACTAGCTCATTGTCTTGTGTAAAATGCTCTGAAAGTGATGTTTTTCAGTGTGAGAATGCTGAATATGTCAAGAAGGGATCTTCTACCTTTTTGTGAAGTATGAAATAAAAAGAGGTTAGGTGTAACCTCTGCAAGTGCAAGTCATAGAAGATTTACCAAAAAAATGAAAGACTCATAAGTAATTTAAATTTCAGGAAGTGTTTCAGGGGTAAAATTTACTGAGATTCAGTGTGGATTTTTGGGCATAGTTTAACTGAAACTAAAATTGAAATGTTTGAAGACAGATCTAGTTCAGATGAGCAAATGCTCCTCTGTAGGTTTCTCTAACATGTGATGGTACAACTTTAACTTCATTCAGATCAACATTCATTACACTGCTGTTACCCATGTAGAGAAAGGCGTTTAAATAAAGAAAACAAACATGAACAAAAACTCAAAACCAAACCCCAGATAAACAGACAAAAATCTCAGTTTCAAAAATCATGTACTTTCAAGCTCTTTTTAGCTTTCTAATTAGTATTTATTTATGAATGTGATTAAATTTATGTATGTTGTCTTTTCTAACAGGACCTGATTCTAGTCCCCATAGCAATTCTCATAGACTATTGAGAGATACCTTTCTATGTGCATGTTTTTACATACCTTTTTTTTCTGCCCGCTCATCTTCCATAAATGTTTCCTGAAATAGAATACAAATGAACTGTGGGAGCTTTGTCATCCTATTGTGATCATTGTAAAACGTTCCACTATGAGAAATAGAATATACAGGCAATATATCTGTGTCTTCTGAAAAAGTTTTGAATTCAGACTCTGTTTAGTAGTCAGTTGAAAAAAACATAGGAGATGTGGTAGCTGGGATATTTTTTGAAAGGCATAGCTAGAAAATATGAAGAACCAGGTTTGTCTATTTTAATAATTGAAGAATGCTGGATGTGTTGTTGACCATCTGTGACCTACATAAAATGAACTGGTGGGTGTCCCATGTTCTAGATCTCTGCGCAAGAAATATGAAAGACGTCAGAAGAGAAAGTAATGAATTATATACAAAAAAACACCCCCTGGTGTAGTAGATACAGACAGTAAACAGATTGACTCAAGAGATTACCACACAGACATGAGAAGAAAACTGAAGATTGTTGTTATGAAATGATCTTTTTCAGCCTTTTTTATTTATTACTAGCATATGGCCTAGGAAGACTTTTTGCAACAGATATCTTCTAGTGTGGAATGGCCTCTAATGGATGTATGACACTGATGGTGTAGAGAAAAGCTTTTTAATAATTGGTGTGACTGTAGTGCTTGTGAAAGATGCTAGACTGACAGTCTAGAAGACTGGAAGCCTGAAGTAATCTGTTCTGATTCACTGAACAGGTATAGCAGAGGCATCAATAGCACAAAATCTCTGTATTGCTTTTTAATTATATCTTGAAAAATCTACCTTTTGTTTTGAGCTGGCTGCCTCTTAGTTCATAGTGGCAGAGAATTGCTGTTCATCCTAGTACTTAGCTCTTACAAATGTGCTTTTGGCATAGAGAAGCTTTCTGTTTAGATTAACAGCTTCTGTCATAAAATGTGATGGGCTTCCAGTAGAAGTAGTGAAGGGGGAAGGATGGCTAATGGGGGAGCACATGGTGACTGGAGCTGTTGCACAGTGGGCTGGTCTGCTGGTCATCACATCCTCAGCCTGCCTCTTTCCTTCCCTCCTGGACAAATCACTGAGCCCTCACTGGTTTTAACCTTGTAGTAGGCATTTTGTGGGACTAGCCTGTGGAATGCTGTTTGACCAGTTGATTTAACATGTTTTCCATGCAGCTGTATCCAGAACCGGACCATCTCTTGATGACTGGGAGAAATGAAAAGGTGGAGATTTGACATGGCAGAATCTCTGCAGCAGTAAAGAAATCTACTTTTATCCATGATTAGATAAACATTCAAACCATTGTCATCTTCTCCTCTCCCATATCAAAAATAGCCCAAATTTTAATTCTACTCAGCATCTGGAATTCCTTAGACTGAACCAGACTCCAGTGCAATTTGTGGTCTCCATCTGGCTCAGGTGAAGCTTTTGTGACTTTACATTTTGCTGGGACACACGGGATAGCTCAGTGTGTTGGAGTGGTGAGGAAGAAAGCAAACAGGATAGGGAGTCATCAGTGTGACAGGAGATGAAAAGTAATGCTTGAAGTCCTCATGTAATTTTCTTGTATTTATGTAGATACTAAAAAAGACAAATGCAAAGAAAAAAGGTTAATTACCTGTACTCCAAAACCCAAAGGTATTTCAGACTGATTGCCCAAAATAGATAGTGCTTAAAACCTGGAAAAAGACCCAAACATAAAAATGAGTAATGTCAACAATTTATTAGGCACTTATATTGTATTTTAATAGCAGAAATGCTGGTCTCTAGTACAGCTAATTTCATTTTTTTCTGTGATAGTTTGACATGAACAGAGAAGAAATTTCTGATGTTTTATTAAAACAAACAAAAAAAACCCCCACAAACAGAAAAACCTACACACATCAGTGAAAAGTCAATATAAAGTGGTAAATGCAAGCTGGCATGCATAAGTGGATATGACCTGGAAAAAAGCTGTTCATAGAAAGGAAAATAATTGCAAAGCAGTAACACTTAAAAGAAGATGTAGGCATGAAGACTGGCAAAAATTAAAGGCTAGAAGGGAATGACTTGTGAAGAAAGATTAAAGGAAATGAACACATGTAATTATTTCTTATAGCTATCTGTGTGCTTGGTGATGTTCAGATGAAGAGAGATGATCCCTACACTAATTTGGCTAAATAACTACCAGGGGATGATGAAAATGTCTGAAGGTATTTATAGTCTTCAAGTGCCAAGAAAGGATTCATTTAGAAGAGTTCAAAAAAGGTCTAAGTAGGAGTAATGAAATAAGATGAGCTTTTTTAGCTTTGAATACTATAAAAAACCAAAAACCCTTCTTTTGGAGATGGTAAAGCGTGTGATAATCTTGCCTGAAGTTTTAGTGCAATGCCCCACTGCTTGAGCTATTGCAAATGACAGTAGACAAAGCATTCAGATATAAACTTAAAAGAAGGGAAAAGAGTTTTGCATTGGTGGAGGAGAGTGAGGATGACTTAATAGATATTTTCTGTCTTTAATTTCGATGGTCTCACATGGTATAAATTAACAAAATAAGACTCATGATATACTACTGAAACATAATTTATGTAAATTTGCTTTAGAATAGGCATTAACCT
Organism: Passer montanus; assembly: GCF_014805655.1. Taxonomy (NCBI): domain Eukaryota; kingdom Metazoa; phylum Chordata; class Aves; order Passeriformes; family Passeridae; genus Passer; species Passer montanus. Next base: position 5,440,337 of record NW_024369930.1, on the reverse strand, counting down.
TGATCCTTACTTCAATTCTGCATTAAGCCTTGCCTTTGATACAATAATCTTAATTAAAACTGAATATTTCATGATTTAACTCCCTCTGCCTCATGAGCAGAACAATACTCTTATCTGTGTTACCTATAAAAGTGCAATCCATATAGACTATCTATTGCATCAGATGATAGGTTTGCTTAAGGTCATTTTCATATGAATAAAAATACTGACAAAGAGCAGTTTAATTTGTTTAAAAATTATTAACTCTTATTTTACAACCAAATGTTAAAAAGCTAGTTAAATTATTTTTTCATGCATGTTGAATTAGGAAATGTTGACCTAATAAATACTGTATTCTTAAAAAAAACCAAAAAACCAACCTGCATGAATGAGGAAAAATGTAAGTATTGGCAGATGTGATGTGTGTCAAATGTGTCATCATGTAACTGTCAATCACTGTCATCTTCATAATACTTCTAACTGGATTAGGTGAGGTAGTAAGAGAAAAGCTGTTCATTTTGATGTTAAATCCTATGTTCTAAAAGGAACAGGCAAGAATTTGAAATGGGCATGAAAGTTTGCCTGTTTTTTTTTCTTTTTGGAGGACTTTCTGTTGTTGATGTTGGGGGTTTTGTTGTTTTTTTGTTTTATGATTATTTGTTTTGTCATGATGTTAGAACAAATGAAGGCTGTTCTGGATAAGTACTGGAACTTGGCCTCCTCTCCAAACACATGACCATGTGCACACATGCAAGACACATCCTTAGTCTGGGGGTACTTTGTAGTTGCAGTCACTGACACAGGACAGGCATCTTCAGGTTGCTCACTGCTTATAAATGGAGACATTTGTAAAATGACATTTTCCAGCTTGAAAAGATATGCAGGTGTTGTCTTAGTTATTTTGTAATAATCTACAGTAGAAGTTCGGGGAAGGAGGATGTAATATCAAGTGACAACACTTGATGAATTATATATATATGTGTGTGTGTGTGTGTGTGTGTATATATATAAAACTTAGTCTTAAAATGTAGAAGGCAAGCAAACCTTTGAGTATCCATCTGTATTGAAAAAGGCTAGCTTTTTCTGAAATTCTTTCATTCTTTGTTGAATTTAAAGTGTCAGACTAAATACTTCGGATGAAAAAGCAGCTGTGATAAATCTTGATATCTGGACTGCTTCTTTACTGAGTAGCTGACTTTAGTGATAATTCCATATGTGTCACTGGAATCTTTGGTGATGCCAGGTATTTAGTGGACCCAGTGTAAGCCATCAGTCTTTTTCTTCCTTGGTTAAATAATATTTGCTAGTCACTTTCATCAGCATTTGAGATCTTTTTCTCTTATTGTTCTAAGTTTGTTTTTTTTTTGTTGGCTCTAAATATCAAGTTGCAGCTGCGGTACATTGGACATCCACAAACCTTACATATATACTGATGCCTTTACTTCCCCTTCAGAGCACAATAAACATAGCAGTGTGCATTTATGATGAACAAATGTCATATAAATTAATTGATAGTGTATTTTTGGACACAGCAGCCTTCATTACCTTATTTGATTCAACACTTGCAGAGAACCCAGGGAGCAAATTTGTGAAGTTTAATACATTTATTTGCTGCAAGAAAAAATAGAAAGTAAATATTTGATAATATAATTTTTACGTTTGTAGTCCCCCCCATTAGATCTTTACAGGAGAATGTAACACCTGATCACACTGAAAAAAATGAAACTCTTTGCTTTTGGAACACCATTTCCCTGCTTTTTTGCCTGTGTCATCCATGGCATTCTCAAGTGCAGCTTTTGATGGCCACAAAGAGCACGGGAGCTGTGGGTTCTGTGTGGGTCCCTAGCACCAGAGGATGTTGTGTGGCTGGTTCCAGGGAGCCCAAAGGGTTAAATGCAGTTCAGCTTTTCCTCAGCTTTCTGGGAACCTGGCAGTGGCTTTCTTTCAGTTGCTTTGTAACAGGAGGAACAATACCTGAATTCAGCCTTGGGTTGTGTTGGAGAGGGGGAAGGATTCAGGTTATAGTGTCAGAGGCAGCAGTTGCTCTTGGGCAGTACCAGCAAGTGCTTCACCCTCTGGCTGAAAAAAGGGGAATGTTAACAAGGCAAGTCTCAGATAAGACCATATGTATGTAGGGTTTTGTTGTTATTTAATCCATTTCTCTCTGCTTGTGGTTTTCTTTTTAGCTAAATTAATCATGCTGTTTTGAATAGGCTGCATTCTGCCACTGGGAACTGTAACTCAGGCTCTGGCTGGTGATGAGCCAGCCTAAAAAGAGGGGGACACAGTTTTTTTGTGGCTTGCACTCAGGCAAGAGTTCAAGAGTCTTGTCACTTGGAAGAAAATAAGCATTTAGAAACTAAAAGTAGAACCCCAAGCCTAGATAATGATAATGAAAAATAACCTCTGAAAATTCTTACAGTAAGATATCATTCTATTAGTCAACTGAATGGAAATGATGTTTCTGAATTAGTGTTTAACAGTTTATTTGTGAAGGAGGTGAACATGTTTATGGCTGCTGACTGTATGTCATCCGTGATTTCTTCAATGAGCTACTGTTACTAAGGACCACCAAGATGGTTTGGTCAGAGGAGGCTGCATGGGAATCTCATGATTGTTTCAATTTTCCAGATTTTCTAATTTCTTTTAGAGAAGGATTTGGGTTGCATTCCAAGAAGCAAGACCAAAAAAATATCCCACCAAGAAACCAACTTGCCATAAGGATAAACAGGTTGGTGTTTGGTTTCTGAGTTACACATTTCTCCACATACAAACATTGTTTTGTCTGGAGCAGGAAAATGCAGCAGTAGTAGTTGAGGCACTGTTAAGGCTGCCCCTCCCAGGTGCTCAATATGTTTGAATGTGATGATCCTTAGGACCTAACCAAGGCCCAGGCACAGGGTGTGGAGCATCTTAGGCTGAGAAGTGGGGAAGCAGGAGGAGCAGGAGGCTTGTAGAGGACAAGGGGATATAATGAGCCACAGCCAGGAGCTGCTGCTCTACTCCAAGGCAATAGGCACAAACTGAAACACAGGAGGAGCATCAGGAAATGCTTTCTTACTGTGGGGGTGATGAGTGCTGGCACAGGTTGCTCAGAATGGTGGTGAAATCTCCATCCTCAGAGATGCTCAAAACCTATCTGGACATGGTTCTGGGCAGCCTGGCTGAGATGGCCCTGCTTGAGCAGGATGTGGGACCAGGTGGCCTCCAGAGATCCCTGCCACCTCAACCATGCTGTGATTCTGAGTTGTGAGGAGCATGGAAAAGCTGAGGTTGTAAGGGACATGAACAGAGGGTATTTAAGATTTTTGCATTGGGAAAGACTTCTATTCAGCCTTTCTCCCCAAAAAAATTCATATTTTAGTATAGTAAAGATTAAAGATTTTATCACATATGTTTAATTAAGCTAAACATTTTTACAGTACTGAACTTTCATACACTGAAATACACAGCTTTTTAATAAAACAAGATTCAAGGAAGGCTCTGAGGAGGACTTCTGGCCAGAGAGGCTCTTATGTCAGGTACTATCTCAATCGATAATCTATAATTTTTTGGAACATGCTGTTGCTTTTAAGAACTTGTTTCAAGTCCAGTTATAAGGCTTTCAGAACACACCATTACAGAAAAACACTGCTTTAGCAATGTTTGGGAGAAGCATTTAGCAATGTTTCTGTTTTTAAAGGCTTTAGTAGTAACTTTATCATGCATTTCAGGCAAAAAGTGTGATTTCAGGATATTCAAATTAATAATGATAACTGCAATTATCATTATTAATTTGAAACACAACAAGCTTTAGCTCTCATGCTAGTAAAAAAATTTTATTTTATCATGCATTTCAGGCAAAAAGTGTGATTTCAGGATACAGTACTGCAATTATCATTATTAATTTGAAACACAACAAGCTTTAAATAAAATTTTTTAACTAGCATGAGAGCTAATGGTTCCTGTGAGCAACTAGCTAACCAGTTCATATACAGGAAGAATGAAGAGCAGCATGAGGGCTTATATTGGCTGAATTTGTCCTGATAGTTTAGTGGCTTGTTTAATACTTTATATGTCCAGCTAATTCCAAAATGGTCACTTTTTCTTCTTTAACAAAAACAAACAAAAAATTTCTCCACTGCATCTGTATGATTTATACTTGAACTGGAAAAAAAAAGGTTTCCCATTCAAAAAGTACTGGCAAATACAAAATCTAAATTATTGTAAGAGCAAAAAATTTCTCCACTGCATCTATATGATTTATACTTGAACTGGAAAAAAAAAAGGTTTCCCATTCAAAAACTACTGGCAAATGCAAAATCTAAATTATTGTAAAAAGAGGCATTATTTATATCACTTCTGCAGATGTAAGACTCTTGGGATTTAACTGTTCAACTGCTGTGTGGGAAACGTACATCTCTAGCAGTATTTGGTTTAGGAACTGAAATCTTGGTAGTGATTATTGAGGACTTTAGGGGAAGGGAGAAGGCACCTAAGAGCAACCTTCTTAACATTGAATTGTAGGTTTTACCAGTTCAGCTACTGGAATTATATTTATCTATTTTTATGTATTATGGTTTTTTGTTAGAGCTTCATAGGAAGGTATTAAATCTACTCAGTAGAATAGGTGTGTGTGTCTTTATGAAGGACATACCATTGAAGCCTATGTTTCAGAAAGAATTCTCTGCCAAGATAAGTTCTATCTGGATGATTTGGAAAGTTCCAGTTCCATGAAGAACGCAGCTTAGTGACTTGAGATTTTGCACAGCATGTATTACGTGTGTGCATTAATGTGTATACACATAAATTGTTTCTAGTACCTGAAAATATCTTCTAAGAGCTAGCCAAAATTAGCTGCACTTTTCGTTGCTGAAATTGGTTGAGTGTAGTTTTGTTCCTATACTTAAATTCTCTAAGTTGTTTAGGACTGTAAATAAAAAAAAAACAAACAGAGAAAGGTGGTGACAAGATCATCTTTCTAAACGGCACTTCTAAGTCACTTCTTTAAAGTGATCTTTTAAAAACATGGATTTTATGCATCCCAAATGTATCCTCCAACTGTGAACACTAGATTAAATTCATTCTTTAACATTTCATATGAGAGAGGCAGATGCACTGCAAATGAAGTAAAAAGATCAAAACTGAAGGTAAAATAAGAATAATTTATCCAACTAATACGTACATGTGATTAGTTTTATCTCATAGGCTGCAGGATAATGCTGTTATTTTTTTTTGTAAAATAAGAATTTTGTGGAAATCCTTGCCTGCTTTCCTAAGAATGTGTTTTTCTTAACAGAATCACATAAATGTTTGTTGATATCTCTAAGTATCTACATATTTTATTTCTGAGAAAACTAAGTTTTGTATAATACATATTCACTCCTTGAAAAACCTCCCCCACTGCTTCTAAAATGTCAAAGCTGAGCACAGGGATTTAGCCATACAAGTTCTATTGAGATTAATTGGATTTGTATGGCTAAATCCATGCACTTCTTTGGAAAATATTGCTGTCCCTTGTATATAAAATATAAATATATGTTTACAAATACAATATCACAAGAAATATTTGGACAGAACAGTAAAATCAGGTTTAATTTATGTTCAGAGATGAATAAGTTTTGGTTTTCTATAAACTAAGGGTTCCTGTTTAAGTATACTGAGTGAATACTAAGCATGTGCTGTGCTTGCCTAAGGGCTTCATTTTTTTTAAATGCGTGAAGCATTTACATAGGAGTCTTCTGTACTTCACTCAGGAGGGGGAAGAGCATTTCTGATTCATTAATCCCTTTTTCTTTTTCTAAGTAAGTGGGTCCTTCACATCATGCACTCAAGAGGTGTAAAATATACAAAGAAGTGGGAGGGACAGGCAGAATGATGCCTGGGTTGCTATAAGGTATAAATTCAAAATCTGTTTCTCTTTGCGAGAAGAAAAATAGCGAGGGGAAAAAAGGGCAGCACTAAATCTACTGCATGTGCTTGCATGATATGCAGGTTTGGGATAATTATTTTCTCTCTTGTTCAATAAAGTGAGTTGTTACCATGGTAACATTTATATTGCACAGTTTCTCTGTTATAAAATAAATGAGAACAGTTTTAGAGTCAGAAAAGTCTTTGTATGGAACCTTTTTATTTTCTGTATTTTTAAGTGCAGAATTGTATCTTAAAATTTTCTTGAGATGACAAAGTTTTGGTGCACTTTCCAGAAAAAATTAGTCAGCTTTTAAGAGTATGTAGTGCTTTTGCAGGACAAAGATGTGCAAGATCTGGTTGTAAAATTGAACTCAGCCATCAGGCAGATGCAGACTGCCTGGCAGCTCAGAGGAATGGTCTGTATGTCCTGATCCAATAACCAGCTCCTGACAGTGACACCCTGCCTGTATTGATGTGCCACCTTGGATAAGATGTGCTGAGAACCTCCTAAAAAGTGGGTCTGAGTCTCCAGTGGCAGAGGGGCAGGTGCCCAGGGTGAGTGTTCAGAACCAGAGCATACCCTACATAATATTTTGGTCTCTGCTGCTTGTGCTCCTCTTACTGAGGAATAGCAGACTGCTATCACCACTTTCTGACCAGCTGGTTCTTTGATAGGGTGGTTTTTCAACATTTGCTGTCTGCAGTGCAGATTCTGAAGTGGACATTTTAAAATATCCTTGAGCAATACTCTTCTTTGTGAAGAGATGCCAGAAGATAACCACAGGAGCTATTTGATAGAAGAGTTGATTGGAATGACAGGTAGCTTTTCATCAGGCCCTAATGGTGTCTTTGCCAATCATAACTGCTTCTCTTTGTTCAGTTTTGTTTTTCTCCTGCATTTTCTCACTACAGTAGGCATTTTAGTATGAGGTGACTTTTTAATCTGTTGAGATCAAAAGACTTCATTGCTTTCTTGATTCTGTCCTGTTTTTTCACACCTTTCTGTTGATCTCTTGTATGGATTTTTCAGTTTAGTGATCAGTATAGTATTTTTGAGGGATTAAGCCATTTTAAAATGATTTAATTTTAATATTCAAAAAGTCCAGATTTATAATTACTGAGTATTATTGAAAAGTCTTGACACAATGATTATTCACAAAATAGAGTGGCTATCACAACTATCAACTCCAAAAAGAAACAAGTTCGTTAAACATAGAAACGATTGTTCCTTGACTACACTGTAATCCACTGAAACTAACATAGGATACCTCCTGGAGGTTCTTTTATGCTTTTCAAATCATTGATTCATTAAACTTGGAAAAGACCTCCAAGTTCATCAAGTCCAAGCTTTAACTGAACACCACCATTACTACTAAACCACAGCACTAAGTGCCATGTCCAGTCATTTCTTGAACACTTCCAGGGCTGGTAACTCAAACACCTCCCTGGCCAGCCTGTGCCAATGGCTGACCACCTTTTCAGTGAAGAAATTATTCTTGATATCCAACCTGAACCTTCCCCCTGGTGCAGTGTGATGCCATTTCCTTTTGTCCTCTCCCTGGCTGCCTGGGAGAAGAGATCAATCCTCACATGACTTCACACTCCTTTCTGGCAGCTGTAGAGAGTGAAAAGGTCTCCACTGAGACTCAGCAGCCAGGAAGGTGGCTGCACTCTCCTACACATCAGCCTGCAGGGAATGCTGTACAAACTGCCCTGCCACATCCTGTCTGTTCTGTTTGCCCATCCTTTTCACTGTGCTCTCTAGAGCTCTTCAAATCTCCCTCAGGTGCTCTGCCATAACCCTCCCCACGTCAGCTTCCCTCACAAGAGCTGCCAGGTCCTGCTGGATCTCTCTGCTCTCTCTTGGGTTTCCCTGACTCTGGGAAGTCCCTGCTGAATGCCTTTTTTGCTCCAGAAGTTGCTGTAGCCACCAGCCATGTAGGTGCTGTCACCACATGCCTTCCCCACTCCTGAATGCCATGGAAATTGCCTTGTGCAGCATGTCACTATTTTACACTCTACCCCATAAATGATTTGCAAATATGTAGGAGCAGTATAGTCAATGTTTGCTAACTGCACAAATTTTAACACTCTGTGCATATAGCAAGATCTTTTTAGGACTCTTAGGAGTGGTTTTGTCTTTGACTATTTCTGTCTATCTAATAGACAGAATTATCCTTGAATGCTGTAAAGGTAGGAGAAATATTAACTGACTGCATACTGTTACTAAGTCTCTAGCAGTTATTCCCTTCCCACATATCCTTTGTCTAATCCATTGACCAGCCTTGTGGCAGCACACTGGTTCACTAGTTCATTGGTTGCCTTCGTTGGCTTTTTACCCAACACATGTGCCTGCCAGACAGGAATGTCAGAATGTCAGAAACTGGTTTTTTTCCAGGTTAGAAAAGCTAAGTGCGTTGGCTTTTTACCCAACACATGTGCCTGCCAGACAGGAATGTCAGAAACTGATTTTTTTCCAGGTTAGAAAAGCTAAGTGTTACATGGCATAACTAGCAGAATTTCACAGTTGCATTAAAAGGTGACACAAACTGCATAAAAAACTAGTGTTGTGTTAGAAGAAAACAGTTTTTTGATTTACAGTTAATTGCTGACAGATGATGTTTCATGCTGACAGATGATATTTCATGCTCTTTATCTGATAAAACCAAGTATAACTGAATAAGAGATGGAAAACTGGTAGTTTTGACTGCTTTGTATGTTATCTGTGTAAGGCATATAAGGATATTTATAGATATCTTTGAAGTTGCATCTAACATATTTAATGGGTCATTGAACATAGATTTTTAATATTTTATGACTTTTCAATTCATGGTTGGCTGAAAGCTTTGCTTTCTCTAGAAATGGATGTTATGAATTTATAGCCTCTATTGTAGCATATCTAAACTTACACATTTCTTTAATGAAAACAACACTTCTCCCTGTAGATTACAACCATCACTGTATGCTGTTACAATAGGGCTTGTTTTGTTTTCAGGCATCTAGAGGGCTTCTTGAGTGACAGTCTTCATCCTGGCCTTTCCCTTCCTTCTGGTGGGAACCAAATGCTGTAGATTTAGTAATTAAGAGTAGAATATTCTCCATGAAGCTATTTGGTTTCCTGGCAAGCTCAGAGAGGGAAGATTCCAGATATATCCATTTCCTACCAGCACAGAGTGACGTTCAGGAGTCCACTCTTCCCTTGTGCTGCGTGGTGACATTTGGCCAGCCTGGAACTGAGACTTACATTCATCCTTGGCCCTTAGTCTGTTCTCCTTAAGGGTACCTGTAAACAAAGGTGCAGGAATATGTTAAACTTAAGTGTCCTGATTTTGTTAGGGAAGTGTTCCAAACAGAAGTGTAACTGTTGCTCTCAGTTACTCTTGTACAGGAACTTGGTAACTCTTGGTTTCTCCAGGCTCCAACATCCCTTACCAAATAAAATTCTAATTACTGTCTTATATGAAAGTAAATCAGGTGTTTGAAGTTTTTTCTTTTCCTCTGTTGGATGGCATAAAACCTAGTATGTCTCACTGCCATATATTGCTGAGAGCTAGGCAGTTTTGTTACTTCTAATCTCTTGATGTGCAGCATTATAATAAATTTCTCCTCCAATGTGTTGATGAGTGCATTAACGTCACATATCAGCAATCTTTTTAGCTCCAGTTTGACAATACAACAGCAGCATGAAATTTCATGTTTCAACAGGTCAGATCCCTGTGTGTGAACAATTTTTTACCTAATTACTGAAGTCTCTGAAGTTAAGAACACTAGGACTGGCTATGGCCGGAAATTTTTCTTCCTTACCATTTTATTACACACTTCCCTAGGCATCCTTTGGTAGTACTTTCAAGAGGCAGCAGATTGGACCAGGAGGATCTTTGTTTTGTACCAATAAGTTGTACTTACACTCTTAAGTAATTGATGCAAGTTGTTTCTATTTTTTGGTTTTGTTACTATTTTTTCCTGTTACAGATCCACTAAAATTTGCAGAGTTTATCTCATCACAGTGAATGTGAATGTGGAGTTGATTGCAGTCTTCTGCAATGCATCTTGTGAGTAGTTGAGAAGCAGCATGCTAGTGTGGAGTGTCTCTAAAGATCTGTTTTAACAATCTCAAGATTTAAAATCAGTGTATTTTTAAATTGTTATTTTTCAGAGCACACTCCCATTTGGGACTACAGTGTATTTTACCATTTTTCTATTATTGTGGTTGAAATGCCTGAGATCTGTTTTTCAGAAGTATTTGGGTCAAATATACCTGGAGTGGTTATTTAATTAAAGAATTCTTAATATCTTGTTTCTTTATATAATATTTGGATTGATACTCTTTAAACACTTCATTTCATAATAATCCAAAAATATACTGTAGTTAAGACACATTGAATGTCTTTTTTTTCTTGGAGAAAGCAATGTAGTTTAGACTTAAGAGATACTCCCGAACATCTTATTCTGAGCAATCTCTTTTAATTTCATTATTTCTGCTCTTGCCAACTACAAAAGACTGAATTTTATCCTCAGGACAGGTTTGAAATCCTAATTGCTTGAATTATTTTTTAATGCAAAACTGTATTTACAAACACAGCTTCTTCATATAACAGTAAAAGGCTGGTAACTGTGTACACAGTTCTATAATTTACTGAAATAGCATTAAAAATTTAGGGGCCTTCTGTAAATATATCAAGTCCTATCAGTATCACAGGTACTGGGTGGTATTTCTAATGTTACTGTTTTCCTGTTCTTAATAGAACTGGACTTGCAATATCTAGAAATGTTGCCATTGTGAGACAGATGCAATAAATGAACAGGGGGGAAGAGGCAAAATTTTCTAGATTTGGGGAATTAAAATTACATACTTGGTCAGTGGCACAAAGATTTGCTTCTGGAAAACAATCTTTGTGTTGCTTTCCTTTATCTTGTGAAAAAGCCTGCCTGGAACCTGAGGCCTCTGATGCAAAAATGAATGAAGGTATGGCAGAAGGATACTTCTGTTGGGTATTGCCTGTGCCTTGAAAAATAGCCAGCCTTTGTCTGGTGTCCACTTTGTGAAGCTACCTGGCTTAAGTAATCAAGTTAACTGTAAACATCATTTCCCAAGTGTTCCTTTGACCATCTGTTACTGTCTTCTTTCTCAGATTTTGAAAATATGAACTAGAAAGGAGAGTACTTTTGAATTGGCTGTCTCTAACTTGTATCTGTAGTCCTTCTGCTTAGGAGTTATGTGTTGCCTGGTTGTTAGGAAGTAAAGTACATGTACACATCTTCAACAGATTGCAGATGCATTCAGATCTTGGGTTTGAGTATCAAAATTAACTCCTGTCATCACTTCCAAGGATCTTAACAAAATTCTGAAAATATTTCCAAATAATCCTCAGGTACAGAAAATAATTTGCTCCTTTCAGAAAATACCACATTAAGCAAATTTCTGGCATGCCTTTCATGCCTTTGTGAAGTACTTTAATTGATCCTCAAAGTGAGGGAACTGACTCAGAAATACTGATTTATCCATGCATCACTCTGTAGAGTTTTTATATTTCTTTTTAAAGTTGATGAGCAGAGCGAGGCAAAGAGTGTTGTGAACTGCCTTTTATTTTCCTTCTTATTAGGCAAATTGATTAATGCTAAAGTAAATGTGCTGAGAGAAAAAAAGGAGCTTTTTCTTAATTTCTGTATTGAATAAAAATAATGAAGAGAAAGCAAATTCATTAACATTTTGAAAGATTCCTCTAATATTAGGTCCCAAATGAATAAATTATTGAACTGCTTTTAAAAAGTGATGTTACTGTAACAATGAGTGGGCAAGGCTAATCTGTGCAAATGCTTTTGAGATATTAGGAAGGTTTTCAGGAGATGGTGGGGGAAGCTGGATTTTCATCAAGTGGGGTTTTTTGTTTTTACAAAGACTGCAGAGTATGGTGAGAATACAATAACTAATAGTGAGAGAGCCCTTGCAGAGGCCCAAGAGAAGGTTAAAAGGGGAAAGAGTGGTAGGATGCAGAAGATGCAGAATATATACTTTATCTTTGATGGATGCATCACAGCAGGCACATTAAGTCAGACCGAAAATGGGCTTACCCACTGTTTTACCTCTTAGACAGTAAAACTGTCTGACTACTTCTAAGTAATATCAAATGAGCAGGAAAAATTTCAGACTAGAAAGCAGAGGATGAGCATAGTCTGTGTAAGTTACAACTTCTTATTACCTGTGGCTTAAATGCCTGCCACAGAGGTGATATTTGCATTCAGCAGTCCATGGTTTTATTTGCTTCCATGAATGTGCCCAGTGGCTTTCTAAACTCCTCAAAACTCTCTACCACTGTACTGACTTTGTAGAGGCAAAGTGTGTTACAGATTAACTACAGTTTTGGATGAAGAATACTTCCTTCTGGATTTCTTGTTTACTTTTTTAAATTGCCTTTTTGGTTTCCTGGGATGATTCCTGGATCTTGATTCAGTGTCCCCATTTTAGAAAATAGATGGTATTTTTATAAAAAAATATGATATATTTTGTTTCTGTTTCTTTAAATTGCAGTTTTGGGAAGAGAATATGTGAGGAGCAGAGATAATGGGAAAGTACAGAGAAGAGTTGAAAGGAAGCTGTACTGATGAGTCAAGATTTGCATCTAGTGAGAGTCACTAAACAAGCCCTAGAAGACAGACTGCTTATTGAAGAGAAAGTATTCTAAAATATGAATAGAGCAAGGGTAGGAAGTGTCTTCTTGAAATAGAAAAATACATTTGCTTTTCTTGAGATTGAAGGGAAAAGCCACAAGGGAGGGCAATTGCAGGAGAATGGTCTAGAGAGAAGGCAGCTTCTAGTGTGCAGAAAGGTGTTTTGTAGTCTGAAAGACAGAAGAGGATGGAGTGGTACAGAAAAAGGAGAGGGAAAGGAAAAAGGCAAAATATACATTTATCCCATGATTAAGTGTATGAAATGAGCACTGTTTCTTGTCAAGCATCATTCTGTGGAAATGAGATACAAAACGTAAGATCAAGTAGAATAAGGAAGTGGAAGTGAGCAATGATTATACAATGGAGAAAATATCATGTGAGAATGGTTCTAATGACCTGTAGAATAAAAACCAGAAGAATTTTCTAATAAAATTCAATGTTATATGCCTTGGGCTTAATAAACATTTCTGTTCTGAAGAGACACAAGAAATGTCTTTTAGGTGGTGAGTAGAATACAAACTGAATGGGTTTAACATCAAGAAATTCAAGGCCATGTACTTGAGGGTAAAACATTTCTTCTGGATTGTGTAAAGGAGCTTTTGGCTGTCTTAATAAATGACCAAATGACTGATATGATGAAGCTTGGAAAAAGCAAATGGAGTCACTTGTTTAAATCTGTAAATCACGTAGATTTGCCTTGCGTGAAATGAAATCAAGGTCCTGGAGACTCAACACAAAATAATGAGGTAATATTTATGTGACAGCAACATAAAAATCCCAAACGAATCTGGGACAAAGAAAGACATCAAATGCAAGCATTCATAAAAGAAACTGCAAAGCAGGCTGGGTCACTGTGTTTGCCCATTGCATCCTGCACAGCCACCTACGTGTGTCACCAAAGAGAGGGGCACAGGACACTGTGGAGCAGCACTGAGGCTGTGGCTGGGTCTGTTGGTGTCTGTTAATATCAGAAACATTGTGACTGTGTTCATAATGTAGTTTAAAAATAGAGTTGGATTGCATTAAGCTGAGATAAAGGTAAAATACCTAGCTGAAGCATGTCATAATGAATGTTTAACTGCAGGCTTGAAGGCTCTAAGTAATCTGGAGGGGTGTACCTCCTGTTGTATTTTTTTAGTGCATTAAAAGCCTTGTACAAAATGTAATTCAGTATCAAAACCTGATTGTTTTGTACAAGCATTCAGAAAAATGCTGATTTATTTTTAATAATTTTTATAAAAACAATTTTGATCAAGTACTGTTTTATATATAGTTGTAATGCTTCTATGGCTATCTTTCTGTGCGAGCTTTTCAAACAAGGCTGACATATGAGCATACTTTGGCTATAACTTTCATTAAAATAATTTTGAGCGGGTTTTTTTATGCTCACATAATTTGTACTAGGGTCATTGAATTTAACTCCAGGAGAGTATTGCACAGTCATTTTGACTGAAATGTGTTTTTTAAATGGTATTGGGTGTTCCAAGTGCCGTGTTGCGTAGCAGAGGTTTTTCCATGTGTCCAAATGTGACTGCTGGCAGGGGTAGGTTTTGATTAAGTGCACAGGCTTTGAGAGCTACAGGATGATGGTGCTGCAAAGCACCATTCATGTGACTGTGAAAGAATGTAGTACCCTTGTCTGACAGTGCTGAATATGGAAAGTTCTTCATTTCTTGATGTGTTTGACGTTTAGAATCTGTGTGACAGTAAGCCAGACTGAAGAGTTAGAATTAATTTTACATCTTGGGCAAGATAATTGAATATTATAAACTGTAGAGATGAAAAAAACCACACAGATCATCTAGTATATTTCTGCCACTTTGAAATTGTTCCTCCTTTCATTAATATTTTTCCAGTCCAGTTTAAAATGTACACTTCATGAGATTTGAATCACGTCTCTAGGAAGCAGCTTCCCCTCCACCCCAGTCAGCATCATTTTCTGTTTAGTTTTATCCTATGGATTTGAGATATGTTCCACACTTTGCCCAGACTTTCCTAGATAACTTGTCATTGCTTACCCAAACTAACCATGCATTTCCCTGTGTCATGGGTTCTAATTCTGCTCATGTTTGGCACCTCAGTGAATATTTTCTGGCTTCTTGTGGTGTCCTCGGGAAGAGCCTGGCCTTTCTCTGCAGACAGCCCTTCCTTCTGGAATCCTTCTCACTTCTACACAGCCATGTGCTCACAAAGCCAGTCTTTGTGTCTGCTTGGGGAATGATGCAAGGCCCATCTGTTAGTCCAGGCTGATAGGAAAAAAGCTGCCTTGAAGGATGGCTTGTGGGTTGCTTGTTTTTTCCAGAGGTTTCAATGTCCGTGCCTGACCAATGAATCTCCAGAAGCAATCTGAGCAGTCATTCCTCCTGGGGACAATTATCTGCTGTGCTTTTGTGATTATTCTCACCTTGGATCCAAGATTTCAGCAGCAGGTTTCTCACACAAATACATTTCAAAGCAAGTTCCATCATCACTTATTTTCAAACATACTGGTAAAACCTGTTTCTCTACATCTTTCAGATCAGAAAGGGGTTTTTTTCTGATTTTCTTGTTATTCCTGTAGAAAATTTCCTTTAATTGTTAATTTTTGCTAGTGTTAAATCATCAGCAATTTAAGTAATTTTACAAATAACTCGAATTTTTCTTTCAACTGTAATTTCTTTTGTTCAGAGGATTCTCAATAAATATTCTTTCTTATATCACCCACACAGTTTTTCTGGCTTGTTTCTAGTCTGTTCTTGCCAGATGTTTCTTCTCAAGCTTTTGTGATAATGAAATGGAGCCGCTGTACTCATGATATTGAAAAAAAAAAAAAAAAAGGAAAAAAAAAACCTCAAAAGCAGTGGTGTATTTTTGGCTAAGTGCAATTAGTTTGGCATTCATGTTTTTCCCATCTGTGTTTCAAACTTTTGATGTATCTTAATTTAAGAACATATTGTCTCCAAAGTTTTGTAATACCTGAACTTTTGAAGTAGAAATTGTTTTTCAGTGCTTAAGTTATATGTGGTACCTGGAACTGAAGTGTTAACAAGACATGAATATTGGTGAATTTTAAAATGATGCTACAAATACACACTGAAACCCAGTTCATTCCACTGTATCCTGCTTTACTCAGATAGGTAGGCCCAGAGAGATTGCAATTTTATGAAAAATAGTTCAGCTTCAGAAGCAGAGTGCACGTTAGGTCTGGTGATGATTTAATACTGTACATGGCTTTTTCTTCCTGCCTTTGCTCCCACCCCAGCACTTATCTGTCAGACATTCAGTAGAGGTGCTCAAGCCTCTTGTGTCAGAAGGGATTTGGACCTTCTGTGTCCCAGAAGACTTATGAACTGTTTGGTGAGGACAATCATCTTTTATTTATTGGGTCTAGATTCAGCACTGGATATTAGAGAATCTACCACATCTACCACAATTCAGTCTTTTCTATCAATTTATTAAACAAAATAGGTGTCTTGTCCATTTCTGTGGCTAACAGCAGCAGAACTCTCCTGCTATATTATATAAGGGAAGAAAAAATTAGAAGTCATTGCTTTTTGAACTCTGTTGCTGGTTTTGATTCTTCCTGAACCCACTGAAAAAGCTGTGCAAACAAAGCTCCCGGCTGCTGCCCCTCAACAGGCAGGCTTTTGGACTTGTCCTTAGGAGATCTCTGCCTTTCTCCATGTGCAGGCCAGGCATCTGTAACTACTGCAGGTTTAATTCTGCTCCAAAGACTAATAAGTTAGGTATTTTACTTCTAACTCCCCTTAGATGCATGTTCTTTCCCTTTGTCTCTACTGAGCCTCTTTGGAGATAAAACTGTTTCTTGCCTGCATGAATTGAAAATGGCAGTTCTCTCTACAGCTGTCTTTTTAAGTGGTCTCAGGGTCAGGACTTGTTGTTTCTGCACTCACTTCCCTGTGATGACATTTATTAAGTGTTGTGAAAGAAAGAAGTAAAATGTTGCAGTTTCCTAAGTAAGTTCATTACTCTGATCATAAAGAGTAAAACTAGTCTTTATTTATTTTGTAATTTGGTATATTAGCTTTATTTATCTCATAATATTGTATATTGAGTCTTTGAGTTCATTTCCTAAGAATGTTAATGCACCTTAGTGTCCAGGTTGATGTTAGTTCAGATTTCTTGAGTCAGCCTTTAGTAAGCAGTTTTACATTGCTGACCTCATGTTACTCGCAGATTATTTGGTGCTAGTTGGAAAAGAAAATGTAGAATTTGTTGTAGTATTGTTGGAGCATTTGTAATGCAGCAGCAAGGTCACTTTTACATCCCACATAAAATTGAGATGAATCTCCAAACTGTGCAGACTTTTTCTGTGGTCTTAAGGAACATCAAGGAACCCTCCTGCTATTCCTTTGCTGGTGATTTCTGAATGTGAGACCAGCTGCGAGCACATAGTGCAGAAGTGATTTGCCAGTATTGATGCACCTGGGTGCAATTGTTATAGCAGATTCCTCCATAATCAATATGGATTTTGTTGAATGAAGAATGGAGGAAAATGTACTCTCATAAGTATTTTAACAATATAAAATCTAACAAGTTTGAGGTTTATCCCAATCCAGTGATACGTGCAAAGTAATTAATGAGCTAGAATCTGAGCCATTTGCTGTATACTAATTCAATTTTCTTTAGTTTTGTCAGTGCTAAAATTTGATAAAACATGTAATTTATAGATCTGAAGTGAGTAAATGGAATTTGTTTTTGTTTAAGGAATGCTGGTCTACACATAGTCACAAACTCCAAAGACTTTTCAGAATTTTGGCATCTAAACTATTGTTGTCTCATGCCTTATGAAAGAAGGTTAAGTTCAGGCTGTTAAAAAAATTACTTCATTCTTGGGTACCATATTTTTTTCTATTCTCCATAGGCAGGTGTCATTTTTTTCTCTTATATTATTCCTGCCTCCTACAAGCATTGTCACAAATTTGAAAACCAGGTGTACTTCCAGCAAAAGAGTGGGGTTATTACTGAGTAAGGATTATTTTTTATTGATACAGCTTGCTGATGCTTTTTATAGCAATGTGCTTCCTTGAACGTTTGAACTGACACTTTCCTGAAATACATTATTCTTGAGGAATTCCTTACTGTCCTATTATCATTACTCAGAAGTAGGTCATGGTTGGCTGGTTTTTTGAAAATGAAACCTGTGGCCAGATACCATTTTTTCACAGAATATAACCTCATTGCCCTGTATTGTCTGTGGTATCTATTGCAAAGGCCGGGGAAAAATTTTCTTTTCTGCTTTTACTTCTTTCTTTCCCTGATATCTGGGAGGAGATGGGGAGACAATGGAATCACTGTAGTCTCTCTTCCTAACTGAGTCAGAATGGGCTGGCTCTTTTCAGTGGTGACACCCCATGACTTCACTTCAGTGGTGCCACAGCCATCACTGGAGGAACAAAGTGAAAAAGTATGCTGGTACATTGCTATTTTGGTAAAATAATCAATGGCTCTGTCAAGACACTGTGTGTGTGTTTGTGGGCAAATTTCTCTCAACTCAGACCCTGCTCTTTTTAACATACAATCTTCCAGCCTTTTCTTTCCAACCTTCAAATTTCTTTTTATCTGGAGTAGAGTGAAACATCTGTCTGTTCAAAATGTGATATGATCTGGCACAGGAATATCCAACATTGAGTGGGAAAGTTCAAAAGGAGATCTTCAGGGATAAAGGAAAGAAAATCCTAGTCCTTCCTGACTGTCAGGCAGAGATTTGGAAAATGCTCAGCTCATGCCTATTATTCCTGTTCCTCTGTTCAAAACTCCAGGATAACTTTTCATATGAAGGGATGAAGGGTTTAGCTTTTGTCTATCACTGCTGGTGCTGAAAATGTAATGGCAAGATGTATGTAAATTCCTGGGTTTTCTAGCTGCAGAGCTATGTGGAAGTGAACAATGAGCAGGTGGAAGTGACTTTACAGAGAAAAACGGGAATTATGCCAAATGGAAAAAAAACCCAAAACCAAACAGAACAATAAATTGGCCACTGCTATTCATGTTAACAAAAATGACTAACATTACTAGTGTCTCTGTCCGTAGATCACCTCTCTTGTGACACTGCAGCTGTTGTCCTTGGTTGGCCAGAATGACCAGCTTGATGGACCACGATACAAGTGTACTGTGTCTCTGGACTTCATCAGAGCTATTGCCCGGTGAGCCTGTTAAGAGTTCATTTACTGTTGCATGTGCTGACTTGAAAGAGACTTCAGACCAAGTATTTGCTCGGTCTATAGCTCTTTGCAGACCAGAGTAGAAAACCTGTGGATGTTTTCTAAGAATAACTGAATAAGTCATGTTATTTATAAGAAATGTTGTACCCAAGGTAAGTATAGTCCATTCCTGTTTTGAAAATGATTTATGTTACAGTGGCAGTATTTGTTACAGTAACATACTGTCTTTGTCCTTTGTAAAGGTCAGGGGCTTCATGTGAAAATACTGCTGTAAAATGTCAGTCCATTTCATTACTAAAAAGCACATTATGGTATTTGAATCTGAAATTATATTTGGTTCTTAACAGTGTTGTGCATATGATATAAAAACTACATAGGTTATAGGAATTCTTGCACATAGACTGTCTTGTGTGATCTGTTATTGATACAAGCTAATTCAGTAAGTGGATGTAAGTTCATCAGCATCTTTGTTTATCCAGAGCCTTCAGTCATGAAGTCTGAGAACAGTTCAAGATCCATCAGGAGAGATGGCAATAATTTGCAGACAGAAATACATGCAATACAAAGGCAACAATCAGGCCTATGTCTCATATTTTATCTGTTGCTGCCACCTTATTAGCAAGTCTTGGTAAACAGTCTATAACCAGAACAGAGCCCAGAAATGATATGTGTCAAAAGGCAGAAATGTTCTCACACCAGCTCGTCTCTGTAATGTGGGCCTAAGGAGAAACCTGAGGGGTAGGCTGTATTCCATAACCTCAGTGCACATGTTGCTCTCCTGAGCTATTAAATACCCAGTAGCCTTGTCAGTAGATGCCACAGATACACTTATTTCAATTTTCAGTTGGACAAGCTGTAGAATGAAACTTTGTCTGGCTCAGGTCTGGCTGGACCACACTGCCAGGACCTCCACAGCTTTGCTATGTCAGTTTGCTATCCCAGCAGTAAAGTCACTTTGTGAGTGATGCCCTGAAAAAGCTCCCCCTGGAACCAAGCACAGCAGACCATCTGCTCAGCAACATGGATCACCGTGTGTACAGTTATATATTGGGATATATCCTTGAATTGGGATACTTTGACAGCCCTTTCCTTGCAACTTTGACATCCTTAGAAGTTTCAGTGACTGCACTACAGTTGCTGGAAGGTAGAGACGGCCAGAAAACAGGACCAAAACTTGTGCCGTGCAGCTCATGCTTACTGAAGAAAGTATTTGTCAGAGGCACTGTCACTTCAAAACTCAGTGCATGGTAGAGTTTTAGCTTGCTTTCCTTTAGGTCTCATGTGTGTGTGTATGTGTATATATATGTATGTGTATAAACTGACTTTTCCTACGCATTATGAGGAAGAAAGCAGTTCTTTTTTCTCCAAAAGTAGTTTGCAGGTCTTTATTTGCTGCTCAGATAGGGCTATTTAAATTAGATAGACAGATAAATAGGTTTTAAAGTTGGCCTGTTCTGCTTTTCTTCTGTTTCTCCCTTTTTAAAAATCTTTATTTGTTCCTTTGTTAGAATTTTTATTAAAATACACTTTTCAGACCACAGTATTTATTACATCTTAAAGAGGATGATCTGTAAAAAGACAAGGTTTCATGAACTCATTAGAAATGAGCTTCTGTCGTCCCTGGGTGGGGCTACTAGCTATAGGATGAAGGCCTGATCTTCTGTGCTTTAAGAAATTTCATTTTCTCTCTGTGCAATAGTTTTGGTTGTATTTGTCACAGAGAAGCAACTACTTTGAAATTTCATCCAAAATACCTATCAAGTAAGCAGCCCATCTTCTGATTCTTCTTTCTCTGTTAGTGCAGTAATACTAAAATAAGTTTGTTAGTCACTAAAATCTTCAGATACCTCAGCCTGGTTACCATCTCAGCCTTTTTACTCCAGCATATTTCCTAATGGAAGGCTGAGGAGTGCAAAGAATGGGACAGAAAAGGATTGTTGCCTCCCCACCCCCATTCAAGATGTTCAGATTGTCATTTCATTTTCTGTGTTTCTAAAGCAAAAGCAAAGTTTGCACTAAAAAAAAAAAAGACACCTGTTTTTGGAAAAGAGTAAAAAACTTGTGTCTCTTCCTGGTGGCTTTTAACATGGTAACAGTTGAAGTACACTGTCTCTTTTTTACCATGGAACCTCACGTCTGGCTCTATTCTGTGGCATATACTCAATCTTTGTGGAAACATCTCTGTGTTTTACCACATGGTTCTTTAACATTTAGCTGAAGGTAAAGTTACATGTTTCTTTGTTAGAAATAATTTCTGTTTTAGGAATTTCAAACGTAAGTTTATAAATTTTCTCTAGCTGAAGTAGGGTTCTCTTAGTGTTTATTGGGTATAATGGATCCTTTCAGAGAGTCTGTAATAAACCCAGTTGTTATGACAGGACAATTCTGTTTCATTTAGTTGATAAGGTCAGCATTTGTTAGTGTGTATGATTTTGTTTCTGTGGAAAGCCTTGTAATTAAAGCACTTGTTTTTGAGTGACACAATGTCGTGTAAGTCTAACAGTGGCAATTAATGTCTTTAAATTTGTTCCTGGATTAATAAATAGGCTCCAACAGAGTATTTCCTGTTATGTATCTTGGAGATTTCTAAACTTTTTCTCTTTCCAAAATGATGTTTTATAAAAACTTCTTGAAAAGTGGGTTACAGGCTGATGCATGAACAGAGAATATTAAAAGATTGTAGTCCAACAAATAAAAATTCAGCTAGCTAATCTCACTTAGCATTGTTAGCAGTTATTTTTGATCATTGAATACTTTTTTAAAAAAACCCTTTTAATTTTATACTTGTCATTATATGCAGTAATTTGCATTATTTATTCAAACAGTAAACCCTAAAGTCTGAGTGTTATATTGTATAGAAGAATGAGTTTAGAGACAAAAAAATAATTATATGTTTTATTCTACTGCTGTTTCATTTTGCCTGCCATTAAAGTACAAAAGTGTACATTAAAATCTTCTATTCCATTGATTGGCATTCTTGGATTTTTCAAATTTAGCTATGAGCATGGGTCAACTACTGTCAAGACTGAAAGAACACAGGCTTCAGATGAGTACAGATGAAGGAGTACATGCTAAAACAGGTGGTTTGGGAGATGAACAAAACATTCAATAGCATAAAAGGTTGTTGCTTTGCATCGCCAACTGGAACATCAAATTTGCCACATGAAAATATAATCTTATTAATATTGTTATATTTTTATTGTTTCATTATTGAAATAAGAGTCTTCCTTTCTTTACTAGGAAGTTGCTACATTTATTTTCTAGAATTTTACAAAGTTCAAATAATCAGAAGAGGGGTATTGTAAATAATGAGAGAAATTAAAAATTCATTAATCCTTGCTTGCATTTCTTTTGGGGAATTGCTTGATTTTGATTGTGCAGAGTGTCCTGCATGTGCTATCTCCAAACAGGTTAAAGTCTTAGCACTGTTAAGATGATTGCTCTAATATACTGTGTTTTTGTTTACAGGACCGTGAACTTCGACATAATAAAGTACTTGTACGATTTCTTGTGAAAACAAGCTTCACAGCCATATGGACACTGTGACAATGACTAAGGCAAGCTGTGTTCATCTCTCTACTTAGCTGGCCAGCAAGAAGAGTATTTTGGCTCTTTTGGATTTGTCCAAACAGGTGCTGGCCCAGCATGGAACCTGATGAAAATACTCTGATTGGTCTGGGTGGATCTGAGCAGAGGACTATTTACCAGGGACCCTGGAGTATTTGGAAGCAATGTGTTAATTATAAACAGCAGGGTTTGAGCACAATCTGTTCTAGTCTTAATGATGTTATCTTAACACTGAAATTGCCTGAAACCCATTTACTTAGGACTGCATTTTGCTCTATGAACTCTCCCCAGTGCTTTGAACATGGCAGCAGCCGTTGTTTGTATGCCCAGTCTTTTCACTTCCTCTCCACAGGAATCTTTGCAATTGCCTGCCAAAGCAGCTTTTCCTGAGGCCACCATTTTAGGAGAGTGGAGTAGAAAAGTATAATAAACATAAGAACATATTTAAAAATCAAGCTGGTACAAATTCTTCTTTCTCTTCAGTAGTATGTAGGCAGACTGTTACCCTGTTATATGGAGATCACGATGGTAGGAAACTCCCAATTAGTCACCATATTGTCTTTTTCAGACCATTCATGAATGTTGACTATGAATGTATTTTTATGAAGCTCTGTCTTAAAAAATAATTGATTCTTAAACTTCTATCCCTATGTCAAACTTGAAATGTTTTATTTTTGCTTCAAAATTCTATAGTGCTTTTGTGCTCATCCAGTGTTAATTATAGTGCTGTGTGGAATGAACCTACTTTTAACCTACACACCACATAATGGCTTTTGTAACAGCCTCTGTCCTGTACAGGAGGATGGCACAGCTGCCTTTTCATCAGGAAGGGAGAAATTCAACAGGTGACAGTCTTTCTGCAGCAACGCCCCAAAAGTGGTGGAACTGTGAATAACCAATGTAGTATTGTAACATAAAACTTTGTCCTTGGAAATACCTGATGGAATACACTACAATTGCAGCTTACAAGTAGAAGACACACAATTTATAGAGCATGAAAATCCCCTAGTCCAGTTGGAGGCAATTGTCTTCATGAATCTGAAAATTTCAGTAACCCTCTTGAAAACTCCAGGTCCCACAGCCTGTTACTTAGATGTTTTACTTTTGAGTGTTCACCTTTGACTGTTTGACAGTGAAAGACCATGTCAGGTTCTAAGTTGAACATTATGGGTTTTTTTCAGGGAAAAATCATCAGTCTTCCCCCCTTGCTCTTATATTAGAAATGGTCAAATACTCTGAACATGTGTAGTCTTTATTCTTCTTTCTTTCTTTGTTTTTTCCTTCCTTTCTTAGTTTTTGTTTT
This sequence comes from Passer montanus, assembly GCF_014805655.1. Classification (NCBI taxonomy): domain Eukaryota; kingdom Metazoa; phylum Chordata; class Aves; order Passeriformes; family Passeridae; genus Passer; species Passer montanus. The sequence goes on along the minus strand of NW_024369930.1, from coordinate 5,416,763 downwards.
CTTTTTTTCCCCCCAATTGTGGATGCGTAGCCATGCTTCTGGGTTGAGACCCAAGTGACAAAAGCATCCTCCTGGCCAAGCTCTGGCTTCCTCCCTCAGGGGAGTGTGAAAGGGCAGCAATGAGTCATCTCCGTGATCTGTTTTCCTTCCTACCGCTGAGCTGGATCAAACCCTGCACCTGTCCATGAGGTGGCAACATTTGTCACACTTACTGAAGTGCTTGGATGTGAATACACAGCTTGTTTCAAAAATGTTTACTACCTGCTTTTGTTTTTGTTTACAAAAATGTCCATAATGTGAACTTTGGGCTAAACTTTACAGTGCCTTTCTATCTGGGAGCTCATGCTGGGCTGAGCTTGGCTCTTGTGGATCTCCTGTATGACTACCTAGGGCTGCAGTTTGTAGTGGAAAGAAGTTTTGAGGTATTCATTTGTCAGCTGGTCCATGTAAAACAGTAGCAGTAGATCATAGGGATTTGTAATTTCTGATCTGGATTAGAATTTGATATATGAAACATGATGGAACTTGAAACATGATTTATTAAATGCTACAAAACTTCAGTCACAAAATTTCATTTTCAGAAACCCCAGTCATTACCACCAAATAGATCCGACCCTCAAAACTCTTCACCTCCAAATTTGGAGCACCAATTAGACATAAAATAAAGTTCTTAGAAATTAAGCAGTGAGAAAACTTGAGGCTGCTGATATTTTTTTCAGTCTAATTTCTTCTATATTAGCCTTATGAGTATTGGTGATTATTTCCAGTGTAAATCCAAAGGATAAGGATAGTAATTTTTGTGGAATGTAGTTAATTTGACTGAAATGAGGTTAACTAGAGAAGGAGTAGTAACTGAGGATTCATTAGACAGAACCACTCTCCTTACTTTGAAGGCACTTTTTTGACCTTTGTGAAAGACTCCTATCAGTGAAATAAAATTTAAAGCTGAATCAGCAGAGTATGAGAATGAACAAGGTGACTGAAGTGCAAATGATTGATGTAGGCTATAACTAGGCTGATGATGAATAGTAGGATTTATTCTGACAAACTAGAAATATTTCTATATAGCCATGTCAATGAGTTTATAAATTACTGCTGAGTTTCTTACTAGATACCTTAGCAATATTCTGTTCTGAGACCCCATTTTCATGGATGAGGCCTCTTTTAGCCTCCCCTGGGCCAGGATTTCACCTCTTCTACAGGTGGTTTTGAGAACTGCAAACAATACAGTGTGAGATAGTTGAACGAATCAGAAAACCTTCAGTACCTAGTGCTGCAGTATGTATTTCAAAAATAGCCATTTTTTTCATAGTTACAAAGCGTTACAATACTGAAAAAATTGCACACAGTGCATTTCTCCAGTGGCTGATCCAAACATTAACTGGAGCTGGGGCTTGTTCTTACAAGGATAAAGTAATGGAAAAAGAAATGCAGCTACCATGAGTTGTGAAGAGATTAGTACCCTTGAATAACTGGCTTCATCAACAGCTGCATTTTCATGCACATAACATGGAGATTTTATTTGTTAAGAAGGCTTGCAAGGCTGCATCAAATGTAATACAGTAGTTGATTCATTCTTTTTGGACAGTGATTTGTCTTACTTTGGTTATCCCAGAACCTGCTGCTCCTACTGTAACAATTCCTGTAACTGTTGACTCTTTTGAGGTGAGATAAGGAAATATATTGTTTATTTCAGTACCTTCTGAGTTCTGATGATTCTGTACACCATGCAAAAGCATTCATTCTTGCCATTGGTGAAATTTTTCCAATATCCACCAAGTACCATTTTGACAAGGCCCATCAGGTACTATGTTTTCTTCTCATAACTGGAACAGCCAGCCATGCCATGAGAATAGTGTGAAGGACAGGATTTCCAGCAGGAATATGAGAGATACTGCATGTCTGTGACCTGTGGGCAAAATGTACCCAGTTAAGTATCTCAGGATTAGGTATTCCCTCTGCACTTGTACTGGCAGAGATGGCAGGGAAGAGTAAGAAATGGCAGGTTCTTGAGGGCTGCCTGGAGGTTGGTGTACTGTGTGTTCTGGTCAGTCCAGACAGCTGGGGAACAGAAGATGTACTCCATCCACAAGTAAATCCTACCACAGGTGAATAACTTCTCCAGTTTTCTCAATGACAGAATGGCATAACTTACAAAAGAGCCTCATCATTGCTGGTAAATATGCATTGGGATAAAGATACAGCTTGATTAGCAAGTCTAATCATAGACAGTACAAAATTTTTATTTGTTTGTAGATACTGGAATGGCTCCACTAGAAAATTGAATGGGAGATAATAGCAAAACCGTGTGTTTTTTATCTCAGCTTCATTGTGAGATCTTTTGCTATAAACAGGCTGATTCAAATGAACTGTACAATACTCAGATAAGGGTAACTTTTTGATTCTTTTGTGCATGTTTATTAAAACCATTTAAAGAATAAATCTGAAAATAATACAGGAATTGTTTGTGTATGCCAGCAGAGTTACTGCAGAAGTACAATCCTTATAATGACCATATTCATGTTTTCCTAAAAACTTATGTCTTTAAAAAGCCACAGCTCAATGGCAGATGCAAAACAAAAAACAGAAAAATACCATACTGCTTGTTATTGGACATGAGCAATATATCAGCCATGTATTTGAATAACCAAGTATCCACCCAGGAGTGTGATATCAAGGAGCTCAGAAGGATGGTATTAAAGTAGGACCAACACTGGGCAGTCAAGCAACCTGTGGATGGAGGTGTTTCCATGCTATTGAACAAGTGAATGTCTGACTGTAAGCAGGGAGTCTTGGAGTGGGAACATGATGTCCAAAGTACCACCAGTAGATTTAATACTTGAAGTGTTGTAGCGTGTTGTACTTAGTACTTGGAGTCCCTCCTCCTCTGCCAGTGACCAATACCCCATTTTTCCAAAGCAGGAGAAATATCCTTAACTCTTCTTTGATTTCATTCAAACTACATTTGGTAAGAAATCATTTCCACTGGTGTGTTGCAGTTGCCAAAAAGGTTTTGCTATACAGCTCTTCCAAGGGAGTTACCACCAACAGGCAGAAAAGTACTAAAAGAAAATACCCTCCTGTTTGGGTAGGCAGCTGGGCAGCTCCAGGAGGGAAACAGCCTGGGCTTTCCTTGGAGATGAAATTGTGAATGAACTTTCCCTTTTGACAGCTTTGATGTTTTGAAGTATCCAGAACTCTACCAGACTTCTGTGTTCCTCTCTGTTTCTTCCTGTACCCTGCCACTGCAGTTGTGTGATTTTGAAATGGTTCTTACAGAGACCTGCACCAGAAGCACAGCGAGCTCCTGGGCTTGACATCCCACAGGGGATGCTGCTGTGGGCTGGCTGTCCCCCTGTGGTGCAGGTGTGCATTGTTCAGCTAACCTGTTGCCATACTGCCTTCTGTCCTGCCAGGACCTGTTTGGGTATTCAGAGAGGGGTCTGTTGTGTACTTGAGGATGGCTTCAGCAAGGTCCTTTTCCAAAACCTGGTGCACTATGTTGAACCATTAATGCTGTACTGGTGTTCATGTTTCATATTTGTTCAATTTTAATGAAATGTTGATGAAAAGCCCATGTCAGTCTCAGGCTGATGTATTAAATGTGTTTTTTCTTAAACAGCACAGCAAAGGTGCAGCTTTGCCTAAATTCATTCAGCACATATGTTCCATTTTCCTGGCACATAGATTTTCTGCAGAACAGGATTTCTAAAATGCAAATAGTTTCTTTTCTGTATTCAATTCTTGTTCAGGAAAATATGTGCTGCACATTATTTAATGTACCTTCTTCAGATAGTTGATTTCAGAGGAATAAAAGAGGGCTGGGAAATTGCAGGCTTTCTTGGAGCCTATACATTGGTAGTTCAGCAGCTGAGCACTTCCTGTGTCTTCCCATAGGTAATGAGGGTTTTCATATAGGCACCTCCTAAACTCCAAGTCAGAGAATAGTTGTGAAGAGAGAATAGGCAAAAGTGACATAAGTAACCTCTCATTAAAACAACCTTGCCAGATGAGGGAGCATGCTTCTACAAAATCCAGCAAAAGAAGAGTGTACCTGAGAGACAGTGATGGAGAGCAAAGTTGTTTACCACTCTCTTGGCAAAAGCCTTGATTATATTCTCGCTGTTTGCAAAATTTCTTTTTAGTGAAAGAGTTTTTACAGTATTTATGATGGTGCTGGTTCTCCTCTACCCCGTTTCCATCAATACAATCCCAGCTGGGGCTTTTTCTTCCTCTGCCACTGCACCCAGTGCACTGAGAGTTCCCACCTGGGCCAGCAGTTTGTGTGGTGAGGTGAGTGCCCTGCTCTGTGATGCCACCCTGGATTCCAGCCTTGCTGTTGCCATCCTAGAGCAACTCAGCATCTCAGGCTTGGGATGGCAACAGCAGAGAGTGGTTGTTTTGTCTTGCATGGTATAAGAACTTCAGCAACATTCCTGAAAAAGAAAAACGTGATGTGAATAAGCAAAACCATCTACAAGGGAGGCAAATTATGTTACTCGTGTGTAATTACAGCAGTTCCTGAATTCCAGCTGCATGGCTGAATGAATACCCATCCCATTTCCTCACATTTACATTTTTATGCTGTTTTTGATTATTTCTTAAGGATGCAAATCATTAGGAAACAGCAAATAACTGGGAGTTCTGCTCAAACTTTCTGAGAACAGTGTCATGTTGAGATTTGGGAATTTCAGAGAAAATGAGAAGAACAACCAAAGACAAGTACACGATTTCTCCAGTGATGTAAACAAACCTGTAGCTCCTGCCTCCCGGGGAGGGGAGCTTCCTTTCTGTCAGCACAGGCTCTTTCACTTGACTGAGCCTGGGGCTGGGGCATGTGCAGGAACCTTAAGTAACTTCTTCAGTGCTACTTTTCACTTCAAGCAAGATAGAACATGTCTGGAGCTATCAGTAAAGAGATGTGTTCATGTATCCTGAGTGTGTTGCTTTTCAATGGCTTAGAATCCTTTACAAAAATCTTATCTAATGTCAGGAGTGTGGGAGGGGTCTCTGGTCGATTATAGGAAAAGTAAATATGATGGTTGTGCAAATAGTCACAGTTACTTTCTGCAAATGCCTCTGTTGTTCACCATCCAGTTTCTTCTTTTAAAGTCAGACCGCTGAAGAGACTGAAGCTGATCCCTCTGATCCATTTGGGATGTATTTGCAGAAATAAGTAATCTTGTTCCTAAAACGTGGGGAAGCAGGGGATTAGACTGAAAATTCAGACTGCTCTGTATTGGCTAGCCCTCATACTACAGGAGTCAGAAGTCCTGATTTCAGAATGCTACATAAATATGTGTCTGGTTTATATTTTCCTCAGATGATCCAATTTCATGAATTTTTTGGTGTGGAAAGCAATTAGATGTGTGACCAGGGGCAGCTGTTTTTCCATTGGTAGCTAAAGAATAGCTCATCCATCAGAAAAGACAGCACTGTCTTTCATGTTCACAGCTGAAGAGATACAGAGATAGTGGAGGAGGTCAGGTGGTGCTGCTGCTTCTCAATTTCCCTTCCTGGGGAAATGAGGATGGTGAAAGAGCACAGTAAGATCATGAATATCAAATTATACTCTCAGTAAGACATGGATCACCACAGGTTTCTGATGATCCAAGGTCTGTGACTAGAGGCTGCCTTTAGAGCAGTTGGATTCTCTTTGGGAGTGTCATCTTTGATGTTGCTCAAACTACTGAACCAGTCAGAGGAGAGAGAGAGAGGACACCTTTTCCTGCCTTTGCCCCAAGCTGCTGCTGTTGCACTTTTCAGCTGAGAAGGATGTAAAGTTTGGAGCACCTGGGAACACATTTGGACACAGAAGTCTGGAATGGTTACGTGGATCACTGTGTGGAACAGATCTACTCATTCAGCTTGTTTAAATCACAGAAGAGAACCAGTCTCAACAGGGATTGGGCTAATCCTTTTTCCTGTTTGTGTCAAACAGTCCTCGCTCATTAAAAACTGGAATTTCTTTTTGCTTGAAACGAGTAAGTCAGCATGGGCTGCTTACCCAGTTCCAACTCTGACTGCTGAGAAAGTCATTATTTATTTTTAGCAGGTTAAGAAACATCATTCATGCTAACCTTTTTTTCTTTTGAATTCTTTTCTACAGATGCCTTCCAGAAATCTTTGGATGTTCGATATGTTACTATAGATATATAGTAAAATTTTGACAGCTTTCTTATTGCTCAAAACCTGGGGTTCCCTACAGAGACCTTTTCTTCACTGTAGCCTTATTGCCAAGTTGTCAGAGCATTAATTAAACTAGAAGAATAAGGCATTGCATGTAATTTCCTATACTGGATGCCTTCATGTCAGGGACATATCTCCATGGTAAGAACCTGTATATAAACAAAAATAAGCCTGGCAGCAGTACAAAAGCTCATGCAGGCTTTTAAGTGAGAAACATGGCAAAAGAAAATACAGAGTTTAAAGCAAAGTATTTCTTGGGAAAATGAAGAGTGCTGAATACTGCAGTCATTAAGAACAAATGTAATGATTTTGTTTGGCTATTTGGAGTATTCTAATGCTACTTTTAATCTCCATATTATAGGTATTTATTGGCTCAAATCTTATTCTAAACCCCTCCATCATTTATTATAGGTGGACTTTCTCTTCCTTAATGGGATTATGGATTCTCGGTACAAGCATATAAAATTATGTATAGTAAAACTTTATTCCTTATAAACTGCTAATAATATGCATACTTTTCATTTTGCTGCATGGATCAAAATGTCTTCCTATACTATACATCACATCTCAATTTGATATGCATTGACTCTGCTGTTTAGAAGCTGAAAATACAGCACACATGTTGGTGTTTTTCCTGCAATAAAATGAATAGATGCTCAAACTATAATTCCAATCTGCTGTTTGCTAAACCTGCAGGCAGAGCCAAAGCACTACAGAAAAAGGAGTATTTTTCATTTTTGTTCCTCACATTTTCAGGGCTGTGTATTTTTGTGACTCTTCAAAAAATAAATTTGATCATTTGCTGCCAAACTGAAAGAAAAAAAAGATATTTTCAAGAGCTGAAAGGAGAAAGTTGCGCTTTAGGGATTACAAGATGAAGGGGATAAAACTGCTGTGTGTACACAGGGTCTTCCCTTTCTTCTTGCCACGTAGAGAGCAGTTCCCGAGGGGTTACATACAAAGACTCCGTGAAGGGGAACACTGCAGCTCTTTGTACCTGGCTGTGCCACTGGGACTTGGGGCGAGCTGAGGGACATCCACCACTTACAGGCTTGGTTGTGGGCCTGGCCAAGAGCACGGGAATGTAAACCCCTGTGCCACTTGAAAGGGACTTGGAGAGCACTGGTAGTGTCTTCTTCCTCAGCCAAACACAAGAGCACTGGCACTCTCATCGTGTTACTTGAAATGTTTTCCGACTTGAGAAGTCCTTGCTCTTGTGAGGAAGCTCAGCTCCATGCATGTGTTTCTGGGCTGTGTGACTGCTCTCCATACCAGCCTTCCCTCTTCCTCCAGGAGCTCCATGTCCAAGGTGGGCAGTGTGGCCAGAGCTCTTGGTGTCTCTGGGGTGACTGTATTGTTGTAGACAGGTAGATGGAGTGGCTGTGCTGCCAGGAGCTGCCTGTAGCAGCATATGTAGTATGTTCTTCTTTTCTTGGTGTCTTCGTAGAATCACAGAATGTGCTGAGTTGGAAGGGGCCTGTCAGGATCCTTGAGTCCAGCTTCCTGAACAGTCACACCCTGTGCCTGACAGCACTGTCCAAACACTTCTTGAGCTCTGTCAGGCTTGGAGCTGTGACCACTTCCCTGGGGAGCCTGTTCAGTGCCCAACTACCCTCTTTGGTGAAAAACTGTTTTCCTATTAGCAAGCCTAAACCTCCACTGTGACCACTTCCCTGGGGAGCCTGTTCAGTGCCCAACCACCCTCTTTGGTGAAAAAGTTTTTCCTATTAGCAAGCCTAAATCTCCCCCAACAACTTCAGGTCCTCTCACTGGTCACTACAGAGAAGAGATCAGAGCCTGCCCCTCCTCTTCCCCTCATGAGGAAGTTGTAACTGCAGTGAGGTATCCCCTCAGTCTCCTCCAGGTGGAACAGACCAAGTGACCTCAGCCACTCCTCATACAGCTTCTCCTTCTTGCCTGCCTGTCTCTGGTGTTCCTGGTGTGTGTGCAGCAGCACAGCGTGGGTGCCAGTCTCCAAGTTACTCTTCAGCAGAGCAGCTTCACCCTTGTGCTGCTTTGATCCTGCACAAACCCTTCCCAATAAATCCTGTGAGATGCCTGGCTGGCTGTTTGCTGGGGAGTCAGTGCCCAGGTATTTTACATCTCAAGCAGCCTATGTAGCTGTACCTGGGAGCCCAACAGTGGCTCAAGCACACCCTGAGGGTTTGGACCAGCCCTTCAGGGGTGGGTGAGAGGTCTCCTTCAGCTCGAAGTAGTCACCCCTTCTGATACTCTGGGGTAGTCAGGAGCTCAATTTAGTGCTGGGCACCCCTGGCACAAGCAGAGAGAGTTAAAGTTCTACAGTGCTTGGCCATTCTCACAACCTCCTCTGATGTATCAGAGTGATGGCATGAGCCTCCTGCACAGAAGAAGCAGATTTTCAGCACAGCTTCTGCCACGGGGCGTTTCCCTGTGCCTGTCCTTGGAGCTGTCTGCCAGCAGGATGCACAGGGGCTTGTGTTCCTCTGCACAGAGCTCGCCTCAGCCTGAGGTGAGGGACAGCACTGAGCTATCTCCCGTGACCAGTCGAGGCTCCATGTCCTCCCTAGCTCCTTCCCTGCCATCCTCTCTGCTAAAGCATCCCCAACATTACTCAAGCACTTGGATTCCTTCTCTTCAAAAAACAGTCTTTAAAAATTATTCTTTAAATTTTCTGGTAAACACAGTCAATGCCCTAAGAGAGGAACACTTCAGGTTGCTTAGCTGTATCTTTTATTCATGAGCAGCATACGCCATACATTCACCCCCTCACTCAAGTCTCAAGCATTATTTCTGGCAGAAGAAAGCACATCTTTAGCATTGTAGGCTTTTGAACAATCTGAAAATGTGTAATGAAGTGGCAACACATCTCAGAGACAATAACGTGCTTAAACATTACAAGCCTTTATAGTTAGTGGGCATTTTAAGGTCCTAACTTGTAACCAATAGAACTTTGTTATTAAATTATAACTTTTATGTACACAAAACTTTTCTCCTTCTCCCTATGTGTATTGAGTGAATCCTAAATGATAAACTGCATCAGTGCTTTTTCTCATAAACTGCTTGGTTTTTAACTTACAAGGTCCTTAATGTAATTTTCTCTAGTACATCCAGTAATTCTCTTTCTTTTCCGGGTGTCCCAAAGAGAGGCATACAAGAGTTCATAAATCTAGTGCAAACTTATAACCTGCTGTTTCCCCTCTCAGAATTATTTTTTAAAACATGACTGAAATATAAAGCCTGGGGAATGCAAAGGTTGGTCTCTTCATTAATTTAACACTTGTCTTTGTGGAAAAATAAAGCACAGATGAAAAGTCTGTAGGAAAACCTGCTGGTTCAGTCCAGGGTTTGGCTACTAAGCGTATTTAGTTATCAGGAGGATTAGTTCATTGTTGCTAAAATTTTACCTTTGATCTCTCATTATAAGTTTTTTAAATTCTGAGGATTAATTGCATTTGAGAGGAAGATCCAAAGAATTTTTCTGACTCCAGTGGGTTTTGAAGGAGGCCACCTGAGGTAAATGATAGGAAAGCCCACCTCTGTATCTTGATCCCTGGAAATGGAATTGACCTTTTCACAGCTCAATTACGGATCAGTTTGTATAAGTATCTCTTAATGTTCGACCCCAATCTCCTTTGTGTGCCCCGATGCAGTTGGCCTGTGAATACCGTGGTCTCCCATCAGCAAAAGGAGACAAGATATTTGCTCAGATGTTCAGTCAACAGCCCAGCAGAGATAGCCCCAGCTGCGGCTCTAACTGGGGCAGGTTGAAGTGGTCTCCCATCAGCAAAAGGAGACAAGATATTTGCTCAGATGTTCAGAGTCAACAGCCTAGCAGAGATAGCCCCAGCTAAGGCTCTAACTGGGGCAGGTTGAGAAGCTTGGACCAGCTGTGTGGAGCTGAGCAAAGCCTTCTGCTTGCCATCTTTGGTACTCGGCTGCCAGTACTCCAAATTTTGCATTTAGCGGTACTTCATAGCTGTATGGATTTTGAAGGTGGTATTTCTCTTCCAGCTGTAGTTTCTTCATCAGAGATAAGGCAGCCTCCTGTGCCCAACAAATGCAGTTTTTATGCCTGCTCAGGGAGGAACACAAGGGCTGAAATGAGATCTGTGCTACTGAATATGCAGTGCCTGGGGCAATCCAGCGCATGTGGGCACCCACAGATTCAACACCCCTGATCCTCGTGGGCTGTGTGAGGCTGGAGAGCCAGGCCCCAGCTGAGCATCTCCAAGCCTTCCCTGTTACCCACAGTAAGAGGGCTCAGCCCCACAAGACTCAGTGGGTTGTCTCCCCTTGTCAGTGGGTCTGGTCCTGTCTCCCCTCAGCCCTGTGCCCTGTACTGCCGCTGTTTGCTTTGTGCCTGTTTTGGAGCTGATCTCACCCCACTGAGACCCTAAAACTAACTCAGCCAAAAACTGGAAAGCTTTCCCCATGTCTCAGAGGTGGCTGAGAAGGAGCAGGGAAGGGTGTGCTTTGGTAGCCACAAGCCAATAGGATCAGCTCAGCTGCCCCAAAACCAAACCTTAAATGTATACAGCCCCTCCTGTTTCGCTGTACATGGATGTTCCTTTCCCTTGGACAGTGGCATAGTTTGGACATTTATAGCTGGTGGCTATACATAGAGATTCTAGTGTTCAAAAAGACTATTTAGAATTAATTATCCCGTTAGTCTTCCAAAAGGGGGACTCTGTATTCATGTTTGGAGTATCTTCTTCAGGAGTTGTGGACAAGCTTATGCTGCCCACATGCTGGACATACGAGACTACTAAACAGACAACACTAAGGCTATTAAACCTGCCCTTTTCATGAACTTCAAATTCATTGGCAACATTTATTTTAAATCTCACTCTAATCTTTCAGAGAACAGAGCTTCTGCTTAGGATGCTGCTCCAAGGAGAACCAGCCACCATACAAGGTGTCCTCTTGATTTATAGCTGCAGCAGCCTGAATTTCATATAACATGATAATGTCCTATAAAGTCTCAGCGCTCTACACTGAGTCCTGCACAGATAACTGGTTGAGCAGTACACGAAGACAGGATGTGATAATAATGTCTTCAGCATGAAACGATGCTATTTGGGATGCCATACTTCTTGGATGTGGGAGCCGTAATCCTATTATCAGTCATCAACAATAAACGACACCATTGTAGATATCCATTTGCTGGAGGTGATAAAGAGGCAGCCTAGCCAGCATGCTGAGGTTTCACCTGCTATTTCCTTGCAGATTTTCTCTGCAGATTTCTGCCCATCTGCAGATTTATTTTTTTTAATCACTGTGAATAAGAGGACATTTACTTCACTGGTTATTATTTCAAGCCACTGGTTGTATTTCAGCATTGATTTGGGGAATTCTGTTCCAGGCTTTGGGGCTGTGTGCCACAGCATTCTCCTGCGAGACTCTCCAGATGCAGAAGGCAGGATGGTTTGTGGATACGTTAATGTCTGCACCTACAGGGATGGGTAACAAAGAATAGCAGTGAAATCTGCCATAAATTACCTGAGAGATCTCAAGAAAGGTAGGCAGGTAACAGCCAACTCACAGTGCCAAGCAAACAGATGAGTTTTCATCATCTTCATGCCTAGCCATCCTTTCCAGCTATGGCATACTTTTTGATTACACTATGTTATTTTACAACTAGTATGAAATATTTAGGGCTTTAAATTTACATAGTCATAAGACACACCACTTTGCAGTACATCTTAGAATTCAAATACAGGAGCTGTATAATTACATACTTCCACAAAATTTTATTAGTGGAGAAAACATCATTTTATTCCAGAACATTGTTGGAAATTATTTCTATAACGAAATCATAGGAAAAATTTCTTTAGTTAAGTAGAAGTGTAAATGAACAAATTAGGTTATCCCTCTTTAGACTTCATGTGCTGGGGTTGCTGCTGTGCTTAGACTGGCTATTTGCCTTCCTGTGTTTCAAGCAACCCAGTGCAGCAAAGCAGACTGGGAGGGAAGATGTCAGTGCTGCTGCTCACTATGCTGCCCATCAGGTGCAGATTTATGCACACCCAGTTGCTTTGGTGCTTTCTTAGCTGCTGCCCACGACCAAGATACAGCTGTTCATTGCCCTCTCAGCATTTTTTGATCATCTACAGGACTTGTAAATGTCCACAATCCAAGGCACAAGGAAGCACTTCACAGGCACAGCCTCACTGTGTGAGTAGGAAGGTTACCACTCACTTTTCTCCTGGGGATGAGTTACTACACTGCAAGTTTGAGCTTACCCTGTGACAGGCTAGTGCAGGGTGGGGTCCCTTCCCATCTGCACCTCTGGTGCTGGGTACTTTTGACCCGTTTGCAGTAAGAGGTTCACCTGAACTCACCCAAATTCACTTCTCTATTTCCTTTCTTCCCTAACTGCTTATTTTGCCCAAATTTCCCTGCCTTCACATATGTACAAATGCAAACCTCCAGCCCCTAACTCTGGTCACAGGTGATGCTTTTGGGTCAGTACCTAAGACACGTGCCCATCCCACAGGTTCCCACCTCTTTCACTGGGCACTTTCTCATGCAGGAAGGGATGTGGCAAAGGAAAGTGGACAGTGTTTGTCCAGCATGAAGCTGACCTTGGAGAAGACCACAGATGGAAGAGGCTCAGACAATCTTCCCATGACTAAAGGGAGAGATGGAAACAGTGTCTCCAATGAGAGAGAGGTCCTGCTGCATTTCTGCAGTGCACATTTTTAGCCTTTTACACATCCACCCTTTCCCTGGCCACAGTCACCTTTTCTTGCTAATCAGTAGCAGAGATGTCAGTGAATTGCTTTCTCATTTGGAAGATAACATTTCACACTCCTCTTGGCTGGGAATCACAGGAGGCCCTGCAGCTCCTTGCACAGCACCCCATGCCAGCACCTTTGCTACAGGCTGGTTTACTTTGCTAAACCTTGCACTGACACCTTACATGTTGGCACAATGAATTCCTGTACAGAATGGCTTTTCAAAATGGCATTTCTGTAAAATCAACTGTTACCCATCGTTTAAAAACACACACGGGATCAAAGTTCTGTTTATCCCAGGTTTAATAATTACCTTAGCAATGCAAAGCTGTGCCCAGTGGCACAATAAAACTTCCTGTCCACTTTGACATCTTGTATATTGACGTTGACTCGTGACTTAGTCACTGTTTACAAATATTGGCCTGGGAGGTCCTTATGGATCAAAATAAATTGTATTATCAGGAAAGTGAAAATGAACAAACCCTACAAAACTGGCCTTAATCTGATGAAAATCCCCTTCAAATTAAACAGGTGGTGGAGCTAAGCATCTTCTCCTGGATTTTGCTCCCCTCTGATCTATCAAGGGACAGATTTACTTTTATTGGAGCCTAAGGATTCATTACAGTAGTTTTTAAATGCAACCTACAGAGCACTAACAAGAGGTGAAACCAGGGTCACTCTTTAACTCATGGATCAATAAATCTTTTCCATCCTTGAACTGTAATGTCAAATGCCATTGCCTAAAAATTCCTCAACCAGCACCAATCTATATCCATTACATCTATATTCTCATTTTAGGGTACAAAGAGTGTGCACATCATCTCAGCTACACTTCCCAGATGTTTGTGCAAGTTATTTTACTTGCAGGCTAAAGCATATTCTAATTTCAACATCTATAAATAAGTAAATATGTTCTGATTCATATAAAACATCCATAAGTTTCACATTGACAATGCAGTAATTATTCTCCAACTCTTCCATTTCTTAATAAGAATAAAACCTTTGCCTAAACTCCATATTCACAGTGACAACACAACTTTAACATCTTTGTAATTCAGATAAGCGAGATCTTCTTTAAGAAATTCAGGGGGAAAATATGCAACCTGACAGTACAGCAAGAAGCTTCCACATGAGAATCCTAGGAGAAAGTGTCTACATATTTCAGAGTAAAATCAAAGGAAGCCATTAAAAAAGAGCGCATTGTCTAAAATGTGTTGAAATGAGACATGTATTTATTCTCTCCCTGAGGTAAAAACCTGTACAACTTTGGGTTAACAATCCATAAATTATCAAGTCATTTCTCACTTGTGGAATAAATAGCATCCAAGAGTGTCTGCATCCACACATCAGCTGAAGCTGGGGAAAGCTGAATTTACAAAACATTGAATCAGGAGGTATGTGAGACTCAGTAAACAGCACAAAATCGAGTGACTACAACAAGGAATATTACAGCTAATCATCAGGTTTTCAACTTTCAAGGTTTTCTGCTGCAAATCATGGGGTGCTCAGGACCCCTCTGCAGAGCTTGACAGAAGAGCAGGCAAAACCAGGGAGGCAGGTGGCTGTAGAGGATGGAAGAGCCCCACTGACAAGACCCAGCCTGGGCAGCAGCTCTTGGTTCAACCACATTTAATGATGGTATTTTGGGGCCACTAATGAGGTTGGGATGGTCTCAAGTGGTTGATGTTATTTGAATTCCTGGCTGGGCTGTGCCTTTCCCTCCCAAACCCCAGGCCCCATCCTGCTGGCTGTCCCATGTGGATGTAGGTCCATATTCAGAAAAGATCAGCACAGCTGGAATTCTGCCTGCTCCATGAGTCAGTGCTGAGGAGAGTGCCCACTTTCTGCAGAGTCCCAGGCTTAGAAGCCTTGATGGCAAAAGCACAAACCAAAGTGTTTCAGTGTCCAGGAGCCTCACATCCCTTCCAGGTCCTGCCCTCTCTGGGTACGCTGCTTGAGCAAAGATTCCTGTGTTGGGATGAGTGCCATGTCTGCCAGCCTGCAGGGCACAGAGGAGAGGGTTTGTGACTCACCACGGTGCTGCAGTCCATATTCAATTGGCAGGTCACCTCACAGGAGGTGTCTGGCTCCTGCAGAAGCCTGGCCCAGCCTGGTGGTGCTCCACAGTGCCCTGGAGCAGGACTGGGATGCTGCCAGGATAGACCTGGACCCAGGAGTGCTCTGACAGCACAGCCGCAGCACCACGTGTGGATCAGAATTTCAGAGCATGTCAGCAGGTACCTTCTGCCTTCTGATTAATGAACTCCCGGTCTCATTACGTATTTTAAGGGCAGGTATGCAGAGGCTGGATCACACGGTGTTGCTCCTGGTGCTGAAGAAGTGCCCATGTTGGCAGACTCTGGAGGAACCACAAGTCATTTGCCTGTGGAGGGCTAAACTGGACCTCATCCTGCAGCACTCAGAGGGTGAGTGCTGGGTCTCTGAGGAGACATGACCTGGGCCAAGAGCATCAGTGCTAGAGATAAACATGAGTAAACATAGGCAAACAAATTACAGAGGGGAACAAGAAACCGACAAAGATGAATGTGGCAAATGAAATGTAAGAAAGTGTGTTAATGCGGGTCAGACAAAGATTTAAAAAATCTTGTACTCAGGATATTAAAATTGCACTCCCTGGTGTGTACCTACCTGCACCTCTCTCCTAAACATTATTTCTGCTACATTTGCCTTGAATTAAGGAAGAGGTTTTTCATCTTCGAAGCAGTCAGACCTGCAATTACACCGACCCAAGTTTTGCATGAGGTAATATTTTTTCCTGCCTTAAACACAATTTGTACTCAAAATGAACTTGTTAAATAGTCTGTCATCTTGCATTTCCTTCTGTAAAGAGCAGACAACACCTGAATAGTTAATGAACTGCAGTGCAGTTTAATCAGAGTGGGAAAAATACTATTTCAAACAAAGAACGAAGTCATCCCCTCCAGTTTCCCCCACTGCCTCCAGCTTCCTGCACTGGTCACTGGGTTGCCAAGTCACTCTGCACCTGACATCCTTTGAGCATGTCCCGAGCCAACTGGCCTGAGCCCCAAGGGTGCACACACATTTTGGGAGCTGATGCTCCCCATCACCTTGCTTCACAAGCAGCTGTTTAGGCCAAGGTGTGGTGAAAATGCCAAGGTAATGTGCCCCAAGTCATGGACCAGCAACCCCAGCCCTGTTCAGGCTGTGCAGTCCCAATGTTACAGCCTACATAGGGGCATAAAAGAGCTGGATGCCTTATTCACCCAGTAAGTAATTTACTATGACATGTTCATACCAGTATACAAGAGCATTGATGTGCCTCCAGTCGTAGTGCTGAACCCAGAAATTTTGCTCAGAGGAGTCATAACCTGCAGTAGGAAAGAGCTCTGGAGCTGCACACTGGAATGCATGTTGCAGAGCTCTGCCAAATGTGATATTACCAAAATGGCTTTTGTTCCAATACATTGGGCACATAGAAGGAAAAATATTACCTATTGTCTGGGTTGTAAGTTCCCCTTTGTATAAAATATGAATAACATTTCTTAACTGCGTTTGTGAAATGCTTTGTCCCTGGGCACAGAATCTATACACAGCCGCAGCATTGCCGTTATTTATGGCTTTCCTTAAGCACCGGGAGTTATGAAGATGTACTTTTACTTTGATCCTTCACAGACCCGGCAGCCTGCAGGAAGAATACAATTCATCAATGGTTTTGTTATGTGTGTCACTGTAACGGAGGGCAGGGATGAGATACAGCATTCCTCTGCCACCTGGGAGCATCCGCTGCCCAGCAGCACGAAGGCGGATGGGTAACATCCTCTCAGCAGGTGAACTGCGTGAAAACACAAAGAAATAAAGTGGTGATTGTGGCTGGGAAGTGGCCGTTAAGGAAATTTAATTCAGCTGACTGTGATGAGTAAAGAGGCCATCAATAGTTCCCGCTACTGGCCAGTGAGTTATTGGCTACGTGATTTCCACAATCTAACTCCCTTAGCACATTGCTATATTAAATCTTTTTTTGCTTTTGTTGTTTTATCCCTAAAGAATATGGGAAAGGTGAATTGCTGAGTTTCCACAGCTTGCTTTGGCTGCAAATGGAGCTTCAGCTCCTCGGGGCTTTGGCTCATGGGCAGTGAAGCAAACAGCGACGGCAGGTGAAGATGGAGCTGTCTCCCACCTGCCTGCCAGAGGTTACTGCTGCTCTAATGGTGTCAGCAGCAGAAAATATCTGCCCAAGTCAGCTCAAGCTGGGGCACAAGGGTGGAGCAGCAGAGATGTAGGTGCTGAATCAGCCCTGTTTTGGAGAACAGAGGGATACTAGCAGCAGCGCAGGGGCAGGGCAGGGCAGGGGCCACTGTATGAGTTGTTTAAGCAGCTGTGCCAAAGCCCACAAGCATGTTTTGCACTTTTTCCTCCAGGATTACATTTTGTTGGCCAATAATCTTCAAAAGAGGGAGAAACCCAATATTGTAACCTTGCTATTACCCATGTTAAAGGTTGTATCTTTCTGAGCCTGATGTTAATTTTATTAATGATGGGGCTGGGCTTTAGTAAGCACAAAATAATACTAAAACAAATACGTCTTGCTTAAAACTCACTATTATCTTCAAAGAAATAAAATTTCAAAAACTGAATGAAAACAGTACAAGGAGTACCAGGAGTAAACTGCAATCCCTCTGATTCTGTCTGTGCATTTTTGGTGTGGGGAGAAAAAAATACAATAGACAATAGGGTGCTGTGGGACAGAATAACACAGCCAGGCAGGGTCCCCATGACTCATACCCAGAAGATCTTTCCTCAGGAGTGGGAGTCGTAATGATCCACAACAAACTATTGTAACCTGCTAAATGTCGCAAGTGTCTCTGAAGCCACATTAACTTCCCGCAGCGATGATTTTTCTAAATACGTGACATCGTGCTTTGTTCTGCTCCCTGCCAAACACATTTAAAGGCACTATCTTGACTCCCATTTGAGAGGTCTGTCTGAACCACTCATTTCTCTTTGTCTCTCCCTCACCCCCTCCCCAGTACTGGGCGATGCTCTCTTCACTTCCAGGAGAAATGACAGCAGCATTCTGCTTCTTGGAACAATGTTCTGGTTTATCTCCAGGAGTCAACAGTAGGTGGTTTACTTTCTGGCATTTCTGTCTCTTTTTTGTTACTTTTCTAGGCCATTTGCCAAAGGGAAAAAAACCCAACCCTGAATACTGTGCTTTGCATTTCTACATCTTCTTCCATTCAAGGCTTCTCAAGTATTTAACAAACACCCTTTAATTTTGAGCCAGGCTGCTGACAGGTAGATGCAGCTCTGGCTTCACCAAGGAAAAGCTTCCCTGGGCCACTCCCTGGGTGGGACATGGGTGTTCAGCTGCAGGAGAGCTGCAGATGTGCAGCCATAACAGGGTAAAGGCAAAGGCAGCTGCAGGCTGAGATGAGTTTTTCCTCTCCTGCAAACCAAAGCTGTGCTCATTTCACACTTGGACACCGTGGTGGTGGCAGCTCTGCAGTAAAAGTCCTGTTGGGAGTCTCCAGGTCAGATGCCATTGGTCTCTCTCCTGGCCCTGGCTGGTCACTCAGTGAGGAGGGTGGCAGAGTGGACAGGCAGAGCTGGTCACAGAGCAGAGACCACCAGCAGCTCTGGAACAGGGCTGCTTCTGCAGCTGCACCTGCAGCAGAGTGGGAGTGACACCCATGCCTGGAAACGCAGGATTTCCAGATCTGTGGTGAGGAATTAAGTCTGTGTGTACAGCTAGTAAAGATAACTCCTTTCCTCTTATCTTACTGGAAGGAGGAGCAAGAGAAAGGCCAAGAAATTAGGCAGATAGTGTTGCCAGGAGCAGTGCTCTGAGCCCCCTGTGGCAGCTGATAAAGGCTGTTGTGACCACAAAGCAGAAGAGACAATGCTGTGCCCCCAGCCCTGCCTGAGAGCAAGAGGGGAAGGATATGTGAGTTACCAACTCTCCCCTGGTCACTTTGGAGACATCACCTGCCTCTTTCTCAGGGGCACGGTGTCATGTGCTGTTGTGTCACATGTGCTTTCAGAAAAAATTTTGGAGACAAAATAGTCCACACCCCTGAGAATTTCTTCCAAGTTACACAAGTGTCTCAGGGAGAAGATCATGGCACAGCAGCCACCTTGACAGCTCTGTTGCGTGGACCAGGGCAGGACAGGGGTGTAGGGACATACAGGCACTCAGGCTGACCATGAATTTTATTGTAGAATGAGCTACTATTGACTGGCAGACGTTCATGTGTGGATATATGAAGTTGAGCAATGGGGATGTGCTGGAGTTACCAAGGTCCTCTGTGAGGGGCTGGGGCATCCTGGGGGCTTCAGATGAACTTTGAGAAAACAC
The DNA here is from genome assembly GCF_014805655.1 of Passer montanus. Taxonomy (NCBI): domain Eukaryota; kingdom Metazoa; phylum Chordata; class Aves; order Passeriformes; family Passeridae; genus Passer; species Passer montanus. The sequence continues at coordinate 5,397,518 of NW_024369930.1, read as the reverse complement.
AATAAATGTCAAGATGAGCAGGGATCTATGGGTACACCCTAGGATTTGTTCCAACCCCATAAACACCCATCAGAAATCTTTAAACCTGTTATGAGTCAACACACAAGGACCCAGCAGTGTATTTTAAGACACCACTTTCACAGGTTCATCCCCTCCCCTCAGTGGCAGCTCTCCAAGAACCTGTTCAGTTTTATGAGTATTGTCTGTCTTCCCACCCTTGTGCCTGTGTCGTACATGGAATAGGAGGATCCACATCTGCTGGGGATGCTGCTCTCTGAGAAGTGCTTCTGGAGGGGCTACCAAGGTGTGGAAGGGTGAGCAGGGAGCTCACTGGACTTAGAGAGCTTGACCTGCTCAGCTTATCAAAGAGACAGATAAGAGGAGACCTCTTATCTGAGAGAGCAATAGAGTTTTTGGCCAGAAAGCCCTGATCTGGAGCTCAGTGTCCCTGGCAGAGCCCTGTGATCCACCTCACTGTGCAATGGAAGGCTGTAGGAGCACCTTTGCACTCAAGAGTTGTGGAAGCAACACAGACCACTTCATATCATTGCTGTAAAGGGAGCTTGGTAGCACTGCCATCAGTGTCTAACCCAGTCACACCCTGAGCCTGCTGCCTGTCCTGGGCCAGCTGATACAGTCTCACGTCAAAACTGGAGGAACAGATTTCCCCAGGAGAAGCTCAGGGCAGGGATGGGAGCCTGGCAGTTTTCTCACAATGGTTGGATCACTCCTTAGCAGTATAACTGTGATTCCTCTTGGGGATAAAAGTGCTATGGTCTCTTTTATACTTTACATGATACAATATATTTTCAACAGTCACTCTGAGCAGATTCTCAGTGACCTTCTTAAAGGGAGCTGGGAGGTATATTTGACTCATAAGTGATGAATTTTAAACTTCTTGTGGAGGATTTGGAATAATGAAAAATATCTGCTTATTCCATAATATTCTGGCTTATCTTAATACTTTGCTTTGCTGCTAATAAGAATTAAGATTATTTTAAATTAACCTATGAATCTGATTTTCCAACCAGTCTTATTTTGGTTGAAAAAGTCATCTTGTACTCAAAACTGAAGTGGAAGTTCCGTTCCCAACTTTCTTACTGCATTCACATCATCACTGTGTGTTTGTCCTGTGTTCTATTGATGTGATGTCTTTCCTGGATAGTATTTGCTCTGAAAAACAACTAATTTTACAGCTTGCAAGCAGATAAAATGAAATAAAAGTAGTATGACTATGCAGTTCTGGGGGTGCAAGGCTCTGATGAGATATTTTCAATAATATGGGGAAAAGAAAGAAGTTATCCACCATTTATTTTCTGTTCCCCTGTTTTCATCACAGCATCATCCATTTCACAGCACCCATACCACGACACCCACCGTGTGTTGTTATCCTCAGCCTTGGGCCACACCTGGGTGGCTCTGGGGGCTCCTGGAGCCCGGACAGAGGAGGGCTTTGCCCAGCTGCACCTCCCTGCTCAGGCTTGCTGCTCGTGGTGCCCCACTGCCCCTGGCATGGGGCAAGGCAATTGCTGACCACCGGGCCCTGGAGAGCACACACTCACACTCACACACTCACACTCACACATTCAATCTCACACTCATACACACTCATATTCAGACACTCACACACACACAAACTCACACACACTCACACATTCAGATTCACACACACACTTGCCCCACTGCCCCTGGCACGGGACAAGGCAATTGCTGACCACCGGGCCCTGGAGAGCACACTCACACTTACACACTCACACTCACACATTCACACTCACACTCACACACACTCATATTTAGACACTCACACACACACAAACTCACACACACTCATACATTCAGATTCACACACACACTCACACTTACACACACTCATACACTCACATTTAAACACATTCACACAAACTCACACATTCACATTCACACATTCTCACTCACACACTCACACACTCACAAACACACACACATACTCTCACCCTCTCACACACACTCACACTCACAGCATCCCTGTCTCCATCCCCTGTTCCCCGGTGCTCAGCCAGCCTCTGCTGCCACACCGCTGTGCGGAGCCCGCTCGTGTCAAAAGCCAGAGCCAGGCTCCCACTCCCACCTCAAAAGATGCTCTTTAACGCAGAAGAAAAAAAAAGAAAAAAAGGAAAAAAATTTAGTTCAGTGCATAAAGTGCAGCGACTCAGTCACTGAGGGTGGGCAACACATTAACCCCTGTGTCGATGGGCTGACGAACAAATCTGAGAATCCAGTGGCCCTGTGACCGGCTCTCACATAAGTTACGAGCTCTGACACCCCGGGGTCTGTCCCTGGGGCTGCGGGTCAGGAGCGGGGCATGGATCCCGCAGCCCGGTCCTGCCCGGGAACACCCTCCTCCCGGCCCGGCTCCCGCTCATCCTGGGCTTTGCGACATTCCCGGGTGCTTGAAGCAGCTTTGGTGCAGCTACCACTCAGCAAATGATCGAACTGCATTCGCAGCTGCAGCTGCAGAGCTTTTGCAGCAGCCGGTAAGCAAAAAAAAAAAAAGTCCTGCAAAATGCCTGTGGTGCCACAGTCCGTAGTGTGTGTCTTAGATAAAAGTGTTGGATCTTGTGTCTCCATGCTCAGGTCCACTGACATGCACCCACACAAACTGTGTGCTTTAAATACATTTTAAATACAGATAGAATAAGAGAAAGCCCTCTAAACCTGCAGTAAAATGTGTTTCCAGCTCTTTGCAAGTTTAGAGATTGCTAAACGAAAGAGAAGGAATATCTTTTCTGAGGCTCTTAAAGTTTAGTGATCATTAAATAAAGCAAAAGGAATATCTTTTATGGACTTCCACAGGACTTACATCCCACTTTTCCTCACAAAGTAAACTGTTAAAACTGTCCTGGCCTGTTAGCCCTGTGTACCTTGGGTCCTTGGGGTTACTGAAGTTAGACTAGCAAAGGAGAGAGATAAATTAGGCAGTAAAATGGACTAAGAGTTTCTTTTGTGGCCACTGACATTTAAAAAATTCTTCAGATAAAGGCTACCCACGATAAATATTTGCAAGTTAATGAAAGCCTTGGAAACTTCAGTATGCAGATGTGACATGGTTAAATACCCATCATTTCCTCATGGAAAGCAGAGCAGCCAGTGGATGGTAGGACAGAGCAGTCACGGACATGAATATTGTTGTGGGAGATACCTCTTATGTAAGGTGTGTGTGCTTAATGTACATTCAAAATCAGATTTGCAAACAAAGTCAAACATTGGAATTGTAAATAACCAGACCCAAGCTGCATTCCCCTAAATATACTTAGGGATGCTTCTCACACAGTGCTAATAGGGCACAGCAGCACCATGGATCAGAAGCAGGCAGAAGTATATTCCTATGCCTGTTTTGCATCCAAACCAGTACATTAAGGGGAGCATCATCCAAATTAGGAAAATATGAAAGCAAGAACCATAATGAATGTTGTGTATTTGTCTTCAGCAGTTTTTATTTTTCTTAATAATAGATAACGAGATTAATTTTAAGCTCAGAGTTCCTCCCACTACCTACTTTTCTAATCATGAGCAGAGAGTTGAATCTCTAGATTTACATTTCTAAAAAATCCCCAAAATATATATAAGATATTGAACACAAAAACTTTCCTCTCTTTGAAAGAATTCACCCTTAAATGCTATTATTAAGCCAGACAATAGAAAGTTTTAAATACTTGTTCTCCAGTATGGAGTTATTTCTACATCCTGTATTCTTTTTAATGGCTACAAGATCAATAATGAATTTAAGGGTTTAGGCTCACCTATTTGATAGCATCAGCGGTGTTTTTAAAGTAATGCCTTTCTGAAAAAGAAAAGCCTTTTAATATTCTCCTTTATATTCATACCTCAATAAAGTTAATAAGCAATTCAGAATTACAAGTTTAAACCCATTTGAATGAAATGTACTAAAAGAGAGAGAGAAAATACTCTATTTTCAGACGAAATCATGAGATGTCAGTTTACAGATGGTGCAGCCCACTGGAAAATGGAGCAGCCAAACAGCTGCTATTGTTCCTACCCTAGAAAAAATTAAGATCTCGTAATAACATAGGCATGGAAGTTGCCTATAATTTCACATTTAGGCCTTTGTTTAGAAATTACTTGGGCTCTGCTTAAGAGCAAAGTTCATGAAACTGGCGAGGCAAGACTGCTTTATTATCTGACTGTGACAAGTCCTTTGCACAAAAAAGGGATTCATCCCAAAGGGTTATTTGGCATGGCCAAGGCAACTCCAGAGTGCCAGGCCTCTCTGGTAAATCCCTGCATAAATAGGAGAAGAAAACAAGGAGGCTGCATGAACTGAAGACATTGTTTTGGAAGAAAAAGCAAGATCAGTTAGCTATTAATTACTTTTAACTTTCCTGTCCAGCATTCACAGGTCAGAGGTTTCCACTTTGCTGAAGCCAAACTTTACTTATGCTGAAGTTTCAATTTCACTGATAGACACAAGAGAGGGGTCCATCTAACTTTAGCATGGCCAGACCCATCCTCCCCATTTCTTTCCTTGACTGGGATTATAAAGAAACCCCACACACCTTGGGAGGAGTGAGGGAGGGTTTCCAGCCTGCAGGAGATGTGCATCCATGGACTGACACCCCAACTGCTGCAGTGGGCAGGAGGAGTCCCTCTCAGCAATTTGTGTGTACATCTGATTGTCAAGAGTAAAGACATACAAAGGCAACACTGAGTGCTTGTGTGGATGAGTATAAAATAAAGACTTGGTGGAAAAATCTGGCTCTGAAAAGTTCATTTTCTACCTTCATTAGTGTGAGAAAGCTGAAAGTGCCCCAGCTTGTTGTCCTGTTTTCAGATGTTACATGCTGTACCACAATGGATAAATGACATATGCAATTTGGTGCTCCATGTCTCTTTCTTATTTGCAGCTGACTATGTAGAAACCCTAGGCAGTTTCTTTAATTTTTGTCATAGAAAGCTGCTGAAAGCAGGGGACAAGATTTGCATCAGGACTCTCCACATGGTGACAGTGACAAAAGGGGTTTTCCACATTCTTCCACAAAAGCCTTTGCCCAGACCCAAGGAGCTTGCACAAAGCCCCTTATTGCTCCATGCAACTTAATAGCTCCCCAACCTGTCCATATCCTTTCAGAATTATCTGCTGTGACCATGTTAATAAAGCAGCTACTTGCCTGCTAATGTTTCTCAATTCTGCTTTTGGGGTGAGAGCTTGCTCCCTGAATGAAGTGAGCAGCTCTACTGCCTGAATAATCACTTCCTTAAATTAATATGGACTGCAGCCACGTCCATCTGTGCTGTGATTTCCCACCACCACCCATGCTTGAAAGAGGCCTGTACCTCCTAAGTAATTATTTACATTCCACCTATTGCGTTCTCCATTGCAGACAACAGTCTTTACTCAGTTCTCATCTCAACTTATTCCTCGTTGTTTTCTGTGTTAAAAAACATACTTCATGGGGGGGTGAAAGCTCAAGGTAACCTCCATCCTGCAGTATTAAGTAGGTCCCACCTTTAACAGGGAATAGTTGTAACTTACACAAAGATCTTGGATCAGACAAGAGAGCAAATAAAGATTATTATGATTTTTACAAGCTTTTATCTCTGTTCCAGGAGGGTTGGTCTTAGACACTCTTCTTGAATAGTTGTTTTGATGTTATTAATAATGATATCTCAGCCTTGCTGTCAATGGATATGAAAAATTCTGGTCAAAGTGGTTTCATAAACCCCTTGCCTTCAAAACTCAGGTGCTGTGTTTACTCAGAGCAGTGAGGGGATATGAAGCAGTACAAAAACCCACTGGGACATGGCTGGCCCTGTGAGGTGGTGGGGACAGCCTGATGGGAGGCTCCCTCTATGCCCAGCTCTATTGGGGGCTGCTCAGGGGCAGGGGCTGAGCTGGTGTGCTGGTGCTCCAGGTCATAGTAAAATCTTTCACATCAAGTAAGGATTTGGGGTGATTTATCATGCTTGATTTGGGGTAAATCATGCTTGTATCAGTGAGACTGTGCTGGAGCTGGGGCTAGGAATAAATTTTCCTTTAGGGAAAGACTGGCAGAGTATGGAAGCTTCTTTTTCTTCCTTCCCCCAATGCACAAGGCTTGGTCACAGCTTTGGCTCCCAGCAAATGTCTCAGCAAATGTCTTCCTGCTTTTGTAGGGACATTGCAAAGTCATGGGGTTTGTGGGTTCTGCAGTATCTTGGTTTTTGATGAAGGCCACTACTAGCATCACTGTCCTATGCAAAGATGATCCTGAAACGTGCAAGAGAGTTTTGGGAAGCACTTTTTGACCTAGATGTGGAGGGTCTGAGAAGGCAGGTGTCTTGTCTGAACTGAAGGTCTATAGCATTATTTCTGGAGGGTGCAGGAAACGGGGTTTGAGGTCCCAAACAGTCCCTTTGAATAACCGTGTCCTTGAACTTTAGTGTTCTGTGATGTCTGCTGGATTCCTCACCAACCGAGCATGACTATGGGGCTTCCCCATTCTGCCCAGTGAAGAAGAGGTTAGAGATCTTGTGAAAGTGTAAGAAACAAAGGAGAAAGGAGAGAGGAAGTCATAACATAAAGAAATGGAGGATGGAGGTTACCAAGAAGAGGCACAAGGCTTCCAAGTGGAGTTGTTACATTTGCACCTTCTTTTACTGACTGTTCCCTTTTGACACACAGCTCCTAGAAGAAAGAGGTGTGCTGGCTGCACTAACAGTCCTGGCTGCTCTGGATACTGAGCAGCTGCAAACAAAGAAAATTGTGTAAAATTCATCAGCACGGGCCCTATCCAAATCCCAGTGACTTCAGGGAGTGCTAATCTGAACCCTGAAATCTGCTGGCAGGTTAGCTATCCCATGGTCCCAAGATTATTTAGGGAATTATCTCTTGAAAAAACAAATGAAAAGGCTTTGCTGGAAACTGGAGCAGTAGCATCCTGACAGAGGTGGATGGCACCCCCTCCTGCTGCAGCAGTGGGACCCCATCACCTCCTTTCCCTACCACTTCTTTATTTTACAAGAGTTGGCCAAAGCCTCCTCCAAAATGACTGGCCAATTTCCATGGCTGCTGGGCAGAGCAGACACGAGCCAGGGTGTGTTTGCTCAGCTGAAGCCCCTCTGGCATGGCCTGGCCTCGCTGGCAAGCCCTGGCTGGAGGGAAGCAGGAGTGCACAAGGGAGAGCACATCCAGTTGGCAGTGCCTTCACCAGTAAGCCCACACAGCTTTTGCCTGCATGAGATTTTGGCAAGAGGAAATGATATTATTAGTCTGTCACTTTTACAAGCATTGAAATATATGGAGGAGGCGCAGATGTTAAAAAATAACCACCAAAGCAAACAAATACCCAAAGTTGAAAAACAAATAAACCACCCAAAAAGGAAGCCTCAGAGCCAAAGTGACTCCTCACCAGCTGCTGTCCGGCCCAGTTTCCCAGCAGTGGCCAGGGACACCCACAAGCCAGCGGTGGGACAGGTGCTGCATCCCCTGCGTGGTGCACCATGGTGCCTTTTGTCTGTCCAGCAAAGGCAGCGCATTTCTCCATCCTGCTGCTGAGGGACATCACCATCTCCATCCCTAGTGAGGCACAGCCCAGGAAGGCAGGAAACACGGCGAAGTTTTGCTGGGGGTGGTGAGCTCAGGCTCAGAGCAGAGCCAGAGGAAGAGGCAGGTTGGGCAGATGGCAGGGATGTCCCCCGGGCCACTGCGGACGGGGTCTCCGTCAGCTGGGTGGGAGGTGGGCCAGGGAAGCAGCCTGCATGGACGTGGGGCAGCTGCGTGGTGCCATCCGTGTGGCTTGTGCCTCCGTGGAGGGAGCCTTTCCCTCTGGCACTGAAACCAATGCAGGAGGGAGCCCCTGCACCGTGCCAGGTTTGCACTTCAAAAATGCTGGCAGGTAGGCTCTCCTTTCCAATTACATCATGTCACTGCCGCTCACCCCGGCTGTCTCTGGCCCTTGGGCAGGATCCAGCAGCAGCATGGTGGATGCTTTAAACCCTGGTGGATTTGCTCCCATCTCCTGATGCCCTCTGTCAGTCCTGCTTTGTTAAAAATGTATGGTTTTATGAATTGTTCGACTTGCCAGTGTTTTATGTTCTGTTTCTCATTCCCCTTCTGGTCTTCACCAGGTTTGGCCCTCTTGCTGGGATAAAGGGCCTGGGCACACACTCTCAGGGAGTTAAAGCTTTCTCCCAGGGACTTCCACTCGCCAAGGACTCACATGTGGGCCCCCTCCAGAGCTCTGACCCACCTCTGGGGATGCCTGTGCATGTGTATCATTTTGAAATAGAAGTGGAGAAGGTTTAAGTAAAAATCTCTCTTTTCCCCATCAGTGGGTGCAGGTACAGCAGAGGCAGGGCTGTGGCTGGGACATGGACAGGGGCAGAAGGGCAGGAACTGGAGCTGAGGCAAAGGGACAGGGACTGGGGCAGAGAAATAGGGGCAAAAAGATAGGGGATGGGGCAGGTGTACAGGGACCAGGACATGGACAGGGCTAAAGGACAGGGGACAGAGCAGAGGGACAAAAGGATGGAAAAAGGCATAGAAGTAGAGATATTTGTGTTGAGGCTGAGAGACAGGAACAAGGAAACAAGGAGGGAGCAGGATCAGGGACTCAGGTGTCAGGGTGGGGAGTAAGGACTGGGACAGGGGAAAGGGCAGGGGCAGGGGAAGGGGCAGGGGCTGGGACCCGGGAGCAGAGCCAGGAGCAGAAGCTGGCTCCTGGACAGAAGGGCAGGGACAGGGCAGGGACAGGGACCCGGCGGCAGACAAAGGGCGGGCAGCAGAGCCCAGCTCGCAGCCCCCGTGTCCGCGGCGGCAGCACCGCACACCGGCGCGCAGAGCGAGGAGCAGGAGGAGCGGGCGGCGGCGGAGGAGGAGGAGGAGGAGGAGGGGAGGGACCTTCCCCTCCCTCCCACCCCGGCACCGGGGGAAATAAATTATTCCCAGCCCTCGCGCTCCCAGCTCCGTGCCCCGCACCCCGGCAGCGGCAGCGGCGGGGACGGCGCAGCCTTGGTCGGGCGCGGAGGGGCCGCCGGCGCCGGCGGCAGCAGCATGGAGCGGCGGCGGGGCGTCCCCGGGGGCTGGCCCTGCCTGCTGGCCGCCCTGGGTGCCCTGCTGGCGGCGGGCCGGGCGGCTGCTCCCCGCGCCCGCTTCTCGCCCTTCTTCTTCCTCTGCACCCACCACGGCGAGCTCGAGGGCGACGGCGAGCAGGGCGAGGTGCTGATCGCCCTGCACATCGCGGGCAACCCCGCCGCCTACGTGCCTGGCCAGGAGTACCACGGTAGGTGGCGGCGCCCGCCGCGCTCGGCGCTGCTCGGCCCCGAGTGTCCCGCGGGGAGGAAAGCGGGGGCAGAGCGGGCGCCCGGACGGGGACACACGCGGTCGTGTGCCGTGCCCCAGGGCAGCCCCGGTGCGGGGCTGGGCGGAGCAGCCCGTCCTGTCCGTGCGGGACCGTCCTCACCTGCCCCGGGCGCCGGGAGCGCCCCGTCCCAGCGCCGCGGCTCCCGCCAGGCGCAGCCCGGAGCGGAGGAAATTCCCAGTCCCCGCTCCTCAGCCGGCCCTGGGCCGGATCCAGAGCCTCGCAAGTTGCTGGCAGTCTGTCCCTTTCCCACTCCAGCGGCTGTCGGAGCACCGAGCGCATCAGCCTGTCCTAGGGCTGGCGGCTGCCATCGGGGCCCCGCCAGTGCCACCGCGAGTGTCACCGCGATGTGCCCGCTGAGGACGCGGCGCTCCGCCAGCCTGTTGCTCCCTTGCAGGTGCCAGGGGCGACAGCCGGGGGTCAGGCACTCACAGGTAGCTTTGGAGATGGAAGCAAGTGCCCAGAATTAATAATAATAATAAAAAAATCTACTTTTCGTAAGCGCCCAGGCGGAGGAGAATGAACAAGAAAGAACAGGCAAAGTTGCTCACGGAGTGGTGTCTCTGTCTGGGGGCTGTACTGGGAGAGGGGCACAGCCCGGGGCTGAGCGGGGCCTCGCAGGCAGGTGCAGTTCTGTGGGAAGCTGCTTTGGGCTGCAGAGTGCCCCTGGAAACCAGCGCTGTGCCACATCTCCACTGCTCTGTGTAGAAAACTTCCATGTGGGAAGCATTTTTTAATTCATAACGCTGGGAGACTGCTTAAGGCTATATTCGCTAATCCTTCTTCTTTCTTTTGTGTCTGTTTGGAGTTTGCAATGCTACAGAATAATAACAACTAATTCTGCAGTAGGCAAGTGGAATTCAGAGAAAATGACAATAAAGGTTTATTTCAAACACCTTGCTCAAAAGCAGACACTGTGTGATAGTCGCTGGCTAAAGATGGAATTAAACTTCTGACTTTGATATGTTCCAGCTCAAAATTTAAGTTTCAGGTAAATTATTGAATAATTGAGTTATGTGAAGAATCTAATTGAAATTTTTGCTGTAAAGACATAAACTCCAAACACATCAAATACTCATTTTCACACAGTATAAGGCATCCTGACGTTTTTGTCTGTGTGTAAGCTTTAACAGCATAGTTTTACCAGATTCATAGGAAACTTTTGATTTTGAAATACTACTGGCCTTTCTGAAAATCCACACATGTAAGTTTTATGACTTCAGCAGATGATTTTTTTTTCTTAGAACCTTAGATCTTACAGCCCATAATACACACTCAGGTTAGGTAAATTGCATTCAACCTGCTGAACCACAGATGTGCAGAAGGAAAAAAGAAGCTGGGATTTCCATTTTGCACTATTTTAAACGCTGGATTTTTAGAATAGCATTTCAACCACATAAATGACAGAATCGCCCATTTTCTCGCTGCTGCGTTTCCCCCCCAAGCCTTCAGCCCGTGTTTAAGCCTCTGCTGGTCTAGGATAGCGCCCTGTGTCGGGCAGGGCAGCGGCAGCGCGGCGGGCAGGGCTGTCCTGCTGGTGAGCAGCAGGGACAGAGGTTGTTTCTCCGGGGATGCTCTTCTGCAGCTCGCCCTTTCAAAAGGGTGTTTGGGTGTTGAAGCACCGGCTTGCGGAGCAGCCCTCCAGCTGCCGACCTTTCAGGTGGCCCAGGGTGCGTTTTCCGCCGCTGTTTTGCGTCTGACCGAGCGAAACGCGGCGTCTTTTAAATCTACCTCTGCGCCCCGCGGGGTTTCTCCCTGTCCGCTCTCTGGTTTTGCGGAGCTGCTGCTGCCCCGCTCGGGGAGCAGCTCGGGCATCGCGCCCGGAACCGGGAATCGCTCGGGCATGGCTCGGGCATCGCTCGGGCATCGCTCGGGCATGGCTCGGGCATGGCTCAGGCATGGCCCCCGGAGCCGGGCATGGCTCGGGCATCGCCCCCGGAGCCGGGCATGGCTCGGGCATCGCCCCCGAGCCGCTGCCGCCCCGGCCGGGCTGCAGCCGGCGCTGCCGGGGCCAGCCTGTGCCCGGGGTGCAGCCCAGCCTCTTGGGGTGCCTGTCAAAGCCAGAGCGCTCAGCAAGTGAAAAGAGATCGGACGCGTTCAAAGCACAGAAGGAAGTCCACAAGGCGAACTTGAAAACGAACTTGTTTACACGGTGCAAGGTGTAGGTACGCTCCTAATTTTTGTCAAACTTGCAACGGTGATTTCTTTTCAAATCTGTGCATTGATTAAAAACCTACCCATGCCAAACCGTGTCAAGAAGCACTGTCTATTTGCTATGCACAGTGCAGCAGACATATTCTTACACACTTAATCACACTTAATCAGTTAGGTACTTTGAAATATGTATTTTAAAATATAACAATTACCAATGTTAAATATAGCACAAGAAAAATCAATCCCAGAGTATACAATCTGAAGAAATAATTTGAAGCAACACGGAATTTTATATAATACAGTTTAATGATGCTGGAAAATGCCAGTCTGTACTGATTGAGAATTTATCATTTAAAAATAAAACTTTAAAGGTGTTCTTGCAGGGACACAGAGCAGGGGTTTTGATATGCTGCACAGAAGCACGGGACAAAGGGAGATTTACGTATCTACAATGAAAACTCACCTGCTCAGAGAGTCTATTAAAATGCTCTGAATCTTTGCAAGTTCCAGTGAGGCCCTGTTTTAGTGCCCCTTCATTCTACAGGAACAGGTGCCAGCAGCATCCAAGAACATCGAGTTCAAAGAGGAGGGAATTGGATGAAACCATATGCCAAGGGCTGGATGAGAAAAAATTCTGATTAAAAAAAATCAGCCGCTGACTTTCTGCTAATTTGTTTAGACATTTCCTTGGGCACTCAGAGGGGGAGTCAAACCACTGTGCAGCCAGTGGAGCTGTGACAGGGGCTCTCGGCCCTTTGCCCGTGTCCCTTGTGCTGCCCAGCACGACGGGAGAGGAGCAGCATGTGTTGCAGAAGACACTTGCCTGGGAAGCACAAGAGCTTCTGCAAGGGGCTTCTCTGGCACCCTGAATCTGGCATTTTATTTCCCTGTGCCTCTGAATTTCATAAGTAAAACAAAGGCAGTGATATTCCCTACTTATGCATAGTTAAATTAGATACATTAGGATTTAGCACTCCTCTCCAAATACTTAAAATTACTCCAGATTTGGCCCTACTCCTGCAAACAGTAAGTATTTAATCACTGATTGAATAGGGCCAGACCCACGCTGCATATAAATATGCTCTTTTATATAAGAGAACTGACTTGATACATCAGCAAACAATTTTATTACCTTTGGCAGACTTTTATTCCTTGAATTAGCTTATTTCAAATGTAATTAAGTCCTTGAGCTGGCAAAGCACTTATGGGCTTGCTCAAATGCAAACTGACAAAGTGTGCACTGGTTAATGTAGGCACCTGCTCAGCTTCCTTCCAGCCAAGGGGTGGCTGCATGTTCAGGGAGCAGCATCAGGGCTTGCCTGGCTTGCTTGCAGCTTTCCTGGTAGATAGGGATGATCCTCTTTTGGTTTTCTCCTGGGTTTTCCTCTGTAATATGCAGAGTAGAATATAACTTCTTAGGGAAAAAATCAAGCCAAAACCAGTACAAATTGAAAAATTTTATACATGTCTATTTGGGTTTATTTGCAAGCTGCAATTGATTTTTTTAATCCATGTCAATGTACCTTCAGTGCTGAGAGCATGTACAATGATTTACAGGCAGATAAGTACATTGGAACTGCATAAAGAAATAAGGATAAACTTGACTGAACATTGAGTCTTTAGTGACCTTAATCACAGAAAGCTCAAAATGAACAGTCAGATTTGTGTGTTAAAAAAATACAAACGGATTATCTTTACACTGTATTTGTTCTTATCCCTAAAGATTTTTTTGCTGTCACTGCAAACAGTTCCTTTTTCCCAAGGTTTCAAATTTAGATCTTTTAAGAAAAACTTTTAACTGTTTTCCCATGATTGATGCTAAAAAACTCATCATTCTGCCCTTAAAATAGTTTTCTTTAGTGGGACTTGAGTTTCTATTTCACTCTCCATTGTTCCTTTTTTTTTCAAGAAAGGACTAACCTCAGTCCCCAAATGTTATCAGTTTCCATCTATGACTGCTACTATTCTTAGATATACTGTATATTGTCTAGAATGGTTGCTGTGATAGGTTGTAAAAAAATAGTTTTCAACTATTTTAAGTGGTATTTGTACACTCTTTCAGCACTGATAAAAAATTGTTTAAAGTCTATCCAATTCCACCTTTGTTACTAACCACTGTGTTTTAGAAATACAGATTGTGACTTAGTACCTATTTTCATTAGGATTGCTTACATTTCTGATAGACATTTTCACTGTAATTTCTTGTTGTTCAGATCATTATTGAATAAAAACCTGTTTGAGTTTGATGCAAAGGAAGGGAAGAAAAAAACTCCTGGAATTTATGTAGTGCTGCTGCTTGAGGTATAATCAGGGTTGTAACTGAGTGGCAGAAACTCAGGCATGGATACTTTCTGTACCAGTTATGCTGAGGTGTAGAAGCTTTTAGTGAGTCAGTAGAAGTGAATAATGCACAGGAAGTGATGTTAGTGCTGTGGTAACAGAGGAGCAGATTTGTGTCTCTGTTTTCAGCATCAGCCCAAGAACCAGGTCAGCTTCTTGAGCCTTTTGCAGGTTATTCCCTCAAAACCTTTCATCTCACCCACTCACACCCTCCTCTGATCTCTGGAAGAATGGAGACTTCCATCAGTTTCTGTTTAAAATTAAAGTGTGGCTCGTGGGAGTCCAGTTAGCTCCAGGGATTATTTTAGAACTCTTCTCTTAAGGGACCTTTACATGAACAACCTGAGTCTGGGGATAGGTAGCAATGGAGAGGGAGTTGTTAGGAAAGGTGAAGAGCCTTGGTCTCTCCTCTGAGGTCCCCAGCAATATCTTGCAGCTACATAAGGGTTTCATAGGACATAAAAATTTCACCTTGGGTCAGCATTTACTAAAAATGCCTCCATCCAGCAGAGCCTCCAGAGCGCACTCTGCTGTGCTGTATTTAGGATTTTCTTGCATAAAGTGAGCTTTGCAAAACGAAGGCTGATCTATGAGTACCGTGGCCTGTCTGAAAGTCTCAGATCTGAGCCTTACTTAGGATGTTATTGAGGCAGTATGAGTTTCTATGTCTTGATGTTGACCAATGCCTTGTCTATATTTCTGAAGCTCTTGTCTGGCCCCAAAGTTCATGTGGTGTGTGTTTGCAAATTTTAAAGAGTTGTGCTTTTAGGATCTTGTGACAAGAAACTGATGAAGAGTGCCAACCTTAAAAGAGAAAGGTAGGCAAGTTTGCAACTGACAGCCTCTTACAGACTGTGTTTTTCTAGGGAAGATGTTAAATTTCAACGGTTTTGGCTGTCATCACTAATTTGTGGGCATCATAAGCACCAGCAGATGGCCCAGCCAAAGATGTAGTCAGGCAGGGATTGATGAAAGGAGGTAGAAGGTCCACAAAGGCCTAAATGAGCCTTTCTTGCAAATTTGCAGAAGAGATGTAATCTCCAGTTAAATCCTTTCTCCCCTCATCAGGGGGCTGCTCCCCCCTGCAAAGGAGACTTGATTGCCCCAAATAACAGAAATCAAAGCCAGCATGGCGTGCTGGCCTGACCCACATTAGGGAGGTGACATCTGACTGTGGGACAGACACGGCATTGTTGGTATTGGGGTCCGTGTAGGGTTAGGGTTAGCACTGGGGACATGAAAAGATGATCTCTGCCTCAGTGAGTTCACTGTCCAAGGCCTGGGGCTGCTGGGGGACTGGCATGTGTATGAACCTTGCTTATGGCACCCAGTCAAGGAATAAAAGAAACCTGTAAATGGTTAAAGGGTGCAAAAATACTGTTTCAGTGAGAGTGTTGCACATATTTTCTGCTTTCTGAGAGAGAAAAATAGAGATATTTTCTAACATGAGTAATTTATCTGTGGAATTCATTGCCAAAATCTGTCCATGTAAACTGCTTTTAAGTAGAAATCTCTAACACGTATTTTTCTTATGAATAATTAATATTTGCAATTGCATATAATTATGTATATATATATGTACTGTTCATAATAATATAATATATATTATATATATAATATTGTGTACATATAATATATACACTACATATAGTGTATATGTATGTATGTGTGTGTATATATATATATATATATATATATATATATAACGAGAGATAAACTTTCAAGATCAAAGGTGACCAGTAAATGATTTATGAGTCTGTTACTTTGGCATGGTGGTGTGTAGGACATTTCTCCATTTCCTGCACTGAAAATTCCACCAAACATTTGTTCTTTCATTAGGTAGAACAGGGCGAGACTGTGAGGCTGGCATCACGTCTCATTTTCCTTATTATTGCCTTGATCTGGATTTTGGAGACCACTTCTTTTGAAATTCTATAGCTTTTTATGGTGGTGCAATACTAGGGTATTTGCATATTGACTGGTTGAAGTATGGTTTTCAATCTGATAATAGCTGTGGTGAGGCAGCTGGGATGGCTTCAGATGCAACCTTTATTTGCATTGTGTGTCTCATGCCCTCCAGCTGTGGTTTAGATTTGTCATGAGTGTTTGCTGCATGGAGAGGGAAGGAAATGGCACTGTCTTACCTCAGAATAAGCAACCTTTCATACCAGCCCTTGTTATGAGAATTTCAATAGTCTCTGATGAAAGGTTCAGTCTTTCTAACATGCTTCCTTTCTTTGTCTTAACATTTCCTGCCTTTTCATTGGGCATGAAAGGTGCACAGAGTGCAATGTGTGTCTGGAATGTTTGTGTAATTCCCACCTTTTTTTCCCCCACCAGCTGGGACTCACCTCTGGGATAAACACAGGACAAACCCTGTAAGTGCAACCTGTGACGTCTGTCAAAGCACACTAGCAAAATGCATGGGGAAAGTCCTTCCTAGGCTGTCCAGACGATGCCTTCTTGTTAGGCTGGTAGTCTTCCTCCCTTCCTCCTTCCCTTAGGTCTGTCCTGGAAACCGAAGGCCATAGCATGTGTCACACAGTTCCTGCTGTGCTCTGCCAATGGACAGTGGCATCATGGAGACAAAGATCTGTCAGGTCCCTGCCCACAGGACCTTCTCCAGGTCCCTTCAGTGCTCAGATGTGTCCCACATCTTACTCTTTTCCTTAAAGAAGAGAAGGGTCAAGAGAGTGGGTTTTTGTTTTGTTTTAATGTATCTGTCACTAAACCTTTGCCTTAAATAAGAGCATGCTGGAAGTGTGCATATCCTGCATGGAGAGGGAGTTCTGGGCTTTGTGGGGGCATTAAGGTTTGTACCTGTTTATTCTACAGTCCAGGATCAGGCATTACTCTGTCCCCCTGCAGCTGGAGAGGTCTTGGCTGGGGCTGGAGATGGGAGCCATGGCCAGGCACAGAGCCACAGGCTCCTTGCCATTGTGCCCTGCAACCATCTGGAGTGGCTGCTGCCTCCGTGGCATCAGTGTTTCCTGGGCAGCTGGGCTCAGCTTAGCTCCAGGCTGAGGCACCTGTGGGCTTGGTCTGTGTCTCAGCAGCCTCAGCATCACCTGCGTCACTCCGGGCTCCCTGCACTGTGGTTGTTGGCTCCTCATCCTTGTCCTGCTGCTGCCAGCAGGGCTTTCTGTTTGGGCATGCTGTGTGGTTCTTGCTGGTAGAGATCTCCCCAAGGCTCCTCTCTGTCCACCCGAGGGGGATCCTTGGTCTTCCCACGGAATCAGGACATTACTGACTGCTACCTTTTAGTGTTTCCTCATGACCTATTGTAAACAATGTTTTTTATGTGAACATCTCAGTCAAGAAAGGAGGATGTGTCCTGGGGGGCTGGACATGAGTGACCTGTGAAAGTTGCTGGGGCGCAGGAAGAGAGTTCAGGCACTCTCCCAAGGGCTTTTACACCAAAGTGAAGATTGGTACAGTCTTTATAACAACCCTCTTGCCATATTTTTCCATCCTGGGAACAAAACAGAAGTGGCTGTTCCCTGCTCCTCTCTAGCACTTTGATATTAATGTTGGTTGTGAGAGTTTCACAAGCATCTCCTTGGGAAGGGAAATCAATGGCACTTTTCCAGACTGTGTCTATTGAAGTTCAACCTGCAGGAGCCCTGAGTCTGACAGCAGACAAGGAATCCATCTCCCTTCAAGCGCAAGCTTTACCTTACACTACCCTGTCTTACATTCTGCCTCTCCCCACTTTCTTTCAAACTTCTACACTGACCTTCCTAAAATTTTGTGTGCTGCAGGTTTCTCTCTGTGCTGTGCAAGTGCTTCGGTGCATGCCCAAGTTCTGTCCCAGTTCCCCGTGTTTGGGGTGACAAACATCCCAGTGTGTGTCCAGCCCTGCAGTGGGACCAGCGCTCCCCACAGAGCCTCTGAGGGGGTACTCTGCTGCCAGGAGGGTGTCCCTGCCTGGGGACAGCCTGTCCCCAGCTCCTTGCTGAAGGGCTGGTGCCAGCAGGGGAGCATCAGATGGGTGGTGGCCCTGCATGCCTTCACCCCCTTCACCGCCTCTCCTCTGCCTTTCTTCCTGCTCAGAGGGAGCAGCTCCAAGGCAGAGTATTTGACTGAGATGCCCAGAGTAAGATTTTGTTTAGTTTTGCTAGATGAGAGGTGTTATTATTAAACTCAGCCTTCTGGATGTTTGGGTTGACTGGGTGCTGGACATATTTGTGAAGCCAGGTGTAAAACTATTGCTGTGTCTCTCCTGGAGCAGAAGCCTTGGGGCGTGCAGCCATGCAGGGTGGCTGCTGTTCTCTCTCCTTGCTTTTGCAAGATGCAGCAGAGGGGGAACTGGAGTGTCCTTGGTCTTATGCAGCAGGGTGAGCATTTTATTTGTCAGAGATGGGGCTGAAGGTCTCTGTGTGTTTCCCAGAATGGCTTCGACTCACACGCATGGGTTTGTGACTGCTTGTTTCCCACCCGAGACAGGGCCATGCTCATTGGTCTGAGGGAACTGAGCTATAAACCAGGCTGAGGGGAAATGCTAAGAGCTCTTGCATCATGCTTAGCAAAATTTTGATTGTCTCAGATTAGACAGTTATTTATTCCTCCCCATGTCCACTTGAAGGGCAGATTGTAAATAAACAGGTATGGCCCAAGAGAGCTGAGACAAGAAAAGGGTCTGCCTGCCAGCCCAAGCTGCAGCTGTGTTTGTGTCTCCTACTGTCCCCTTCACCATTCCTTGCTGCCATGGATGGCTGGATGCTGGCACCTATCCCATGTCCCCTTCCAGAGCCTGGCTGCAGTGTGTCTGTACACTGAGAGGTCCAGCTGGTGAAAAGCACACAGAATAAGGGACTTCACTGTTTCCCTCTTTCCAGCTCTTCAGTGTGATTTTTGAGAGTGCCGTTAGATAATCAAAAGTTGGCAAAGAAAAAAGCCAAATTTTCCTCTGTACAGGGAAATCCATCAAGCAAGCTCCTTTTCATGCACAGGCATGCATCCAGAAGCAAATGCTGCTTTCCCTTCCTCATCCTGCTGCATCCTGCCCCATCTTGGATTTGAAGGGATTTTCATATTGGTTGTCCACAAGTGGCATATGTAAATTTCTCCTTGGGAATGTGTGGGAGAATAGTGAAAGTTGACTGTCTGCCTGTGTGCACATGATAATGAAGAAGAGGGAAGGAAATGGGAAAAGAGAAAGAACAGAACACTCGCTGCCCAGAAGACTTGAAATCTGGGAGTATTTTTCTCTATGGCTGTGAGGTAGTTTGTGGTCATGTCATTCAACAATTCTGGTAGAATATTCATAAATGAGATAGGAGGATGCAGAAAATCAGCTTTCCTGGGCAGGAGGCCTGTGCTCTTGCAGGAAAATGCTTCATGGAGGAGCTCTGTCTTCCCATGTGGATCCTGCGTGGGGGAGCTCTTCCTGTGCTAGAAATGTAAGTGATGGGTGGGTGATCAGCCTTTTTAACATCTGAAAACAGCGGTGTGACCCTCTGTGGCCTCTCTTCAGTCAGGCCCTGGGATGTGAGAAGTCATTCATCATCATGGGGCTTGGCAAGGTCTCTGCCATTTGCCTTCCACTGTTCCCACTGCTCTCCAGGACAATACAATGCATAGGAAAGAACAAGAAATATAGATAATATTTATCTTTCTGGCTAAACAAGCTGTGGTTTCCAGCACACAATAACCTTCCAGTGTTCCTATCTCACAGGGGAAATGCATTGCTAGAAAAAAACAACAGTCCTTCCAGAATTAGACGCATTCATCTGGACATTGGATGAAATGATTATTATAGCAAGAACTGCAGAGAAGCAAAAAAGCCAAACTGGTGAAGGCAAAGGTCCTGGTTTAACAAACTGTTGTCCAGCCTTGCAGTGCAGCAGTTTGTGGGTATGCCAGGTGTCAAAATCAAAGAATCAGTATTTAAAAGTGCTTAAAAAATTAGTTCCTAGATGTTTGGAAAAAAGAATCCCTGGCTGGAGTTCAGTGTTGAGCATTTTTTTTCAACAATTGCAACAATTCTTCTGACTCTGGCCCAAAACAAGTGTATTCTTCAGAACCTCATTCAGATTACTACAAAGATCCAAAACCTCTGGCAAATTTTTTTTATGTTTTCCAAGTATTATAGTTCATTTGCTTTTGGCTGATATCTTGTCAGATAGTTTTTCAAG
Organism: Passer montanus; assembly: GCF_014805655.1. NCBI lineage: Eukaryota > Metazoa > Chordata > Aves > Passeriformes > Passeridae > Passer > Passer montanus. Next base: position 5,377,552 of record NW_024369930.1, on the reverse strand, counting down.
CTGATATTATTCTTGCATGAGGAATTCAAAGCACAAACACAGGCTGGGTGGAGAATAGATTGGGAGCAGCCCTGAGGAGAAGGACTGGGGGATGCTGGTGGATGAGAAGCTGGATGTGAGCTGGCCATGTGTGTTCACAGCCCAGAAATCCAAACGTGTCTTGGCTGCATTCAAAGCAGCTCAGTGGTCAGCAGGGTGAGGGAGGGGATTCTGCCCCTCTGCTCCACTCTCACAAGATCCCACCTGAGTTCTGCATCCAGATCTGGGGTTCACAACATAGGAAGGACTTGAACCTGTTGCAGTGAGTCCAGAGAAGGTCCATGGAGATGATCGGGGGTTGGAGCACCTCTCCTGGGAAGACAGGCTGAGAAAAATGGGGCTGTTCAGCCCAGGGAAGATAAGGCTCTGAGGAGACCTCAGAGCAGATTTCCAGTGTCCACAGGTGGCCAGCAAGAGAGCTGGAGAGGGGTTTTCACAAAGCCATGTCGTGACAGGAGAAGGTGGAATGGCTTCAAACTGAAAGAGGACAGGTTTAGATTCGATACTAAGAAGAAGTTATTTGCTGTGAGGGTGCTGAAACACTGAACAGATTGTCCATGGAAGTTGTGGATGTCCCATCCCTAGAAGCATTCAAGGCCAGGTTGGATGGGGCCTTGAGCAGTCTGGGCTAGTGGAAGGTGCCCCTGCCCATGGCAGGGGGATTGCAACCAGGTGATATGTAAGGTCCCTTCCAAGCAAAACTCTTCTATGATTCCCTAAATTTATTTAGTTGGAATTTCCATGTCCATCATTAATTAATTTGTCTGATTTTGTCAAAGACAAAAACTGATAATGTACTTGAATAGAATTTGGTAAGATTTTTAATGGAAAATGGGGAGAAGTGAAATATTTTAAATATATTACTGTTATTTTCAAATTATAGTTCTTATTTTTGTTTTGGAAAGGTATATTAATTGTGAAACTGACTGAAAAAAAAGAAGTTACATGCATAATCAGAAAATGGAATGAGACTTTTCTGCTTGAACAAAAGTCTTTATCTAATTTTTTTAGGTTCATTGAAGATTTTCATATTGACCTAACTGATATTTTAATTTATTTTTTTGTGCCAGATCCTGCAGTACTTCTTTTATGGTGGCCCAAGCTGATCTCTTTTCCTTTCTTTTTCTTTTCATTTTGGTCACTGAACCAAAAATCAAACAGTTCTACTTCTGACAAGTTGACCATTTAATTTCCGGCCACTGCACAGATCTGATTCAGACCCCTCTCCTTGTGTTTGTTCCCAAAATAAATTGCAGAATCATAATTCACTCTTTAAGGTGGAGAAGGGCAGTTGGTAACAATACTAACATTTCCAAGGTAACAAACTCGTGTTTTCTGTAATGATGCCTGTGGTTGCTGTGTGGCTATTAATGTGTAAGTTGACTACATTTTCCTTTACATCTAGTAATTTTTCAGTTCTCTTTTTCAGCAGAAATCTTTTCTGTGTTGCAGTGTTTTGAAAAAAGGCTTAGAAGAGATCTCTCACTTGCCTTCTGCAGCAGTGTAATGTCTTAAAGGGTAGTCCTTCTGCTTCTGATCTGGAAAACCTGTTGCAGGACATGTACAGAATTGTGGTTCATTGAACTAGACAAAGGGACATTCAAGTCTTTAAAATTATCTGTTTTCTTCACAGAATAATATTTACAGCTTGTCCACCTCAAACAGAGATGAACTGCTGAGAGCAGATGTAGAAAATGCGTTTCAGAGATGCGGGTTTATTTCCTTCAGGGAAGTGATCCCTGTGTTCTTTATTGCCCTGCTTTTCCTTCAACATGTAGTTAATGCAGTTGTGAAGTACAAAGGAGTTTCAGCAGAGCTGTGATGTTTGCAGCATTTGCCTCAGCCAGCAGAGATGAAAAGGTGTGGGTTTGGCTGGAGCTGGCAGCACCAGTCCCTCCCCAGCCTCAGGCAGCCCGGATTACTCTGTGGACCTTTTCACTCAAAGAGATGTAAGTTTTGTTTCCTCAAGTGGTAGCAGATGTTAGGGAGCCTTTATGCTACTCATCACTGACAGAACGCCAATGCCATGGCATCTGGCTGTTTTCTTTGTACAAATGGTGTTTTCAAACTCTAAACTGTCTTTGAGCAGTGGTGCTGATGGATTACATGCTGACTACTCTTCTTCTGGGACCTTACCCAAAACCCCAATGAACAACTCCCCCCCAAGTGCCCTTTGCCCAATTAGTGAGATTACAGTAGAGAGCAAATCCTCCTACTAATTGCAATATTTTCCATTTGAGAAAGCACATTGTAAAATTAATAACATTACGATATTTCTTTTGATTGCATTTCACTAACTGCTAAGAAACACTAGTGAGTGACTTGCACTGTAACTAGTGACCTTTCATTCCAGATTTACAAAGCTTGGACTTTTTGCAGTTACCAAGTATTTTCTACATACAAACAGTCAGAAACAGGAAACCTTTTTTGTTCTAATTGATGTATTTTATCTAGAGCATGTAGATTTTTCATGAGGCGCAGAACTCATACAGATGCTAGTAAGCATAATACCTCAAATCTTCAGAATGGTCAAATTGTTGACAAACCAAAATTGCTTGTTCTGTCTTGGAGTGTGCCAACTTTTAGCACTTCAGGGAGGTGAGGACTGTCACCACCAGGGAAGAGGATCAGTGCCAGCAAAGCCCACAGCTCCTTGATGCATCCTGCAATATGAGTGATGCATTGCAAAATCTTTGGACAGGGGGACAAGATTTAACCCTGCTCTCTTCTTGAAGATTTTCCTAACTTACTCCTTGTGGAGAACATCTGGATGGCAGTTTCCATCCCTCTTGGGGTAGTGCTGCACTGGGGCAAGGCTGACTGTGGCATCCCGGTGCAGGCAGGTGAGGCAGAAGAGATGACCACATGTGAGGGAGCAGTCAGATTTTCAGTTTACCCAGTTTTCCCCCCTCTTCTCTCCTTTTTCATAATGCTGGGCTCATTGCTCAGGGATTTACCATCCACAGCTTCCTCGTAGTGACTTCCCCCCACACTGCTGGGCAGATGTGTCAGTGGGAAAAACATTCACTGGTCAAATGATCTGGAAGAGGTTCCAGCTGCATGCCAGCTCAGTTCTCATCCCTTCTGCTGAATTTAACATGTGTTTGTTATGGTTAGCATGCAGAGTGCTTCTAATTTGTTTGAATTAGAGGGGAATCATCCTCTTTGTGCTTTTTTTACATCAAGAACACTATGCTCTGGTATTAAGAGAGATTGATGCCTTTGTAATTAACCAGGCCAGAATTTGATGGACCTTTTAATTGTGGGTTTTACTTATGAGTATCTTATATAGGTATTTACCTTTAAGACAAATTGGGAACGAAGATAATAACACGTTGCATTTTCTCCATTATTTTTGATTAATTTGGAAATTTTTAGGTATAATTAAATTATAATAATACATTTCTTTTAATTATACACATAAGAGCATGTTCTGTGATATTCTTTGTTAATGCCTGTCTATTTAACTCTTTCTTGAGCTTTTCTGTTGCAGGCAATCAGGTTGCTGCTAGGATAAATAGCTACATTTTGGGTGGCTAAACATTTAATGTGGTCTTCAGAATCAGAGGAGGTGCCTCAAGGAAATATATGTGAGAGACCTTAATATGTATTTCGGGGACCTGGGTCTGTAGCAGCTGTTTATTACGTTTAATGTGTGCATCATGGCAGCCTAATGCAATGCCTGTCATGTGCCAAAAGATAGCTCTGCTGTCTGCTGTTTTATAATCCCCCTGTAATATCTCCCAGAAAGACCATGTTTCAGTGGCTTAGATCTGGCTCAGGCTTTGTATTGGTGGGGGCACTTTTTATGTGGTACAAAGCTGGTAGTATATTGGGCAGGAATTAGGAATTACTAGGAAATCTTCCAGTTCTACTGAAAGAATAGAAAAAGAAAAAATAAACCAAAACAACACCGCCCTCCCCCCCAAAAAAAAAACCAAAACAAAAAACACAAAAAACCCCACCAAAACAAACAAACAAACCAACCCAAATGTGTCCTGGGATTTGTTTAAATATAAACTTCCTTAAATTTGTACCCAGGGGCTCAGGGTCATTTTTACTTTCCAAGAACACAAAACTTTGGAAGGATGCAAAGGTAGCTGAAGTTTTTGTGACCTATTCACTCTAGGAATACCTTTTGTTGAATTTGTAGCCTGTGCTACTTAACAAGCTACAACCTGGAACCTTTTCCTATGAGAAATGGAAGAAGAAAGAAACGTTTCTCCAACTTACAGAAAGATTTTTACATATTAACTATAAATATATTGCAACTGAATGCTTTTAAATTAAATAAAGCCTCTTGCTGTCTCTGCAGAAATAAATTGGGCAAAGGGATTTATCCAGGGTATTTCAGTGAGATGAATGGAGAGATATGTCCATCACCACTAACGTGATGGTTATTCCTTCTAAATATAAACTGATAATATTATATATTAAAGGCTTGATTATACCGTTAAGAAGATTAGTACATTTAAACAGAAAATAAAGGCTTATGTGCCCTAAATGTGAAACTAAAAGGAGAGGGTTTTATATATGGCACTATCCAACATTCAGTACTTTTGAACAAGGTGTTTTCCCCTTGGTAAATACCTGTAAGGAATAATCACTGCATGCTGCCTCTGGGAATAGGTGAGATGCCTTAAGTCTAATCTCTTTCAAAGTGGTAATTTAAATATATGCAGGTATTAATCTTGGCCTGTTTGGGGGTATTTATTGGAGTAAGCATAATGATGGCATGTGATCATATCCACAAGGTCAGTTTTCTGTCTCATCTGTTTTATGTAAGTGTTTGGGATATCTTTTAATTGCAGAAACTGTGGCAAAGCTATAAAAAAATATGTGTCAGAAGGGGAAAAAGGATTGATGATGTCTCTGTGATATTTCTCTGAACCAGATCTATGAATTTAAAATATTTAACACATATTAAAGATTTCATCGTCTTTTAATATTGTGCTTGACTTACACAGCACTGTCTCTAAGGACATTGTATCTGAATCTTCTGACGGTATTGAATTTATGACATTGAATTTAAGACTTTTGTGCTCATGTCATGAAGCTTGTTAGGTAGTGTTTAACATGTCTTCTTTTTAATTTTTATTTTTTTTAATTCTTGTTCTTTATAATGTAGTAGTTTTTCTCGGTGAAAGATTTATAGTGCTGATGGGGAAGACTTGCAGTTATCTCCTGATAGATAGCACTTCTTGATTTCCTTTTATACTTCTCTCAAATTAGATATTCTGCACCTTAATCACAACATCATCTTAGTTACTTTATCTTTTAAGAGTAAAAGCACTGCAATTATAAATTAACTTAGAAATATCATCAGATCTTCTGCCTCAGGGCTTGTCTTTGTTTCTGACTCAAGCATTGCTCCATGGTCAAGTCCTGTCCAGAGACAAAAGCTGCTTAATTGAACCCGGGGGGGGCTGCAGTTTGATGGGCTGCTGTGTCTGGAGGCAGAGCTGGAGCTGTGCTCACCACTGCCCTGTTTCCCTGGGGCTGGACACAGCCTGTGCCTGCACCAGGGCTGCCAGAAAACGTGCAGGCACCCAAGGTGCTGTGGGGGTCAGAGTTAAACACCTGCACTTCAGAGGCCAAATCATGGAGTTATGGACTGCCAGGTGTGTTGACCTCCAGGTCTGTGGCTTTTCCCCCCGTTTGTTGCTCGGGACCCCATTGGAGCAGTGCCAGCCCCCCGAGCCCCTCTGGCTGCTGGCAGCACATCCCCCTGCCCAGCACTGGCAGCGCTTGCACTGGAAGGGGATGTCAGGTCTGGCCTGGGCTGAGATCCTTGGAATTTTCTGCCCTACTTCCCCACGGGCTGGCTGGTGCCAAGGGGAAGGGCTGCCTGCCCCCTCCTGTCCCTCGGGACAGCTTTTCCTGTCTGTTTTTGAGGCTGGGAGCTGAGCATAGAGCTGGCCCTTCCTGGGGCTGTCTATGCTTTTTGTGCTGCCTGTTGGAACTCTTCAAATCCATATTCTCTGAAATACTAAAATCTCCTGAACTTCAGTAGCTTTTACATCCCTGCAAGAGCTGCCATCCTTTAAACACCTGAACTTTCCTTTACTCACAGTGGTTGTTGGTACCATTGCATACTAATGTCCCAAATATCAAAATGTCCCTGTATGTATTTTTTGCCTCTGTTGCTTTGGTGTTGTTATCATTGGCATAACAAGACATTGTAGACCAATAAGCTAAATAAATGTTGTTTACACTGCTGTGGTGTGGTTGCCTTTTCTGCATGCTCATCCTTGCAAATCAATATGTTTTTCCTGGTGCAGGACACTCTCCTAGGGTACTGTCAGTACACTGTCTGTCCTCCTTCCTTTGGAATGTGTTAGTTAATGTTGGTTAATCAAATGTCACAGGGATATAAGTCTCAAAGATGTGAAAGATATGAAAGCTTGATGGTGATTGGTGGCCAGCAGAGCAAAAGGACCCAGGGTCATGCCATCACTAAAAGTGAAGGCAGTCAGGTGAGCTCAGCTATTTATTAGCCCTAGGAGAACACAGAAAGAGAGGGGATGTCCCAGGCACAGAAACTCTTTAGTAAGACTCTGCTGTGCCCTACAGACACTGGGGAATGCTGCCATGAGGGACTGATCCCCACTGAGAACAGCTGAAAATGAAAACCACCCTCGAGGCACAGGGTGCTGGGCAGCAGGGCATGGCTGTCCTGGGGCTTGCTCCATGGTCAGCAGGGCCTGGGGAACGTGGGGCCCTGTCCTGGGGGAGCAGAGGGTGGTAGTGATGGGGAGAGAGGCCTCTCCACTGGGGTGGGCATGGGTGGGGGTCCCCAGGGCAACAGGGGTACCCCAGCACCAGGCAGCCTCAGCTCCCACCAAGGCCCATAGGAGCAGCAGTGGGGTTTGGGTTTCTAGTCATGCACAGAAAATAATTTGTTGTCCTGGATGCATAACCAGTTCTTCTGGTGACCATCAGAGGTCAGTGGCTTTTAAGCCAAAGGTTGATCTAGTCCCTGAAGTTTTTCTTCATCTCCTGAAAAGATGGAGCTTTCTGTAGAGGGAAGCTGCAAAGAAAGAGCATAGGGATCCCTGTGGGAATAAATTCTCAGAAGAAGCAGGATGAAGGCAATAACACAAAGCTTTTGAAGACCTGTAGGGCTGAACTGCAGTGGTGTGAGCTGGGTGGAAGGTGGCTGAGGGCACTTGTTTGTCCCCTTGCCTGGAGCTAGCCCTGGGGCAAAGCCCTTCTCAGGCACCAGCCCTGGCAGAGAACACTTCAGAGCCAGGTACAGAGGGACGTGGGAGAACCTCAGCCACAAACAGGCTTCTTTGTTACCTTCAGTGAGATTTATTGTTATTAGCAAAGCTCTTCCCATGAGATCTTAATTTTTGTGCTGTGCCCTGTGCAAGTGTGCTTAAATATTAGATGATTTATTTCTGTATTTTCACTTGTCCTCCATGGGAATGACAAGGAGTTTAATGTACTACAGAAAATCCTCTGAGATCTTCAAATTAGAAGAGCTCTAATGGAATAGGGTCCCTTTTTTAAGCATAAAATGATGTGTTTGTGATTATAATTGATGATATCCTCATGAATCCCATGAGTTAAATAAAGTGAATCAGGTAAACAAAGTATTTTGTCTTGCTCAAATGCATGGTTGCAAAAACAAGAATAAAACACATCTGTAACATAATTAATTTGAATTTGTTTTATCAAAAAGAAACATTTTTACTGAAATGGCAATATTTTAATTTTGTGCATCATCATGGGATCACTTTAAATTAAATTAAATTAAATTAAATTTAATTTAATTTAATTTAGTTTCTGTATGATATTTGCATTTGGGTCATGTTCTGTGGAAATGAGATCATTATTCCATTGGGTGAAATGTTACCAAAATGGTCCTGGTGAGTGGAGAATTTGGCCTTGAATTCATTCTAAAGCAATCGCAACAGAATATTTTTAGATAAAGGCAGTGATGCCAGAGAAACATGCCAACTTAGGTAATATTTAATACTTGAAGTCCAATGCTGATCGAGACACCACTTTCCAATTTCCCTTCCTGCAATCTGCCTGCCCTCTGCCATGCACTGGTGTGTGATTAATTGACTGACACGAAGTCTGTTATTTACATTGCAGATATATTGTAAGTAGACTCCAGGTGAAGCTCACAGCATGCTGCATATTTACTGCCATATGTTCAGGAGGTTGTGAACAGAGAAAAGTAAGTCTAAAGCCAGAGGAGGTATTAGAGGACACAATAGAAAAGCTAATTATAAAAGCCTTCAAAAGCAGTCCCTGCTTCACCATTTGATGTCCCAATACGTAATTACAGAGAACTAGGAAATAAGGGAAGATAATAAAAGGAAGATAAAAAAGGGAAGATATAAAAACCAGGGCATGCTAGTTTGTGGGAGAAGAGGAAAACAGAGCTCCCAGTGCATTTGGCTGAGGGAAATGAGGAGGGCTGTGAAAGGAAGGTGGAGGGGCAGGTGTCCTGGGTGGCATAGGCAGGGGAGGTGTGAGCTCAGGGGGAATGGGCAAACTTTGTCCGTGCTGCTTTTGGGTGTAAACTGGTGTTTCACCCTCCTCAGGGGGCTTTGCACCAGGTGGGATGGCCAGAAAGGGAGTGCTGGGGCTGACAGCTGTACCATCCCCATTGGCAAGCAGTAATTTGTTCCCTTTAAGCAAGGACAGCATGGGAGGAAATCACCCCACGAGGGATGCTGCCCTTGTTTGGAAGCCCATTATGGGCTGCCTGTGCAAGTAGAAAATCTTGCTCTGCATCTGTTACTGTGTCCCCTACTAATGTATGTATTTTCCTTGCTATTTATATCACTTCTGAGTTGGGCTTCCACTATGAGGGTGACAGTGTGTCTCCTGTTCTTTCACAGAGTGGCTGGTAAGTGTAGTTTAGTGAGGGTTATAAATTTTGATAAAATAGAAGAAAACATGTCTGAATCCTAGCTTTAAATCTCCATGTATGGTAGCAGATCAGTATTTCTGAGGAAAACAAAGGTGCTGTCCTGCATTTCCATGAGCTACACTTGTAGTGGGGAGCTGGGGGTCAGGACACTCTCGGGCACATGAAGCAGCTTCTGGCTGGCTGATGCAGGAAGGTGCAGGCAACGTGGGGGGCTGGAAATGACAGCTCTAATTTCGCTCTGGACCTTGAGGGAGAATGTCTTCACTCATGCCTCAAAGGGCTTTCCCAACACACAGCTCAATTATTTGAATGGTAAGCTGATTAGAGGATTTGAAACCAATCATCCAAAAATGGTTGATGCCAGCCTCCAGCTGACACATCAACTTACTCTCAGGGAGGGCAGAGATGAGACACATTCAAATTATGATTTTGTAGAAGGGTTTCAAACACCTCCAGAAGGGTGTTGTAGTGAGCAGGGAGAGCAAGTGGCTCTTTAACTTTCCTTTGTGCCTGTTCTGGTTGGCACTGGAGGTTTGCGTGATGCCACATTGTGCTCATGTGCTGCTTTGGCTCCCCAGAGCTCCATCCTGGCATCCCGGCTGGGCTCCATGGGCACAGGGCTTCCCAAGGCTCCATCCTGCCATCCCAGCTGGGCTCCATGGGCTCCCCAGGGCTCCATCCTGGCATCCCAGCTGGGCTCCATGGGCACAGGGCTCCCTAGAGCTCCATCCTGGCATCCCAGCTGGGCTCCATGGGCACAGGCCTCCCCAAGGCTGTCTCTTCTTGGAAGGCAGGAAAGGTGTTTGCTCCCAAAGAGAAAACGGGAAAAGAGAACTGTGTTTGTTCAATGAGAGGACAAGCTGGAGAAGGTGCTGAGAAGATCAGATGCTCAAAACATCAACTTCTCACTCTCCTTTAAAGAACCCCCAAAAATTCCTAAGTAAAAATTTCCAAAGTCCCTCTTCTTTGCAAAATTTCAGTTTCTTAGCGGATTTCCAACCTGGCTCTGCAGCAATGATTTACAAAAGTAAGCCTGCAGGTTTGATGGGAGCAGTAAGGTTTACATGTGAACAGAAATACAGAGAATGTGAACCATTAAAATTACAGGGTTTTTAAAATAGTATTTTACTGTGAATCATTGTCAGATGATTACATATATATTTGTCCATGGTCTGTGGACAATTTAGTGTTTAAGACATATTTTCTTACTTTTATAATTATGTTCTCAATAGCAAATTTGCATTGATAAAATCTTGCTTTAAATGTATCCTGAATTGTTTAAATGAATATGCATATTATTATATTTGTTGCACATTAAATTTCAAAATATATTTTTCAATTGTTGAGAAAAATGAGCTAGAAAAAGCACATAAAATGTCGGTGACAAAGAGACCAGCTCAGCCATAGAAGTGATTGGCTGGGGACAGAGAGCTCTTTTGCCCAGTGCTTGCACAGTGCTGAGCACTATTTTCTTTAATTATCCTTTTTTTCTTTAACTTTGCTCAAGTCTGTGGTTCAGCTTCCTTCACTGCTCTGACAGTGACTGTTGTCAGTTTCCAAGATGTCAGGCTGGATGTGGAGTGCCTCAGATTCTAAATACCCATTGCATGTGCTGATGAGGTGTTCAAGGGTTTCCAGCATGTATGAATGCAGATGAATTTAATGGGAATCCTGGTGCTCAAATCTTTGCAAAATTCAGATTTTAGATATTTCTATATGGATGCTCAAAGACTTAGAGCCCTGGAGTGACCAAACAGGGAGGGGAATGAAGAGGTAGTGATTTTTCAGAGGATTTAGAGAAGCAGTAGTTTCCAGATGTTTACCTTTTGGTTGTGTTTAGCTGAAATCAGCTGGCGAGATCAACAGTAAGTGAGAGACATGTTGGGGAAACACATTTGTGATTCTGCTATGCTGTTTGCTGTATGGAAGGGAGACTTACACAAATGTTCCTTGCTGGACTGCTTTCTCTTAAATGAGAGGAAGCAGAAAATGAGTGAAAAACCCTCATGTTCAGATTTAAAAGGAAGCTACAAAGGTAGGTAAATAGAATTGCAGGTTTCAAAGTGAGTCTGTTCTGATGGAACACACAGAAAGCAAAGGTGGGACAAGGAAAGAGGAAGATTCGTGTTATCTACAAATTACCTTGAAGCCAACAATAGCCAGAAAAAGAGACATTAAAGGCATTAATGAAGATTTGTGTCCAAAAGTGTAACAGTTTTACCTGTGTATCTCATAGGAGGACACTGACATACTTTGCATATATTTTAAAATATTTTGTTGCCTGGTGAAATTAAATGGAAGAGCAAGGTCACCCCAATCAAATTGCCATGAGAATTTGAGGGTTCAGATAGAAAATTTACCTTCCACATCCTTTACCATGACGACTTATGATAATGAAAAGAAATAATAATATTTTACTCAGCTGTCAAATGTCCCTGGGCAAGTGGCTGAGTAGAGTTTTACAGGCCCAGGTGAAGTGTACTGAAGAGGAGCAGCTTTTTCCTAGAAGAAACAAGATTACAACCTTTGAGGCAAGAGGAGAGAGAGGATGAGAACTTGACCACATACCATGGCTGTATATATTTAAATGTGTTTGCTGAGATTCCTGGGTGCCTGGAGAGGCATGGATATATCTAGTAATAAAAATGTGGCTGTAATAGTTTTCCTTCATAGAATAGTGTCTGAGCTACCTGGTGTTTTAAAATGTGTTGAGGCTGTTTTTAGGGCAGTTTTCCCATCTTATAAAAACCATTTTCTAAGCACTTGTACCAAAATGCAGGTAATTCCACAGCCACTTGAAATACTCTTTCAGTATGAAACTTTGACAGGGCAGTTTATTTTTAGCACTAACTTCCCTGATTTTGAAAGGCATTTCATGCTTGCAAGTAGTTATACCAGTAAACCAGTTAACTGCAGGTGGTTACATTTGCTAATCAGATGGATAATTATTATATACTGGTAAAAGAAAGACAGCTGCAATTGCTATAGATGATTGTTAGGAGTTTTTTAGCATAACAATGAACTGCAGCACCTGCCATCCCCAATATGTTTTACAATTTTCCTACTGGTATTATTTCCTCAACCCACCATAGCATAGAAGGATCTACACAGTGCTGTAGATGTAACTTGAAGATATTTTCATTTCAAATGCACTCTTACATTTGCTTATAACTTCCAACAACCTCACCTTTTAGATCAATGTTTATTAAAGGTTGTTTTCATTAAAATGGTGCACAGATATTTGGCAGATTTATGTATTGCTATTTCTAATTACTGGCCAATTTGAAAAACATTTTCATTTGGAAAAAAAAAAGAGAGAATGAAAATCAGGTTTCAGAACAGTAGTTTAAACTTGTGTGGTTCTGCATGTGTGTAACTCAAAGACTGCCTGCTGGCACCTACAGATTTCCTTCACTTTATGATGAGATCTGTGGGAAGTTTGAAAGAATTTGTTTTGCAAGCAAGACACTTAGTTATGCATAAATCGCTGGAATAGCTTAGGTTTGTCTTTGCTGTACTATGTATCTGGTATTAATTTCAGTATTTATCTTTTATATATATATAAGACACATTAGTCACTTTCCAGCTGTACTATGTATTTGGTATTAATTTCAGTATTTATCTTTTATAAGACACATTAGTCACTTTCCGTTCTCATTTAATTTCTGCCAATCCCTACTTTAAGATATCCCCTAGATACAGCAAGGCCAGGGAAAACTGCTCATTTCACCCCTGACACAAAAAGCAACATCCACCCATGTAAATTGGTGAGGATTAGTGTGTTTGATAAAGCTGTGCTTTCACTGCCACCTGGATCTGCTTCTGCTGGCTGCTTGCCACTCTTCAGGTCAGTTTGGGAAGAGCACAATGAACCTGCTGTAACATCCCTAGTGCTTACCCATGATAAAAGGTAAGAAGCCTTTAAAATATCTCTGCTTAGCTCTCTGCACCTCACAGAAAGCAGGTTCTCCATTCTTCTCTACAGCTTTTCCATGTGGTGTGATCCATTGCAGTATAATTTCTTATAATTGTTGGTTTGGAGAGGGAATCCTAATGCTTACAAAGAAGAATTTGCTGCTCCTTGCTTAAATGTAAAATCACTGAGCAGAAACTCTCCTTTGTCCTTTCAGCTTTTGCACGCTAACATTACATACATCTCACGTTTGACCTTTACAACCACAGTTCCCATCTTTATTTTCATTATTATCTGTATTATCTGTAGCTTTTTAGAAACAGTTTGCAAATGGATGGACTGCTGTCTCAAATGCACTGAAATTTTAGCAGCTCAGATTCCCCTGGGATCTGGGGCCTCTGGAGGGGTCTGAGTGACTCTTTGTCCTTTCTTGCTGCCTTTGTGTTTCTGCACAGGGGGGCACGAGAGCACCACTGGCAATGGCCAGGATCTTGACAAGCTACATCTCAATGCACTTAATTTTTAATATAGTACAATCTTGTTGTTGTCTTATAAGGGTTTGGTGGGGGTTTTGCCATTCTGAAGAAGGCAGCAGATTGTGGAATTCCTTAGTTGTCTGAATTGCTTTCTCAAATTTCCATCACTTTCCATGAAAACCTGTTTTCTTACATTTCAAGGGGACAAGTTATCTCCCCAGCCTTATCAGCAACATACAGAGGTGAACATATAAGGTTCACCTCTTAGATTTTTTCCTACATCTGCTGAAAAAATAGCGGTGTCCAAATCAGTATCCACTATCCTTTCATTTGTAGTCCCTGTTCCATACTGGAAAACTTCCTTTCTCTGATATTGTTCTCCAAGTCCAAGTTCACTTGTGTTGTTTTATGGTAATTTGGGCTTTTTCTTTGTAATTCTTCAATCTCTTTCCCAATGTGATTGCTCATCTGTTCAAGCCTGTGTTAGAGTTTCTCTTACTATATTTCAAATTAGTCCAAATTTCCCCTTATCATTTTTTGGGGGAAACTTAGTCAGGTCAGGCTGGTTAATTAATTCACCATTCTGACCTGAAAATTCCCCAAGTCTGCCATGGCTGTCTCAATAAGAATCCCATCTATCTGCAAGGGACTCCCTGACTTTTTTGCAAGGGGACAAGTTATCTCCCCAGCCTTATCAGCAACATACAGAGGTGAACATATAAGGTTCACCTCTTAGATTTTTTCCTACATCTGCTGAAAAAATAGCGGTGTCCAAATCAGTATCCACTATCCTTTCATTTGTAGTCCCTGTTACATACTGGAAAACTTTCTCTGATATTGTTCTCCAAGTCCAAGTTCACTTGTGTTGTTTTATGGTAATTTGGGCTTTTTCTTTGTAATTCTTCAATCTCTTTCCCAATGTGATTGCTCATCTGTTCAAGCCTGTGTTAGAGTTTCTCTTACTATATTTCAAATTAGTCCAAATTTCCCCTTATCATTTTTTGGGGGAAACTTAGTCAGGTCAGGCTGGTTAATTAATTCACCATTCTGACCTGAAAATTCCCCAAGTCTGCCATGGCTGTCTCAATAAGAATCCCATCTATCTGCAAGGGACTCCCTGACTTTTTTGGCAAAGGTTCAAAGGTTTCTAGAAATTCTATTATGCCGATATCTTCACAATGGTCCCCACCAGCTAGGCAATAATTAACATAGACTCCTTGTATTACAGAAGGCTGATTAACAATCTTTATTAAGAACCCATTGCTCTTACAGACAGTTATGATACATGTGTGCTTGATTGGTCCTTTAATTAAAACACCATCAAGGTTGGCTAATTAAGAAATCACCCTTTGGTAAACAAATCTCCATAACACATTCCACATGTTCACAACAACAGGTGCAGCAAGTGAAGATAAGAATTGTTTATCATTCTTTTCTCTGATCTTCTCACTGCCTTTCCCAGGAAAATGCCTGGGAATGTTATGTTTCTCTCTGTGGCCACATGCCAGCTTTTGTTCTTCATTTTGGTTTGGTTTTAAACTCTCTCTGAACTCTTGGTTGAGGGTCACTTGCATATCTTGTGTCTTGTCTATTACTTGCACCTGTTTGATTCAATGGTTGTAATGCCTCTCCGTTGATGGTAGATCCAGCTGAGATTTCTCAGGATCAGAAGAATCACTTGCAGTAAGAAAAGAGACTGGTAACTCCCATTTTCTTTTTTGATTATCTTCTCCTTATTCTAAAGAAGTCTTGTTTGCTTGAATGTATTGGGACAGGAGATGATCTGTGAGTGACTTCCTTGAGCAACGTGAGAGAGTCTTTTTGTCCATCACAGGGTCTTCAGATCAGCTGAGTAAAGGTTTTGGTCTCACAGCTGTGGCATTTTGTCCTTACATTTTCTTTCATGCCTTTTTTCTTAACTTCCCTGTATCTTCCTCTCTGTTTTTCATACAAACACAACCCTTCACAGAGAAATTACCTGCAATATTTTAATGTGTCTATCTTTGCTCTTATACAATGAAGTTCAGCACTGAGAATGCAGGGCCCACTTTTGGTTTAACAGTTTATATAAAGGACTCTGGCTGCTGCTTATGAGCATCTCACTAGGGGACAGAATTACTGCCAGTTTTGGAGTTCACTCACAGCAATACTGTGAAATCACAGAGGATAATCTCTGGGGCAGGGCTTTGTGTGTGTGAAAGTTTTGGTTGTTTGAGGTCTCTGGGAATGAGTGTGGGTTAGCAGGACCACAGAGTAGTGCAAGGACTGAACTGGGGCATCTCTGCTCCTTTTGCTGTCTGTGAACATTTGTGGCAGATTTGGTTACTAGAAAGGTAATGGTGTCAAAGGATGAGGCTTATGTTTCCTCAAAAATAAATAGAGAATAAAGATTTGAGACTTTGTCCAGATTTTTTTTTTGTTGTTGTTGTTTGTTGTTGTCTGGGGGGAGGTTTTGCTGAATTTGTTTTTTCTAAAAATAACTCACGTGGGAGCCAGGCCATGTCTTGGCTAACAACCCACATATACTGATTTTTATGTGCTATCTTTTAAATTATAATTGTTATGGTTCTCTTTGAAATTGCTCTGCTATAAACTTAATACCACTGGTAAATTCAGTTTTGTGGTCTGCAATGATAATTCAGGCAAAACCATGCAGAATGAGAGCAATTTGTTGAATTTACACTGAATGACAAGGGGCAAAGAGATGGGCAGGAGTTCAGGTGTTGCAGAGTCTGAACTCCAAACAGTCCAAGTGATACGGAAATGAGCACGTGTTCATAGCAGAGGCTTTGTGCCATTTGTTGTCCTCTTACAATTTCATCAAACCTCAACAGTTGTGTAGTTTGTTGTTGTAGTGTTTTGTCTAGAAATTTTCAAAGTAATTTTTACTTTATTTAGAGGTGATAAAGCATAGAATCTCAGAAATATGTTTATATTCAAAGCAAGCTTTTTAATAATGGAATCAGCATCATATGTGACTTACTCTCTTCTAAAGGTCTTCATCTTCTCATTTTCATCTTTAATATGCTTTTATACACTGTGTTTTGAAGCTACTGATAAATTAGTATACAGTTCTTGTATTTAAATTTACAGTTATTGGCAGCACCAAAAAAATATTTCAGAGTGCTTGCTTTTCAGAGTGAGGAAATTTGTGGACAGCTAAATATCTTATCTATATATATTTTTTGCTTACCACAGCTGGTGTTTTGTAGAAGATTTACTTTCCTAGCACACTAACATTAATACTCTGCAATGTCTAAAATGCCTTTAGCATGCCATTTACACTCATCTGAGAGATTTCACAAAAGTATGATATTAGTAAGCCTTCATGAGTAATCCATCATGCCTAGGAGACTTAATCAGATTGGACACGTACTTACCCCTGGCTTAATAATTGTTACTTGTGTTATTACTGCCCTTATTTCTGTTTCATCTGTGGTAAAAATGTTCAGAATTTCAGTTGTAGTTCAATACATTATAATTATGGTTCTCCACTAAACACAGCACAGCACAAAACCTACAGCCACAATTCAGATTTTATGTGTATTGCTATCCCTTACAAAGGACTATACAAAAGTTTAATATTTCTTCAGGACCATTGAGGTAGCAGCATTAAATATTAAAACATTTAAATGTGCAGAACTGATTAATTCAGAATATATCAGAGCTGCTCATAAATGTTTAATATCTGTATTTTGCCTGATTGGATATAATTTAAGCTATGTGCTTCTTCCAGCACTCTAGGACCAGGTACTCATCTTTTATTTCTAGGAATGGTTTAAACATCATTCCTTTTATTACAGGTTAATATTAATGCCTCAACCTTCGGCTGTTATTGTTCATTCTTTCATAGAACCTACTTCAAAATTAATCACCTGAAGTCTGAGAGCAGCTGTTAAAGTTCTTTTTAAGTGTACCTTTCAAAAAATATGGTTCAGTTAAAATTTGTACAACCTCTGTAGGATGAAAGCTGAAATTTTGTCTTTGTAATATTTATGCATTTCCTTGGAAAAGCAGAAATATCTGGGGGGAGTATTGAGACAGAAAGTGCTGGATCTAGTCTGAGGTTAAACTTGGACCAGGCTGTAGCTGTATTGGTTCACAATGAACAAATTACACTAAAAAGCTGAAGAATGAGTGTCAGTATCTCTGGGGGAAAAAGGCTAGTCTGGACTGGGATGTTGGCATGTGGCTGCTGAGCCACAAATGGATCAAAACACCCAACTGCAGTGGTGAGACAGCCTCATGTGTTTACTGGTGGTGTATGAAACATAAAGATCTGTATGGAAGCCTGTAGATCTATTTGATACTTAGCTCCAAGTCTGGTCTTATGCCCAAACGCCAGTGTGATTTACCTTCACTAACTTACAACCCTAGTGCTGTTAAAACTCTCAACAAACAAATCAGCAAATCCTATACAGACAAATTCTTGACCACGTTTCTGTTCCCCAAAAGCTGCTTACAGCAACAGCACTCTGCCTGGGAGTGTTTCCTGCCCTGGAATTGGTACCATGAAGAGGAAGGGATGGACCTCTTCTTTCAGCTGTTCATTCTGCTGTGGCACTGCAAGGCCCCACCGGGCTGGAAGGAAAACAAAAACTCTGTAGGAGCACCTGTCCCAAAGTGTCCATGGCTTAGCAGCACTCCCCAGGAAGCATGCTTAGCACAGAGCATTAGCAGAGCTCATACTCATTCATTTCCTTGCTTAACATGCTTTAAATGTTCAGTGCTTTATCCTCATCTCTCTGAAGTTAATGGCTGAAGCACCATTGCTTGTAATGAGGCCCAGC
Source organism: Passer montanus (assembly GCF_014805655.1). Taxonomy (NCBI): domain Eukaryota; kingdom Metazoa; phylum Chordata; class Aves; order Passeriformes; family Passeridae; genus Passer; species Passer montanus. The sequence goes on along the minus strand of NW_024369930.1, from coordinate 5,359,441 downwards.
TGCCTGAGAATGCCTTGAATATAATAAAAGGACTGCCAAGCAATTTGCTGTTGTCCAAGGTAGAAATCTGGCTTTGATGCAGTGCTTTTCCCTTTTGAAGGTGCTTCTCCACAGTATGAAACAAAATTCTGGTTCCTGCAAAAAGCAAACTTGAAGTTTAACAGAGAAGAGGATGAGCTCAACAATGGTACAGGTTAACACCCTGTTGTGCATCCAAAAATATCTATTCCAAGAGTGTTTTCTTGACTTAAATGGCTTGAATTTTTTTGCTGTCTGACTTTCTGAGGTAGTTGGATGTAATATATCTCTGTAGCACATACTTCTCCTTGTCCTTGGAGACCTGTGGGAATGAAGAGGAGAGGAGGCAGCTCACTCTGTCTCATAACAAAGATGTGGGACATGGAAGTTCTCCTTGTTTTAGGGGAGACTTTATAGATATTATATCATTTATGCTGGTTTTAGACTTCTCCTTGAAGTCTAAAACCAGCATAAATGATATAATATCTATAATGTGACCTTTTTTCCGAGGGATTTTCAAGGTAGATCTCCTATTGAACTCTGAGAAAAGTCCTGCAGCTCTGCACTAGTGTGCTCAGAGATGCTGCCTAATGATAGTTTGGTTTCTGTTTGACTTTGTTCTTCAAGACTTGAGGAACTGCCAAGTTCTCCCTGTTTTTGACAGGATAATATAAACAGCAAAATGAATACATTGCCCAAACTACTTTTGTATGTGAGCCCACAGGAAAACTGTGTTTAGTCATGTTTATTTCAGGGTTAGCAATAAGGAAAAATATGTCAGATGTGAAAGAGGAAAAAAAAAAGTCATAAGAAGGCATTACAATACATTCAAGTAGAGGCAAAGTGCCCTTTTGCTCTCTAGGAAATGGAATAAAACCAGTTCCAGCAGGAATGATTTATAATAGAAAATGCAGCTTTTGCAGAATGAAAACCTTACTTGGAATAAAACTACTATTACTACTATTTTTCTTGGCTTTTTTTTAATTTGGAAAAAAAGAATTGGAAAATGGGAGTTTGACTCAGATTAAATGGGTTTGTTTTTGTACTTTTGCTTTCATGTTCATTGAATTGAATACAAAATTCACAATTTTCTTTGTCACCTCAAGATTAAATTGTATTTTTTTTGGTATGTATTATCACAAAGTCTGTGATTAGGATCTTACTTCCTTTACTGTATTAGAAAGTTGGATGTATTAACTAGATTGTAAAAGTTGGAGCATAGTGAAGTGCCTCCCTGAGGTGGAGGGACCACCCGGCACAAAGTGTTTGGAAAGGACATTAAAATCTTGATTTAGATCAAAATAGTTTAACAAAATGAACTGAAACGTTCAATTTCAAAATGAAATAATTCTGGAGAAGAGCAAAGTATTTGATTTTCATTGAAAATGGCATAATAAAAATACTGTATAATTTATGAATTTGTAAGCATTTCGCCTCCTAAAAGCTGATCATTATTCCCTCTTTTCATATTCAAGATAACAATAAATGTTGAAATACTATTGGTACTGCACTCTTTCTGTTACTTATTGAGGAGGTTTATTTAGCAAAATTGCAAATTCCAAGTTTCTTGAGATTTTAGGTGGGAGAATTCATTTGCCTCTGAACTAATGTGGTGAAAGAGGTACTGAGGTGGATTCCTAAAGCACCCTTTGTTGTGTGATTTATAAATGTATTTCACTCCATGCTTGCTGGCTGCTGCCTATTCTGTATTTTGGAAGTTCAGTGTACAGTGCCTCCCAGCTGATGCACAGACCACACTCACATCCAGATCCATCTTTCTGTGCTCTGCTTATCTGATTCTTCCTACTCATTCTCAGTGTGCAACACTGAGGGGGTTAGACAGCTGTCAGAGTAATTCTTTGAATCAACTGTGGGATTTAAAAGACAGAAGTGGAAGACAACATTGAATATATGGTTCCCCAGAAGCATGTTACTTATATTTGTTTATGCCTAATTTCTTCATAGAAACTAGATCTGTATGAAATGGCGTGACTACTTTTATTAATGACTGGCCATTCCTCTGTGCTTTAATTACTGAATTGGAGGGAGAAATTGAACTCCCCTCAAAGGTGACTTCTGCCATTTTTTCTCAAGATTTTTGACCTCTCAGAGAGTTCAACTTTAAACAGCTGCAGTAAAACCAATGTAGAGTCTTCTCCTATGCAGAAAGTTTCTCTTATTTTCTCTTATTCAAGGCATTGCAGGTTGACAGTGATGTTACTTGTTGAGCCAGGAGATGGAACAGAATGTTAAATGTTCCTCTTCCATATTTAGGCACATGTTTCTTTTCACCGGTTGCTCAGAATTTTTTTTGCAAGTGTAGATATCTACTGGTGCAAATACCTGGAGTATTTTCTCCTCCTAGTTATTTTGTGGGAAGGGATGTTGAGGTTTATACCCATCACAACATTCTGGTGTCACTTCTGCCTTGGCCTTAGTAATTCCTGAGAGGAATCTGATAGAAGGGTCTGTCCAATTTGGCGCTGGAACAGGGGGCTGAAGGAAGAACTTCACCATTTAGGTAGGATGTTGACCAGCTGGAACACTTGCATTAATGGCCTATGTTATTGTCGGTGTCTGCTGTTACTGGGGGCTTATTTGGTGACAATATTAATTCAGTGATGTAAAGACATGACACAGAACAGGAGACAGAATGACCAACCGAGCTCCATGGATTTAACTGTGTTCCCAGTGGTAGATTTTGTCTTGTCCTGTCAGTGGTGTTTGAATCAAATAGACTTGATTAACTTTGCCACTTGTTTGCTTAATTTGGTTTGTTGGGGGCTTTTCCAGGGGGGTTAAGTTCTTTGTTTCACTCTTAAGATTTTCATTGACAAACTGATGGAAAAATGCTAAGATAAAAAATCTCTTCATTGTTTTCTTTTCTGACAGAGGTCTGCTAGTTATCATGCTTCTTGGCTAGTTTGGCTTCTTGTTGAGGATACCAATAAAAGTCATTTTGGCAATTAGTTTAGTTCTTCCTAATTTATTGAGTTATTGCTAATAACCTCTTGTCTAGGAGAGTGGCTGTGCTATTTGCACAGCTTAGCTTGTCAGGTGACTGACTTTCCTGCACAGTAACTGCTTTTTGAGCCTTTATAAATATATTTACCATTTTAGCCCTTTCCCCCTCCTATAATAATATGCAGAACCTCACCTATTCTGGAGGTACTTCCTAGTAATTGTCTCCTGTGGGACGTGAAGACCTCTGTGACACAACAGTGCACAAGCCAGGGAGCTGTAGGCGTGCAGCAATCCAAGGCAGGCGGCTGTGGGATTTATTTTCCAGTGAGCCAAGTGCCTCTTTTTGTTCTAACAAGATATGAGTCATAGCAGGGACATGGCTGTGAATACTTATCGCTTTCACTGGGATGTGCAGAGCAGAAGGAATTTCAGTGTGGAAAGAGGACATGAAGTGATTTGTTAAAAATCCCTTATTTGCTAGGGGAATTTGTACTGGTGTTATCTGGGATAGTTAGGCACACCAGGGACAAGAACCAGGCTGTTCCCTTTATTTTTTTTTTTTAAGAACAGAAAGTGACCACTTGGGAATTGGCTGCATTTATAAAGTATTTAACAAGCAACTAACCGATAATGACAAGTTCAACACAAGTGGCTGTGCTGCAGTTGCATTTTTGTGTGTGTGCATGGTTAGCCTGGTTGCCTAATCAGAATGTTGGACTCAGACTTTTTTGTGAACATTTAGAGGTGGTAGAATATCTGTTACCTGTCTAGGAACAGGAGTCTAGAAGGAACCTTTTTTTATCTTGAGATCCAACCCTTAGCCCAAGCAAAATAGAGAGAAGGCACTTTGAGGATTTTCCCGCAGAGTCCTGTCAAACGTTTCATAATCACAACCTGCCACTGTGCTGGTGTTCCAGCCCTCTCTTTCTTGTTCAGTAGCTGACCATTATAACAAAACCTAACACAAAGAACCAACAGCTCTTGCTGAAGGGATGTACCTGGAGATGGCTTCCTGAGGCAGCTGCCAGTCACTTGGGATGCTCAGCCTTTACAAATCACACTGTGAAGAATTACACTGTAAAGAATAAGCATATGTATTGTCTGACTGTCCCCATCTCTGCCTCTGACCCATTTAGCCACATAACCATAAAGATGAGACAAACAGATGACACTGAGTTTTATTTTTTTTTTTAAGAACAGAAAGTGACCACTTGGGAATTGGCTGCATTTATAAAGTATTTAACAAGCAACTAACCGATAATGACAAGTTCAACACAAGTGGCTGTGCTGCAGTTGCATTTTTGTGTGTGTGCATGGTTAGCCTGGTTGCCTAATCAGAATGTTGGACTCAGACTTTTTTGTGAACATTTAGAGGTGGTAGAATATCTGTTACCTGTCTAGGAACAGGAGTCTAGAAGGAACCTTTTTTTATCTTGAGATCCAACCCTTAGCCCAAGCAAAATAGAGAGAAGGCACTTTGAGGATTTTCCCGCAGAGTCCTGTCAAACGTTTCATAATCACAACCTGCCACTGTGCTGGTGTTCCAGCCCTCTCTTTCTTGTTCAGTAGCTGACCATTATAACAAAACCTAACACAAAGAACCAACAGCTCTTGCTGAAGGGATGTACCTGGAGCCATACCCTTTCTGAGGCAGCTGCCAGTCACTTGGGATGCTCAGCCTTTACAAATCACACTGTGAAGAATTACACTGTAAAGAATAAGCATATGTATTGTCTGACTGTCCCCATCTCTGCCTCTGACCCATTTAGCCACATAACCATAAAGATGAGACAAACAGATGCCACTGAGTTTTAATATTGATTTTACTTTAGGAATTTCATTTCTTAAGCACATTATTTTCATTCGACTCAATTTTCATTAGATGTTTATATATGTCAGAGGACTAGTGAACGTTTTCCTTATTTTTCAGATTCTTTTCCATGTTGTTCTGATTTGAACTTTTAGAAATCAGTATATTTTATGGATTCGAACTTGCAGTATTAATATACAATGTATGGTCAAAGGATTGCATTAATACTTGTTACAGCCCAGCCATTCATATGCCAGAATTCAGTATCACAGAATCACTAGATTGGAAGAGATCTTAAAGATCATTGAGTCCAACCCAAGACCCAAAATCTCAACTAAACCAAGGCACCAAGTGCCACATCCAGGCTTTTTTTAAACACATCCACGGATGGTGACTCCACCACCTCCCCAGGCAGGCCATTCCAGAGCTTTATCCCTCTTTCTGTAAAAAACTTTTTCCTAGTATCCAGCCTATATTTCTCTTGGTGCAGCTTGAGACTGTGTCCTCTCGTTCTGTCAGTTACTGCCTGGAGTAAGAGACCAACCCCACCTGACCACAACAACCTTTAGGGAGTTGTAGAGGTCACCTCTGGGTCTCCTTTTCTCCAGGCTAAACACCCCCAGCTCCTCCAGTCATTCCTCACAGGGTTTGTGTTCCCAGCCCCTCTCCAGCCTTGTTGCCTCCTCTGGACACACTCGAGTGTCTCAAGGTCCTTCCCAAACTGAGAGCCCAGAACTGGACACAGCACTCAAGGTGTGCCCTCACCAGTGCTGAGTACAGGGGCAGAATGACCCTGCTCCTGCTGGCCACACTGTTCCTGATACAGGCCAGGAGGTCACACTGCTGACACACCTTCTTGGCCACCAGGGCACACTGCTGGCTCGTGTTCAGCTGCTGTCACCAGCACCCCCAGGTCCCTTTCTGCCTGGGCACTGTTCATCCCCAGCCTATAACGCTGCAGGAGTTATTGTGGCCAAAATGCAGGAATTGGCACATAGACTTATTGAACTTCATCTTGTTAGACTCTGCCCATCCATCCAACATTTCCAGGTCTCTCTTCAGAGCCATACTACCTTCCAACAGATTGACACACCACCCCAGCTTAGTGTTGGCTGCAGATTGACTAATGAAAGGCTCAATCCCCTCATCCATGTCGCCAATAAAGATGTTGAATAGAGCTGACCCCAGCACAGAGGCCTGAGGGACAGCACTGGTGCCTGGCCCCAGCTGGATGCAGCACCATTCACCAGCACTCTCTGGGCCCAGCCATCCAGCCAGTTCCTAACCCAGCAAAGAGTGCTCCTGTCCAAGCCATGGGCTGCCAGTACAAATACTGCTCCATATTTAATATAACCCATGTATTTAACATAAACCCATATATTTAACCCAATTTAATATTTTTCCTAAATAAATCCTCATTTGATCCATTCTTTAACTTAAAATGTCAATCAATCTCTAGGCTATTTAGTAGTATTGTTCCAGTTTATAGATAGGGGTTCTGTAGCTTTATTAAAATAGCATTCTGCACCAACTAAATGAGGGACTGTACTTAGGCAGAATTATTTTGTTGCATGAATCATACATACAAAATTAAATCACATTTTTGAACTCGTGTCCGTTCCCATAATAATTCCCATAATAATAAGGATGATGTATTTTGGGCCTCTTCCTTCTGTTCATGGTTCTCAGCAACTTTCAGTGCATTTCAGTCTTCACTTTTCCATGTATTTTCTTTATTTTCTCCCTTCTAATCAGGACACTTGTGCACTCTTTCCCCCTTGCTCCCAAGAATCTACAACCAACCCTCCCAGAGCCTGACTTGGTAAAATATTTGGGTCTGGACAGACTGCAACTCAGACTGTGCTGGGTACATTTTTTGTACAGAAAGGACTCTGAGATGAGCAGTTTGGGTGAGGAGGGTGATGTTCTGCATGCTCACACCCAGGCAGATGAGTCCCAAGTCTGGTATTAAAAAAATACCTGTGTGTCCCTTGGACAGCTGCTATATTGGTTGTCCAACATATTTAGGCTGCAAAGCACCAGGTTATTTAAGGTCTCTTATTTCTGCAGTCCATTAAGCAATCTTGTTAAGCTCTGGTTTAATGAAGATAAGCACAAATTTAATAAAGATAAATGGAGTCAGAAACTTTATTGCCCACTCTTGTTCATGAGCTAACTATTAGACAATGCCAGCTTTCATTTGAATTGTATCACACAAGGAATCCACTCTGAGGAGGGAGGACTGTGGCTGATGAGGAAGAAGTATCATTGTCATGGCTTGATGCCTGAACTTAAAAGTGGCCAAAATTATAGCAGGGACTTATTAGGAAGGTAACAGCATCATACACCATGCTGCTCAAAGCAGTAAAATTTAATGCTGTATTACTGAAAAATGAAGGTGGTGGTGGGGAACAGAGGCAAAAATAATGCAGACTATGTGGAACAGGATATTGGGAGTGCATTTTGAAATATATCACCTTGATGCTAAGCATCAGTAAAAAAAAAAATCACCACATTGAACCTTAGGAATTATGAGGAAAGGAGTGAAGATTGAAACAACCAGCATCACTTTTACCACTGGGTGTGCATAACAAAATTCTACCCGAATTTCTGTGTCATGGATGCATCTGGTTGCCTCTGCTTCCAAAAAAATATAGTAAAACTAGCTGATGATGATAGAGAGAACATCTTCCTGTGTAATAGGAAGCTAAAGTAAGTTTCCTTAATTTTGGAAAAAGGATAGTTGAGAGAGTTGTGAAAGTTATCTATAAATGTTGAAGTCTGTTGACAAAGCAAACACTCCACTGAAAATACAATAATTCAGAGAAAAGAGAACTTAAAAAATAAAGAAAAACGTTTTTAAGCATTATATAAATAAATGGTAGAGCTCCTGTAAAAGTATAAATTGACTGTGGGTTCATTCAGTCCCTTACCCTGGTCATTGATAAGGATATTAAGAAGGAGTGGTCCCCATACAGGGCCCAACACTGGCCACCACTCTTTGGGCTCAGCCACCCAGTTTTTCACACAGTGAACAGTGCACCTTCTCAAGCCCTGGGCAGCCAGATGCTTCCTTGTTCTCCAGCAGCACTTGAACTCCTGCATTTCATGATATTTGCTCATCATAATTCATGTGTCTGTAAGAGGATTTGTGTTACTTTAGCCTGAGGTAAACATGTTCAAGAATCTGGTTTTAGAGGGTGTGCTTCCTTAGCTAGAATGAAGACAAAAGATCTTGCAAATGTTTAGATATTACTGAGTTATAATAAATTCCTAGTAGATAATTATACTTACTCTCTTTTCAAGCCAGCCTTCATTTTCTCTTTTAATGCTATTGTTAATTGTGTATTGAGAGGTTGTTTGCCTTTTGAGGACAGCAGAATAAAAGGATTTACCAAACTCTTCTGAAAATCTGCACTGTGCAGAAATATTCAAACCTTCTAAATAATTTATTGAGAGCACAGCCAACAATATGAAATTTTCATGTATGGGTATCAAACAGGCAACCTCACATAAACTTGAAAGGCATGAAAAATAAGGTTAGGCTTCAAAATGGGGGTCAATATTCTCAGGCTTAGAGTGATAAAAGGGTAATCACAATAATGTTTAATCTGTTTTTTAAGAAAAATATTATGTTGATGCTTTTCATAGAAGCATGACAGCATTTGGCTTCAAAACTTAATAAGAAGAATGGTGGTTGCTGAATAAAGACACAAAACGGTTCCAACATACACCAGTAACTAGGATTGTTTCATGCCCTATGTAGCTGGTGAGGTCTGGGAATGATCATCAGCTCTTCCCATCTTCTCCTGGGACTATGGATAAGAGAAATAATACACTACCACTGACAAAGTAGGTTTCACAATCATTTGAGTCTAACCATCATGTAAACACTGTTAAAGCACATTTTACTGGCTTTTATGTCATGCTGATAACTCCCATGTTTACAGTATTTGTTGCCTGGAGGTGCATTTCAACAAATGGTATGATTGGGTTTGTGTTTCTTAAACGAAAACTATAAATAATTGTCCTCATCAATGGAGGACATTTCCAACAGGAAATGGTATTTTGATGATTATTCTTGTTTTGGCTATGGCACACCATTTATTTCAGTGGTTAAAGTTTTAGAGACATAGCTGATGTACATTTTAGTGAAACACATTTTGTTTGATACGCAGGTTATTGTGTTTACTGCTTAAACCCCATTAATACTATTCAGGCCTCTGTGAATTAGCCAATGGAATAACAGGCGTTTGCTGATACCCTTTGGAGTGGTTTGGTACTACCAGGGCTTGCTAAGTTGCTAAGCACTAGTGAGATGTTTGGCATAACACAAGAAAGAATATAAAGATAGTCATTGTCTCTGATGTCCCTGGGTGAGCTCTGGGTTCTGGGATGCTTAATTCCTGCTCAGTTCCCTCTGACGTGGGCAGTAGTTGGGCATTTTAATAGAAATTGGATAATTAAATTACTCTGTGTGAATGGCTCTTGGTGGGAATAATCTCAGTTTAGCCATCTTCAGTGTTGACATCTACAGCTGAGCTTTACAGTCTGGGCTCCCTTTATAGCCAGTGAGGAGAATCAGACATTTCTGGAGTGTGATTCATCTGGTCTGTTTTAAACATCAACATTAGGGTGAGATTTACAGCCTAAATGGGGTGACATAAATAGATGTGATGATCTCTGGAGATTTATATAGCAGTAGCACATATTCACTGGGCCACTGACTGAAACCTCCATCTCTCCTTCCAAGAAGGCTGCCCCAAAAGGAAGAGAGGACGTGCCTCCCTCTGTGCCAGCTGATATTCCCTTTTTCTCATATAAAATGCAATGCCTGCAGCTAAGGAACAGTGGCTGGGCCACACAGGCACTGGAGTTTAAAATATTTTAAACCAATATTTTTTTGGGAAATTCAGGTTTGAATCCTCTTACCCAGGTGAGAGCCTTAATTGCCCATCTGTTGGTTACAAGCAGGCAGCTATGACAGCAGCCAGCCTTACCTCTCCTCTGTCAGGTCTCTGGGCTGTGCCAACACGTTTGGTGATGCCAGCTGGAATAAAGCACCTCTGCTCAATGTGGCCAAATTTCTGACGGCTTTGAATAGGGTCAGAAATGTATTTAAGTTAGGGATTTTGATACATAGGAAGTCAGATTCTTGGGTCTCATATTGGAAGCCTGTTCACAGGTTTAACCATGGAACTCTTCACTTTTAGTGAGATGGGAGCTCTGAAGCATCTTGAACCATGTAACCAAATATCACCAATTCCTTATCGTTTAGGAATACAAGAACAAACACTTTTTATATTGCTACTGATGTCATTGTCACTGTCTTGTTATGAACTTTCAAAAATATAAGTAATGTCCCTGCAAATAGTTCTTTCACAAGGCTCATAGGCCACTCTTTGCATCAATGACAAATGATGTCTCTGGATATCATGTTACAGACATTCTGCCACACATCTGCAATCTATTTTCAGTTCTCTGTTGCTCATGACCAGTTTAGGAAAGGATTTGAAAAGTTATAAAGACACAGAGATTTGATGGAGCATGGGGCAGAAGAACTGAAACTATACTGTAACACAAAGCAAGGCCAAATCAGATTTTTAAGCTGTCTAGTACAAAGTTCAAAACTTGTGCATTTTTACTCCCCTCCCTCTGAGGGTAATTGCTAACTGGAATAACTGGTGAGGGCATCACAGGTTAGAGATGGTGCTGTTCTGTACAAGAAAAGAAAAGCTCACTGGTGTGTTATTGTGAATTAAGTGCTTTGGTTGTGGACTTCAGGAAACCAATACCCACATGAGAATGCTTGCAGTTGTAAGATTGCTCATCTGTTTACTTAACCATGCTGAAATGTCTTTTTTCTGCTTTCTTCCACCTACTTGGGGAAAATCAAAACAAGGATGAGTAAGAATCCTGTGGGCTTTCTGCTTTTGTTGCTGAATGATGTGTAGACCTGTGATTCATACTGTTCTTGCACGTCTGTCTAGTGCTCATATCTGAAATAGCTGTATAATTATGAATTTCTCAATTTTGTTTTCTTTTGAAAGCAAAGTATGTCTGCAAGCCATAAAAATTAGTTTTATGTCAACATGCATTTCACTTTTATTTTAAAAATTTCTTTTTTAGTAATAAGGTTCTGAGTGCAATTCAGTATATACACTTTCTGGATTCTTGTAGCAAAGTATTCTCCACCATTCAGTTACAAGTACATCTATCAGCACGCTCTTTGTAAAGCATACCTGTAAAACTCTACCTGAGTGTTTATAGATTTCTAATCACTGTGGTGTCTTAACAGTTGCCTTTAAATAAGGCATCAGGGTTTATTCTCTTCTTACTAGCAGTTTAATCTGTAGCTGGCATTTCAGGAGCAGTCTGGTATTTTAGGGATTTGGACTTGGTATTATCTGTGCCCTGAGAGCACTGCATGCCTGGATGGGTCACTTGTATTTGGCATTGCATGAGGGTGGCAGAAAGGTTCCATTGCCTAAAAAAGGGAACAAACTTGGCAAAGGACAAAGAACATCTCTTTGTTGAGGAGATTGAGGAGGGACATAGCAGTCTACATCTTCCTCAAAGGGGCAGCAAAGGAGCAGGCACTGATCTCCTCTCTGTGGTGACTAGGACAGGACTTAAGGGAGTGGCCTGAAGCTGTGCTGGAGGGAGGTTTAATTTCAGTGTTAGGAAAAGGTTTTTCCCCCAGAGGGTGGTTGGGCACTGGAACAGCTCCCCAGGGCAGTGGTCACAGCGCCAGCCTGACAGAGTCCTAGAAGTATTTGGAGAATGCTCTTGGGCAATGGTGTGACTCCTGGGCATGGTGCTGTGCAGAGCCAGGAGCTGGACTTTGATGATCCTTGTGGGTCCCTTTCAATTCAGCATACTCTGTGGATGTAGCGTGGCATGGACAGTCTTTGCTGTGGTGGTGTTGGTCTCCATTCCTTGGCAGGATGCTGCAGCACAGTGAGGGACAGAGGCCTCTCTGAACAGTGCCATTGCACACCTGACTTGCACAGGCTGGTATATTTTGTTAGGAGTGAAGCAAAAACAAAAACTCCAAAAGCATTACTTCAGTATAAATAATTTATTTCCTAAGAGGATGGTTTTCAGCCATGACTCAGGTGTGTGATGATGCAACATTACAGTGTTATAGGGAACTGACTTTGACCTTGAGAAGAGCCTTAAAAAGTGTCTGTCATTGCTTTGATCAAAGAAAGCTCCATTTCAGGAAGTCTACTGCCTGTGGTGATTGCACATACCAGAATTATTTTCTGTTTTCTCTATGGTATACAGAAGTGCAGTTTTACACTGTGGTTATGTCTTGACTCACTTAAGAAGTGTGTGGGGCATCAAAGATCTTTGCCTTTATAAATTCCTTCTTGTACTCTGTGATTGCCATCAAGAGCAGCTGCAAATTCTGTGGAATTTCTGTATCTTTCAGCCCTCTTAGTGGCATTCAGCTGGTGCTGAAGAGCAGCCAAAATAGGTAAGACCTGTCAGTGGCAGCTATCTCCTGAGATGATCCCTTTCCTCCACCTGGCACTTTTTCTACTTTTACAGTTTAGATGCATTGGCTGTACTTTGAGTATTCTGAATATAAATCAAAAAACAGCCTAGATCAGTCCCTCAAGAGAATGTAAGGCAAATTTTATGCAATTACTTACGCTGATTAATAGATTTCTATAACAGTATGCAGTATGTGTGGCATACAGCACCGGAAAAGAGTGAAAATTATGTTTATAAGAACAGCATTAATTTCTTAAAAAATATTTGACTATAGCTACAGTTCAAACTCCATTTGGTCTTTCCTGTTATGCTGCTACCTCCACCTGTGGTATGATTTCAGCAGCATCTTTGCCAGCCTCCTCCTTCCTGACCCGCTTCCTCCCCGAGACATGTCAAGCTGCTGGCATTGCCAGAGGCTCTGCTGTGCCTTGTCCCACGGGAAGCACCAGCGCCAGGGCTCTCACAGAAACTTGTGCAAAATGAAAGGCTTCTCCAGAAAAGGCTGCTGCATCCCCTCCCTTCCCAAGGAAACAGCAGCAAAGCTTCCCAGAGGTGGTGGCCTGGGCAGGATGAGGCCAGCCTGTGTGCTGCCAAACCAGCCTTGTTAGCAGCCGAGCACAGCAGCAGGCAGGTGCTGAGTGTGCAGGGTTGCAGTCAGCAACTCCCCCTGATTTTTGGTGGAAAATTGAGCTGAGGGCCTCATGATTCTCAGAAACACACTTTGTGACTGCAGTCCTTGTACAGAAAGAAAGGTAGGGCAAAACAGCACCAGAGGATACTTCCGTGGTGTTTCCCAGCCCCAGTATGATTTCTTTTTCATGGAGCTATTTCCTAGGCTTTTACAAACTAAACTGAAGTTATTCACTAATCCATGTATTCCTATCCATGTGTTTTGTGGTTTGCAATGTTTCATATCCATCATGCAAACACTGTTCACTTGATTTAGAAGGTGGACTAAGAGTAGGCAGTGGATTTCTTTCCTGGCTGTTGACCAGCATGTGAGGCTGACCCACACTTTGCTGTTGGGTTTTACACCTGGAGTCTCTTCCCTGTTACTGTGTGAGTCCCTCATACTGAACTTTTCTAGCATTTCCAGGCTACAGGTGCACATCCCATCTGTTTTTCGTCATCTTCTCTTGGCTACTTTCTTCAGCTGTGGTCCCCTCACCCCCATCACTCCCCATTTTTTCTCAAAAAATTTCCCTATTCCCTGTACTGGTTCCAGTCACCACCTCTTCCATCCTAGTTCACTTTTGCCCTCAGGTCTACTTTTATGTCTCCTAAGTTTAAGATATTAGTTATGGTGTTGGTCAAACTTTTGGAGCAACTTTGTAACATTTTGCACATTTCTCAGCATTTTGAGAAGTGGGATTTTGATGAATTGAGTCTTCTCACAGAAGGCTTCGACTTTTTGATAAAGCTCCCTCTCTTTCCCCTTTCTCTCCAAACAGCCGATATGACTTCCTGCTTTAAAACACTAAGAAACTTTCCAGATCAAAACATCATCAAAAATGATATCTTCACAAAGCACTTCTGCTCCAACAAAGCAGTATTGCTGGACTGAAATATTTTTCATGGGACTTTTTTCAGTGAGCTTTTATTAGTCAGAGAGTGCTCTGAGAGTACTAAGTGAGGACAGAGCCTGAAGAAATATTTAGATACTAAAAATAAAAATGTCTCTGTTGAGCATATGTGAACTCTGATTTTTTAAAAATGTGTATATATATATGAAATATAATTTGTCCTAACTTGGAGAAACACTCTCATACTTCAGAGCAGTAGAGTTGATGAAAGCAAAAGACAGTGGAATTTTTCATCCAGGGCAAGATATTCTCCACTGAGCTCACCTCAGAAATGAAATGTTTTGACTGAAATTCCTTCTTCCTTAAATAATTAAATCAGTCTGAGGGAGATACCATGAAAAAACAAACCAACCCAAGCAGTCCAAGGGGGTAAATATTGGCAAATATCTCAGGAACTGAAAATAGAAGGAAATGTTAGATAACTCTTCAAGTAGTTACCACCTTTGCCTCTAAAATTTGCAGAGTGATATTGTCTGATCAGTAGGTTGCTCCAAAATGCATTTCTTGGGCAGATGTTTCTCCTGCTGGACTATTCCAAAGCAGCTGAGGGCTTCCTACCTCCATCTGCACCGTGGGTTGTGTGCTGCCACCCCTGGTGTGACGGGTGGGACAAGGGGACTGGGGGTCGCTGCCTGTCCTGGTGCAGCAGCTGGGAGGGCTGGCACGGGGGCTGCTCTCTGGGGATGGCAGGGCCCTGCACACCCCTGCCCAGACACTCATCCCAGGGACAGGAAAGCCTCCTGGCTGCTTCACTCACCAGATTCTCCTCCCAAAGAAGGGTCTTGTGGAGGAAGGAGCAGTGCTGCTGGGGCTTGCAGGTGGCAGCTGCTGCTGTGCTGTCCCTTGGGTGCCAAGGGGCAGCCTTGGGGCAGTGCCAGAGCCCCCCTTGCCTGCCCAGCCCTGGCTGCTCTGTGTCCTTCCAGATGTTCCCAAAGTCCCAGTGGGTCATGGCATTGGTCCTTGCTTCTCTAGTGCCAGATATTTGACATCTACTACGCATGAGCCAGTGTAAAGGCACAAACAAAGCCTGGTGGAGGGAAACTTCTTGTTCTTTTGGAAGAGGAATTTAGGACCCCTCAATAACAAGCCCTAGCCCCTATATACAGTCACACTCCTATTGCTGGGCTGTGCATTAGCACAGCTTTCCTGTTCTTAGTCATTATCACTTGGCATACTGTGTGTTTTCTTTTATTTTATGGGAATTTGATGTATTTCACCAGTGGGTAGGGAAAAAAATCATCACTGAGATTGTCGGGATTAATTTTTTTTTCTTGAAGAACTATGGAATTGTTCTGAAATGTATGGCACGTGTGTAATAACAGCCTAGTGCTCTGTTTTTAAAAAATGTGCTAGAGGCCTTGTGCAGTTTCCCAGAGGCTTAATGAGGGAGCCATACTGTGTTGGAAATTTTTCAACAATAAAAATTGACCTATTACATGCTTATGTAAAATGAGGGTTGACAGTCACACAAATATGTCCAAAGTCAAATACAGGCATTGTGAAATATCACTTCTTTCCCACAGAGAAACTGGTCACCTGTTCACAGTAGGCTTTTGCATTATATCCTATCCAGTAAAGAATAAGATGCTTCCCTACAGGGAAACAAAATGGCAGCAAAGTACTGGCCCAGTGCCCTTCTATCAGTGCTTTTCACTGACTCTTTTGCCAAGTCTTCAAAAATAACACATAGGCATACTTTTCAACATATGTTTTGCCTTTGTTGGTTTAAAGGAATAAAGGGAAGAAAAGGTCATGTATTTATTCACCACTTCATCATCAAATGCAGAAAAAAAATCATTGTTTGCTTGTTTGATTTTATTTTACTCTCCCTAATACATCTTTTATTTTTAAAAAAATCTAGAGTCTTTTGCTGCTCTTTTAACATGTATCAGAAGTAGCCTGTTCTTTAAAAATGAACATATGGCTCTGAACCTGCATCTGAATTCAGGGAAGTGTCTATTGCAAAACACTGAAATTTGGAGCCATTGGAGCAGAAAAGTCAGATTCAGGGCTTATTCAGTGTAGTATTGAATAATCAAAGAAAATAAGATCATTAAATACAAAGAGTTGAAAAATAAATTAAACATGGTAAATACTACTCGTCTGCTCAAACTAAATTAAGCTACTGTCAACATTTTAATATTTTTTAAAATAATAAACACTAATGTTAAGCCAAATGTGTACCACAGAGGAAACACTGGCTACTAGGACTTAAGAAACCCATCAGTTTCTCTGTTGAATGTGTATCACCAATGAATGTCCTAGCTGTCACCTTGGAGTACCTTGCTTCAGTTTCCTGGCCAGTCACTGGCTCATGATGCCCCCAGCAAAAGAGGGAAATACAGGGAGCGAGAATGTGATTTAGGAGTGACCAGAGTTTATCAGCAATCCCTGATAAGCACTGAGAAATACAGGGAGGGAGAATGTGATTTAGGAGTGACCAGAGTTTGTCCCCAGCAAAAGAGGAAAATACAGGGAGGGAGAATGTGATTTAGGAGTGACCAGAGTTTATCAGCAATCCCTGATAAGCACTGATCTCTCCAAGTTAAGGGAATAAAAAGGATTGAGGTATGAAGCAGAACGAGTGTGGTAACTGAGGTCTGGATGCATCTTCACTGTAAGAGGCTACAAGTAATAAGTCTCTTCTTCAGCAGAGAGAGCTTTTTGTTGTTTCATTGGTCTTCATATGGTTGGTGGCTGCCCAGCCCTCTGGTTTGTTGGGGTCTCTCTGCAGGGCCCCTCTGCCTTGGAAGGAGTCAACAGCTCCTCCTGGTTTTGTGTCGTCTCTGGACTCGCTCAGTACCCCTTCCAGTCCTGTCTCCAAATCATTTATGAAGATATGGAAGTGCACAGGGCCTGGAGAGCACAGGATGGACCCCTGTGGAACCCCCCTAGTGACAGGTCCCCAGTCTGATGCCACCCCTTTTACTGTAACCCTTTGTGCCCAGCCTGTGAGTCAGTGATGTGTTCATCTGTGTGCTGGACATTCTGTTAAGAGGGGTCCTGTGGGAGACAGTAACAAAAGCTCTGCTGAAATCCAGAAAGGGTACATCAACTGGCTTCCCTTGTGTGGTTACCTTGTCAAATACGCCAAAGTAAACACATGAAAATTAATGTGTACAAGAATTGAATAAATATTGCAATAATTGTCAATTCTAACAAAGAATGTATAGATTCCAATGTTACTTGTAGTTTTTATTTGGATGTTTTCTGCTATTACTTAAGAGTCTCTTAAAAATGCATTCCTGAGCTATTTAAATACACACAATCTGTAATGTCTCAGATGCCCATATAATTTAAATGTGCAATACTATAATAAGCATGATAACTGTAACTTGGCACTCTATTTAGATCCAGAAAGAGCAGTACCATAATCCTGGTTATTTCACTATTTTTACTACAGTTTAATGTCTGGACAATTGCTTACAAGCCATATATTCCAGTGTGTTATCTTCTGACTCATTGTGCATTTCATTAATAACGTAGTTTATGCTCCTGGCAAAGGCAATTGAAAGTAAAAGTAGCATAAATATTGGGGAAATGCAGATGGATTCACTGGACTGTATGATGGGATCCTATTCCAAAGCAAGAGCCTGCTCACAGAAAGTGTATAAGATCTTAACCTGAATATTTACTCATATTTTATTTCTCTCATTTCAGTGACTATTTCGACAAGTACCTTCTTTGATGGCTTACTGGTAACTGGGCTCTACACATCTACCAGTGTTCAGGCTTCCCAGAGTGTTGGTGGTTCCAGTGCTTTTGGATTTGGTAAGTCCAGTGTAATTTACCTTCTGCAAGCCAGGGTAATGAGTACATGGTGGTACAGAGGACATCAGTAGCAAGACAATTACGGGAAGAGGTTAATTTAGACTGAGTAATCAATAATACATGGAAGTCAGTGGGAGTCAATGACATAAAGCAGCGGCAGATTTTAGGCAGCTTTTATTGCTTCTTGTACCATCGTCACCTTTGCTCAGCCCTGGTATTAGTATGCTGAATAATATAAATTTTAAGAAAGAAAAGCCTCAGCAGATAAATTGTTTTAAGCAGCCATTCATAAAGTGTGTGACATTTTGTATAAACTAAAGCATTTAGACCAAAGTCTCTAAGTGTTTCTTGGGCTGAAAATCTGTTTCCTTTAAGCTTATGTCAACCTACTTTTCCATTCAATTAATAGCATCTTCCTTAAAACTGGTCAAGATATTTCATACAACCAATTACTTACCATGTCCAAAAAGCAGAGTTGTAGTAAAAGGGATATGATAGGCTTTGCAGAATTATCATGTATTTCAGGTTCTGCTGTAGCCCTCAGCGGTACCAGCTGTGCTAAGGACTAATATTTTTAAATAATCTTTTCTAAATTTGTGCAAGTAATTGACAGCTATACCTTCTGCAGTTTGTTATTTGGTAACATTTTTTATATTCTTACAAATAATAGTAAGAATTGCCTTCCTCATTGGAGGAACTCAGTGACCCTAACAAGCAATCTGTGGTGAAGGTACAAAAACAGATACCAGTCATATGGGACATCAACTGCACTGCACTTGCAGTAGCACATTTAAATGTTTTAATTTTAGTGTTAATTTGTCTGCTTGGGCCAGAATTCAGTACTTTTTTCATAATAACCTCTCACAGTACTTACTTTTGTTATAAAGCATGTAGAGCATGAGCGGTCTGGGCATTTGAGTGTCATCCATCAGGCATACATGTGCTTGTAAATGAAAGAATGTAATGTAAATAGCACATTATTTAAAACTGTCCTGAGGGGTAATTGGAGAAGGGCTTTGTTCTGTGGATAACACCACAGTTCAACCTCAGACATTCTGCTCAGCCTTTCAAAGGGAAGAGCATGGCTGGCACAAGTGTTTCATGCCTTGTGCAAAAGGCACTGAAAGAGTCTTTTCCGGAAGAATTTGTACTGCTCTTTCTCCTTTCCCACCGTCCTGTTTACAGGATGGATAGAATCTGATGGAGTAGCAAGACAGAAAGAACATACCAATGTGAAATTTCTGAGATGGTCAAGTCACTGGCAAGATATTGCCTTGCTGTAAATTAAGTGTTTGTATCATTGGGAGATCATGGCAAACTCACTGGGCAAAGTGTACAGGTCATGTTTAATTGCAACTAAGTATTTAAGAATAACAATTTAGCAAAATTTTAAGAACCTAAATACTTCTGTGCATTTCCAAAGAATGTCTGCATTTTTCCCTAAATGTGTATCTTCATTTGTAGAAAAAGGCCATTCTAGCTGATGCTTCATTGAGACAGGTGTTAAAGTAACATGTGATGTATGACAGAAAAAACAACGTGGCCTTCTTTAAATTGCCAAAGGTCATTCTCTAGCTCTTGATGTGTTACTCTAACCATTCTGTCACTGTAAGACAACCAACAATTAAACGGGTGACATGTGTGTTCTGTATGCAAAAGAAGCTCCAAGGCTACAAGCTGGAAAAATGCAAAAGCCAAAGTGATGCAAAAACAGTCATGCAGAGTTGGAGATACTTCATTTTGCCCATCAATACAAATTCTCAAATATCATGCCTAGGGAGATCTGATGCTCTGTCTTGAGCATGTTTACATCTATATTAGAGGAAAATTGCTGCCATCTCTGAATTTATTTTTTTAAATTTAGTTTCTGTGGGTAAACTGCAGGGTCAGTTGTGTTACAGTGTTACTTAAAAATATTTTAAATAAATGGTCTTAATTTGCTGTTTTTCTTTGCTATTTCCTAAGCTTGTATATATATTGGAAAAAGAAAAAACCAATCAGAATGTTTCATAACAGATGATACTCTTGTGCAGTGTCTTTGAAGTCACAGTAAAAAATCAACAGTGAAGGAAAAATGGAAATGGCTTTCAAATGCAATTTTATATGAATCCTTAATCTATGATGCACTGATGGCTCCCAGGACTAAGAGCTACATAAACTTTTCCTATCTCTACTTTGCAGTGAGAGATGAGAAAGCTGGACTCTTCCAAAAGGCTTTTAGCATGTAAATGATACACTTTTAAAAATTATTTGGTAGTTTTAAAAAGAAACAGTATTTTAAAATCTACCATTTTCAGTAGAAAAATAGAACAGTCTCCACAGTGTTTAATATGTTGTTTAGTGAAATAGTAGGTGGGAGTGACATTGTTTTGCTTTCTGAAGAAAACACAAAGCACTTTTTCCAGAAACCCCAGATCCATCTGTTGTGTCATCATTTTCAATCAGCAAAGAAGCAGTTTCTCTTTTGAGGCAAGTGATTGTGATATTCAGGTTTAGCTTGCTAGAAATTATTATGTTTTTTTAATGTTGAGGACTAGTCAGGTTCAGAGACCTCAATTCAAAGATTCATGTGGTTTATCACAGATTAGATGGGGGGAGGAGGGGCAAGGCTGGGCCTTTAAAACCTGAAGATAATAATATTCTGAAATTGGGTTGATAGTGGTTGCTTATGGTGCAGAGAAGAATATTTTTTCTTCCTTGCAATATTACCATTGAAATGGTCTTGTCTGTCTCACACAGGAGGTCACACTAGATTATCATAATCTTCCAGACTGCCCAACGATTTGAAGTCTCTCTAAAACACATATATTGTCTCTTCTGTGCTATGAGCCACTGTGTTGTGACTACAGTTATCTTTTACCAGTTTAGGAAATTACTTGATGGAGACACAATCATTGTCAGTTTTAACAGTTAACCATGTCAAGAACCTTTGAAAAAAAAAAAAAATATTTTCATTCTTAAGGTTATGGTTTCTTCCTTCTTCAGTACATATTGTGTAGGAAAATATGTAGTTCCTGATTTCCATGAACATGAAGCTTGTTGAAATTTTTATTTGGGAAACCTTCTAACAATTTATTGGGGAAATGTGTGAGTTTTTGGGTATAAAAATTAATAGTAGTTTTCTCCCAGGGTGAACCATTTTCTGGGTTAAAGTAAAACTAAAACTGTAAAGCTAGAATTAGAACTGGGATTAAAGGTAAATGAGTTGAAGCTTCACTAAACCAAAGTAGGGAGATCCTTTAGCAAAGAAATTATCTTTAAAAATAGCTTTTAAGAAGAATGTTTCTTTTTTCATTAGACCCCCTGATAAAACAGATACTCTCAGTGTCATTTCCACTCTCCTTTCCTGATCAGTGTGGTGTGTACATGGAAATGCTTCCACGTCTTTCAGCATTGATGGCTGATGGGCAATCCCACTCTTTGTTGTCTCCTTTCACATGCCACCCTGGTACCCCTCAGTTTGTTCACACCCTGTATGTCTCTGGAGACACATTTTGGACTTCTGTGGCATCTCTTTATTCATCAGTGCTTTTTCTTTCTTCTGCTTTTGTCTCTGAGGCTTCTTGTTTGTGTTTGGCCTTTTTTTGACTGCTTAGTCATCTGGCTGTGCTCTGGGGTTTATCAGCCCACCAAGACTAATCTCCCACACAGTCATTTAGGGGCTCTTACTGCTTGGATTAGCCCAAATATAAAAGAGGAAAGTGAGAGGCAGGAGTACTAAACAAACAATATTAGAAAGCTGCAAAAGTGATGTTGGATCTGATGGGAATGATTGCTTGCAAACGAGAGTGAGGATAAATGGCTTGGTGGGTGACAGGGGAACCACTCTGCAGCTGGGCAGAAACACCAAAATTCCGCGTGGCTCTGGAGAGCAGGGAGCAGGGTGTCATTCCTACAATTACAGCAGGAGATTACAGCCTAATCCCTCAGCAGAGATAAGGAGCGCCACGAGCTGAGGACCCGAATCTGTCTCATTACACAGGATGATCCTGGTGACAGGCTGGCTCAGCAGACAGATGTGCTGGGCTGGCACATCAAAGCGTGCCTTTGACCTGCCACTCACACTGCATCTTCATGCATTCCAGCTCTTCCCAAGGCTTTCTGGCTCCCTGGTAGCTTTTCACTTGATGAATACATGACAAATTATATTTAAGTTTGGTGTAATTAGTTTCTTACAAACTACAGTGGGAAACATGAGCCTTTCTAGTTACGCCACTCAAACCCCTAATTTTATGCAAAATCATAATGACTACACTGATGTTTACCTTTTAGTAAATGTGGAATTAAGAAGTAATTTCATGATAACATTTATATATGCATTAACCTTCCAATCTAAATTGCAAAGGTCCTCTTGGAAGTCTGTAGGTTCTATAGCAGTAGAGATAGTGGACTCCAAGCTCTGATTACACTGCAAAAGTGTTGCCATAAGCCTAATTGGATAACAGAAATTTTTTGTTTATATTCTATGTTATTTAAACAACTTGTAATTTGCAATCTTTTAAAACAGATAACTCCATTCTTCTGTGAGGTCATAAACTCCTCATGAAATTTAGGTTTTGTTTAGCTGTGTGGGTTACTCTATAAGCAACCAGGAGGGTGACGTTACCTGGAAACATTTTAGTGCCTGAAATTGCATCTTATAGAAAGCAAAAAAATAGAAGACGGAAGATGACATTGCAGTCTTTTCTCTTTTACAATTCTTTGTTTCTATATGATGAAGGTGATCATACATATTTGCCACATTTACTCTCTGGGATTTAAAAAAATGAATAGTTACAAATAATCTTTGAAATATGGTGAATAATACATTTCCTAGAGGAACTCCTGGAAAGACCAATCACCATATATAATGTAATGACACTTAAATTGTCTTATACTCTTTGCTTTTTACTATTCCATTGCCTTTCATCAGGATTAAGGCAGCCCTCACATAATCCTTCAGTGAGTATTTTGGTTACATATGTGACTGCATACCAACCAAAACCCCCTTTCAGTTTATAGAGGAAGGATCATTTAGATCTGGTTCTGTGTGGGTTGGCAACTGGGGAAAAGGAAGGGAGTGGTTTCCAGGTGCTGGATCCCTTTTGGCTCTGAGCAGCCTTAGGGCAGAGTCGCTGCAGGCAATGCTGGCTTCACCTCCAGAGGGAGAAGCCAAGAGGGTGCCTGGGAGGCTGAGGGACACCCCCAGTGTCATCTCCAAGGGGTACCACAGACAGTGCACCCCAACTCTGTCAGCACATGGGTCAGGACCGTGCACTGGAGGCACCCAAGGCTCCTCCTGATCCTGGAAGGGATTTGTGGGTTTGAGCTGTCAGGGGCTTGGATTTGGCATCAGTTTATGCTCAAACACTGATGCTTCTGGGACAATGTTTTGCTTTCAGATTTTGACATATAAAGGAAAATATCCCCCACTAACATTGTGAGATGGAAAAAGGCCAACTGTTGCATTATCTTGTTAGGGGAGCCTATAAAATTGATCCCCCCTGCTCAGTCTGTCTCTCTGGGCTTGCTCACCACTCTAAAAAGTAAGGAATTGTCGGTAAATGACAGCCCTTAAAAAAAGTTTTGAGCTATGTACATGCTACTGATCTTGAAGTCATTTTTTACTGAAATTGCTGCAGATCCCTGGTTTATTTTGTGACAAGCCAAATGGGCTCCAGGACCCTCCCTTCACACCAGAGATATTTGCCAGAAACCAAACAGATGGTAAACTAGGAAGAAATGACCCTCGGCATTCTCATTAGAACAGTTGGGGAAATTTTAATAGGCCCCCATTTGCCTTGTGCTGTATCTAATACCCTTTGAACTGCCACTTTTTTTAAAAAATTTTTTTTCTTTGTTACAAGTCAACTACTGCCATGTATATTTTAATAGGGATTATCAAATACAATTTGCCCAGAAGATGTAACAGCCCTCCGCTGCTAATTAGCAAAGTTTAAATAGTCACTGAGTTCTGGAATAATTGGAAAGAAACAGTGATTTTTCTGCCAATGTATAATTACCAATTAACGGGAAGAAAAAATATCTGTATAG
The DNA here is from genome assembly GCF_014805655.1 of Passer montanus. Classification (NCBI taxonomy): domain Eukaryota; kingdom Metazoa; phylum Chordata; class Aves; order Passeriformes; family Passeridae; genus Passer; species Passer montanus. Next base: position 5,335,759 of record NW_024369930.1, on the reverse strand, counting down.
CAGTCATATCTTGAAGAATTTGTTAACAGTCAATTAAGTAGTCAGTTGATGCCAAACTGACATTGGTCAAGAAAGTTTACATTTGAGTTTTAAGATACTTCCACCTACAAATGGTATGTAAAAAAACCATAATGATGATAAAATTTTGAAAGTCTCTGTATCATTATGTTTAATTACTGCTTAATTGTCTTCATGGCCAAAAGTTGACCATTTCTGCTAGTGATTGACTGTCATATGTGCCTTGTGGAAAGGGTTTTAGCTTTATTAATACAACATATATTCATTATCATGGCACAGGCAGTAATTACCATGTTTTCCTGGCAAGAAACTGCTGAAGTATTTTAACTTCTGAGGAAGAAAATTCCCCGTGCATAGTTGGATAAGGCAGACACCAATGCCCCAAGGTTGGAGGGAAAAGCTTGCTGGAGAGGGAACCTACACAGAAAACACTTAAAAGTGGCCTAGTTTTAGTATAGTTTCACCCAGTCCAGTCACCCTGAACACCTTCATCCTATTCTGCAACTACTCTTGGACTTGTCAGGTTTGTAGAACTCCAGCCATGGCAGCAGTAGCAGCTCTTGGACATCAAAATCCAATTTTGCCTAATCTGCTGAGAAGTTCTGAGTTAGACAACAATTTATTTAAAATATCTTTGTAGCATTATGAAGATGACATTAAAATACTTCAAGCTTTTAACCTTTTAAATATACCTGTAGCTCCTGCTAGCATTTGTGTGGTGAAGGCTGAAAAGGAGAATGATCCTCCTTAGAGGTGTAACATTGCTTGCATTTGTGAGCTCTGAATAGTGGGTGCAGGTGAGTGTTTAATTCTACAGGCAACACTCAAGGCTTTGCAGATGATATTGGGGTGATGACTGCACTGGAGACACCGAGGAGCATTTTCCATGTGCCAGTGCTTACAAAGGGACTTCTGGAGCTTTTAAACTAGAAAATGCCTTTAGAAATACTTTTACACAGCCAAAACCAGAATGTTAATTGAAGTGTTGGGGCCAATTTTGGTCCAATTTAGCAAGTACATTTATTCAGTAACGACATTTTTTTCAGTTCTTATATAAATCCATTTTTTTTCCCTGGGTGACCAAATAATGGCGTGAGGAAAACTAGAGAATAATTGAATTTTAATGTGAATTTTTCAATTGCATCCTAATTTTTTATAAAATGTATGTAGTAAAAAAACTGATGTAAAAGTTTTTGATCTGATCAGTGTTTTTGCTATACCTCATACCTCTGAGAATATTCCTGATTCCAATAAGGTAAGGATTTAATTCAAAATATATTAAGACATTAAATATTCATTGTGACCAGTTGATTATTTTTATTTATGCTAATATTTATTGAAAGAAATTTGAAACACTTTTTGAACTGTGCAAATTGCAGGTTCTTTTAATAATGGAAAATAATATATAAATAGCTACACACCCCCCCATCTATGTAAATATATGCATTTATTACTCACTCCCTTTTTCATCCTAATTTCAAGTACCATGCTCAACCAGTGCTCTTTACTGTCCAGAGGAGGACAACAGAGCTGGGGAAGGGTCTGGAGCACAAGTCTGATGGGGAGCAGCTGAGGGAGCTGGGGGTGTCCAGCCTGGGGAAAAGGAGGCTCAGGGGTGTGACCTTGTCACTCTCCACAGCTGCTTGAGAGGAGGCTGTGGCCAGGTCAGAGCCAGTCTCTTCTCCCAGGCAACAACTAACAGCAAAAGGAGAAATGGCTTCAGATTGCACCAGGGGATGTTTAGATTGAGTGTTAGGAACTGAATTTCTTCACTTCACCCACTGAAAGCATGATTAAGCATTGAAAAAGTCTCCCCAGGGAAGTGGTGGAGTTACTATTCCTGGAAGTGTTAAAAAAATTATTAGATGTGTCACTTTGTGGGCATGTTTGTATAGTGGGCATGTTAGTATTTGGTTAAAAGTTGGACTTGATTTTGGAGATGTTTTCTGACGTTAATGATTTTATGATTCTACATCTTGCCTTAAAATCCATTTTCTCTGCTTTTTTAATGGGTAAATCACTCTTGTTTGCTGTTGATTAGAGAAATGTCAATTCTCTTTTGTTATTGTTTTATTTTCTTAGCAATAACATTTGTCCTATTGTTCACCAGCTAGACTGTGATCTCAAAAGCAAGGACTTTCTTCTTTATTTTTCTGTATAGACATGCTGGCACAATACAACCCAATCTTTACTGTTCATGACTGTTCCTATAATACAGATAATAGTGCAGGAAAGTCAAGGAAAAATGAATTAAGCCTTCATTGACTTCAATAACAATAACAAAATACTTTCTTCTCCAAAAGATATTGTTGTCTTTGTGCTTTCAGAGCTACATTCAGCAAGACTGACAGGCTGGAGTTGCATGGTAACTTGTTGTAACAGAGGGGTATCTTTAATAAAGTAGGGGGGAAAGGCCATAATCTAGAAATTCAGGACCATCTTAAAATTGTGTTTTGTGTGTGTGTATGTCTCAAGAATAGATCAAGCAATTGTTCCCATGAACTTCACACTGCCAGTGCTCCTGCCTGCAGTGCTTCTTGTCCAGAGCCTGGCTCTGTGATGCCTCATTGTCATGAGTGTGACAGTCAGTCAGAGCCTCTTCTCCTGACTTTTTGCTTGTGCCAGGCCTGTTATTTCCCTTGCATATTGTGTTTGTCAGGATCTGATAGCATTTTCAAGCACAACTTACTGAGCTCTTGGACTTCATCAATTAAGATGCATTGAAGCCTCTTGCAAATGTGAAACAGTATTGGAAATTGTTTTTGTCATAATTTCAAAGACAAGTTTGTAAACTAATTTCTGGCATATTATGACAAACAAATGTCATCAGACTGCTTCCCCCTTATCTGCCAATTTGCCACATTTTGAAGTAGAGTTGATTATATGTGGTGAAAAATCAGGCTTACAGGAAAATGGAGCCCTCTGTCAAATCCTGATCATCACCTGTCCTAGCAGCTGAATTCAGTTTGCTTGTCTCTTGTCAGTGTTGTGACTGGTAATAATTTGTGTGTTTTCAGAGATAGTTCACAAGAAAAATCTGCTCCAAATCTGCTAAAAGGAATATCCCAATTTTCATGAATATACCAGTGAAAGGTGATTGCTGTTTGTAGGGAGTGAATGGTAGGGTTCATCTTTATTGGGTGCTAAAAGCCATGAACTAGAGAAGGAGGTTCCCAGGTTCGTGCTGGCAGTGGGAGCAGGGCCAGCTCCTCACTCTTTGGGGCACAGCATGGAAGGGCAGAGTCCCCCGTGCTGCTGCAGCTCAGCCATCACCAGCACTGCTGGCAGGGGGAGAGGAGGGACTCTGCATGGCAAGGTCATTCCTACAGCTTGTGCCACAGCTAAGAGGGATGTTTGCCGACTACTGAGCTTAAAAAAATCGGGGTTGTTTTGAATTGAAATTTGTCAAGTATCTAAAATGCACTTCCTTTTGAGTGAGTATTACCTCACAGGAGCCTGTCAGTCCATCCATTCTTGCTGTAAAATCCCCAGGAAGAAAAAATGAAGATCTTCATTTTGGTCTTTGGAGTAGGGTTGTTCTGCCATTCTGCTCTGCTGAACTTTATTACCAAATAAAGTCCATAATTCCAGGGTGGTCATGTCATACTGGGTATGGCTTTGCATCTTACTTTTTAAAGTTTTCAAACAAGAGGGAGAAAAAAAAAGATTTTTTAAAATGTTTTTAACAAAATATGTGTATAGTACTTTAATAGTTCATCTGGTGCTTGAGTTTCATTATTTTTGGTGATGTATTAGACATAGTGTCATTTGAACACTGACTTTTCCTTCTGAAAAGAAAGGAAATATGTCTTTTAGGTCAAAATGATAACTTCAAGATATTGAAAGCCTTAAGCAAGGATTTGTTTAAATTTATCAAATGAGTCAACCTACTGTAGTTCTTTCCTCATTTCAACCCTTAGGAAAACTAGTGCAATTATTAAAATTGGTGCAGTTTGTGACCAAAGGAGTTGTTCTTCATAAAGCTTAGCTTGAGCTGTTTGAGTGCTTGAAGGAAGACAACCTTTAGAAGAAATTCAGTAGATACACAAGTAGTCAACGCAGGAAAGCAAAGATACTTTGCAGCTGTATGAGAAGGTTGGATTTTTTTTCCAGTTAGCATCAAATTAAATAGTTGAATGTTGAAATATCTTGTGGTGTTTTGGAAGATGTGATGTTGTTCAAAGATCTTTCACTGAGCTCTAGTTTATTTAAATAAAACTACTTAGATAATTACTTGACAAAGCTATTTTGGCAACATCACAGCAAGTGATGAAACATTTTACATAGCAGTTTATTAATAAAGTCACTATTTTTCTTCTCTATCACTCTGACATTTGCTATGTGTCTGTTTCTGGACTAGTGATACAAATATTTTGTGACACTGGAGTCATACTCCAGTCATATGCCATCATAGTCACCTTGACAGTGTCTGACATGCTGGAAGGATGATGTAATTATTAGAAGGCTGAATCAATAAATGCTGACAGCATCAGCTCTTAAGATGAAGAATATGAACATTTAAAAAGTCTAGATTTAAAAAAAAAATCTTTAAGAACTCTTTCATCCTGCAAGTTTTAATTTTTAGAAGGATTTAGCTTAAATTTTTAATTTTTATATGAATAGTGAATTTCCCGAAATATACCATCTGCTTGCTCAGCACATGTATACATTAAGCTTATAATTTTCTCCCTGTATTTTTAGATACCATAATGAAGGTCTTGGTAGAGCTTTCTTCTTGTTATCTACTGATTTAAATTTATCACTGAACATGTAGTAATTAATATCACAGGCAGTAGTGACCACCCAGTAGTCATAATTCACTCAAACAGGCAGCTTTGGGATAACCTTTGCTTAAGGAGGGCAAAGATGTAATGAACTCCTTTAAAAACTTTCAGTCATAATCTGCCAAGAGTTCAACCAAATAAACTGGAATGTGCTTTAGCTACAATTTTCCCTGACACTATCAAAGCATTCTAGCTTCTGATGAAAATTTGGGTAAAGATTAAGCATGAGTATGGAATTCAGATTTGCCCTGAAGAATTTATCACATATATGTGATAATCTAAAGGTCTTTTGATTAGCATGGGACAAACAGATGTTTATTTGTTCTCCACTTAAATATGCTGAGCAGGATATGTAAAATTCAGCAACATTCTCTATCCTGGAAATATTAATGAGGAATTTCTTTACTGATTTTTGGGTTTTGTTTTTAAAACCAGGAAAGTTTAGAGGTTTTTTTTCTGTGCTTTACTCCTAGTTGGATCTCCTCAGCCTGTTTCTGAGCATCCTTCCATTAGGGACTACATTTTTGCTGTGTATAGCTTGGGGACCTTGGCTGTCTGGCTCAGGCATTCACATCCAGCCATGCCTTCAGGTGCCCTGTTTTCCAAGGACTGCTTGAAATGCAAAGTACTCCTAGAGATGCAATTTTCTGATGCTCACTGCAGTTCATCCAGAGGAGTTTTGAAAGACATCTGTCATATTCAGTTATTGCAGGGTGTTGTGGAGAGCACTTAACACAAAAAAAAAAAAACCTCTAGATTGAAGGAACTCATAGGGATGGGACAGATTGGCTCATGGAGACTGAGGGCTTTGTAAACTAGGATATTTCACTACATAGGATTTTGATTTAATAGCATATGAAGTATTTCAAATTCTGAGGGCTTTGTAAACTAGGATATTTCACTACATAGGATTTTGATTTGCATATGAAGCATTTCAAATCTAATTGATTGGGATGTTTCCTAGAAATCTAGCTTTTAAGGTCTAAGCATGCATCATAAGAGAGAGATAAAATTTGTTAGAAGTCTGCAATAGTCCATGAGAACAAAGCTGTCTACTTCAAGTATCTCATGAGACTATTAAAAGTTTAATACAAAGAAATCTGTATCTCTGGTCCAAACCAGAGGGCTTCCATCTGGTAAATCTATGATCAGAGAGTCATCGTAGAATGGCCTGGTTTGGAATGGATCCTAAAGATCCAACTGCTCTTCCCATGGGCAGGGACACCTTCCACTAGACCTAATTGCTCCAAGCCCCATCCAGCCTGGCCATGGACATTTCCAGGAGTAAACCAGAGGGCTTCCATCTGGTAAATCTATGATCAGAGAGTCATCGTAGAATGGCCTGGTTTGGAATGGATCCTAAAGATCCAACTGCTCTTCCCATGGGCAGGGACACCTTCCACTAGACCTAATTGCTCCAAGCCCCATCCAACCTGGCCATGGACATTTCCAGGGGGTGGAAAACCTGTTCTAGTGTCTCACCACTCTCATCAGCAAAGAATTTCTTCCTAGAGTGTAGACTAAACCTACTCTAAGTTTGAAGCCATTTGCTTTGTGCTTGTCACTACATGCTCTTGTAAATATTTGCTCTCCATCTTTCTCGTGGGCTCCCTTCAGGTAATGGAAGGCCTCCATAAGAACTCCCTGGAGCCTTCTCCTCTCCAGGCTGAGCAGCACCAATTCTCCCAGCATGACTTCATAGGAGCAGTGCTCCAGCCCTTTGACCATTATTTATGTACCTCCTTGGCACTTGATCCAACAGGTCCATGTCCTTCCTGTGCTGAAAGTCCCCAGGCTGGCTGCAGCACTGCAGTGGGGTCTCAGAGGGGCAGAATGCCCTCCCTTGCCCTGCTGGGGTGGCAGCCCAGGATACATTTTCCTTTCTGGGCTGCAAGTGCACATTGCTGTCATGTCCAGCTTTTCTCCCTTCAGCCCCCGCAAGTGCTTCTTAGCAGGGCTGTTCTCCATCTGTTCATCCCCCAGCCTGGACTGACACAGGAGGCTGATTAATTACTTTAGTTAATATCCAAAGCATAAACTTACAAATCAGTCAGAAGGAATGGGCTACAGTGCTTGCCCTTTAAGTAAAACTCTGGATAAGAGCCCTTCCTGCCTCTTCCCCACAGATGGATGAGGTCAGCCTACAAGTGGTTAATTGTCTTTGGCTGGTGGCACATGGAGCTTTAGGGTGGACACATGTCCCATGCCATGGGCTGACCGACCTGCACCTCTGTGAGGAGCCAAGGCTCGTCACTGATGCGCAGGCACGTCTGCATTGTCTGCCCTGGGCCGAGTCCCACCCTGGCTTTTCTCCTTCAGAGACTCGGTATTGTCTGGTTTTGGTAACAAACAGCTCCATAGCTCAGCTTTGGGAATACCTAAAGTGCAGTGCAGCTTACAGTATCCTTTAAACACAGCTTTAAAATTGCATAGAGCAACTTTTTATTTAATAAGTGAATTTATTTAAGTGAAATTGTATTTAATGTCGCCCTGTTGGCACAGGGTGAGAAAAAGGAGGAAAGGTTACTGTTAACACAATCTGGTTTTATGCTGGCTGTGGAATTTGTGCTGTTGCAAACCCTCTGAAGTACTTTCTAAAAAACTGGTGTAGAAGCGTCTCGCCAAGACAAGTGGCTTTTCATGCATTGTTTTATTGACTCACATTTGATGGGTTCTCATGTGTATTTAAAGGCTGAATTCCAGTCTCTAGAGAATGACTCAGAAAGCATTTAATTTTGAACTGAATTCATTTACAATTTCCAACAGAGGCATCTGCTGACCAGTTATGAGAGGGTCTTGGTTCTTCAGCACTACCAATTGTAATCTTGTGGCATGCTTTATTTTGAGTCTCCCTGGCTTATACTAGGTCTTTTATTATAAATGAAATATAAATATTTTCAAAAGCAATGTCAATAATTTCCAAATCCCACCCAAATATGAAAAGATGTTTACTACCCACTCAAGTAGTTCTTACTTTCTTGAATCATAGTCTAATAAAATTTAGTAGACACTGTTTAGTAAACACAGTTTTATGTTTATTTTCATTGTCTTTTTCAATTGAAAAAATATTCCTCCTTGTTTTACTAGTAAAGGAAAATATGTCATATTTCTACTACTTTATTTGTCACAAACGCCCCGTCCCCAAAAGCATGAAGATAAGTACTTGCACCAGAGAGAAAAAAACATGAACTCCGGAGCAGTTAAAAATGGAATATAGTCAAGTGGATATTTTCAGTGGAAATAATTGCAGGCATGCTTTTCTGGGTTACATAAACCACATGAACAAGGAACATTGCTCAAGTGAATAATAACTATTATTATTAATATATTGAACTATATTACTGTTATTGTTATTAAATTAAAACTGGATTCTTTAAACTTAGTCATAATTCTAAACATGAGATAACTTGCACTTTAAATCCCCATCCATCTTATTTGCAGCTTGCTTCTTGAGGTGTTTGGTTAGGTTTTTTTGTTAAATGCCGTCCTACAGTACAGAATAACGAAGTGAGAAGCTGTTCAATCTAATTAGAGCAGGCATTCAAGAAGTAGTGGGAAGATATAAGTAGTTTAAAAATTATTCTAATACAAGGGGAAATAGCTTACAGTGTTCATAAGATTTTGTATTTTTGTGCCCTGAAGACAAATAATAAATCTGAAGGGTTTCAGGAAACCAGTGTAATGAAATGACCTTTTATTATAAACAGAAGGAGTTTGGGAAACAATGTATGACCATACCACAGCTAGATTGCTATTAAAGCACTGTTTCATCACTCCACATGCAAAAAGAAAGGCACTTGCAGCAGGATTATTTAAACAAGGCAGACAACATGAAGCAGAACCACAGTTAGTCAACACAGCTAGATTGCTATTAAAGCACTGTTTCATCACTCCACATGCAAAAAGAAAGGCACTTGCAGCAGGATTATTAAACAAGGCAGACAACATCAAGCTGAACCACAGTTAGTCAGTGCTGGCCTGACTTTGTGGCTGAAGCAATGCTTCCTACTCACATGAAGTACAAGAGAAACAGTGAATATTCTTTTTATACCTAGGTAATTCTTATTTTTGGCAGCATGATCTAAATGTTGCCTTTTTGTATATGAACCTTGGTATCTGTCTGCTTAACTATGGCATTTTTCAGTGTAATTTGGACTTTATTTGGAAAAAAATAAATGAGTGATTAGTTTTTAAAAGAAGATTTCTGACATTAACCGAAAACCTGGAAACATGGCTGCTTGTAGGTAGATATAATTTTCTGGTTTTTAAGAGAAGGCAAGTTATTAAGATAACCTCAAGGCTTGGTCACAATTTAAGCATGATGTTGGTTTCAGCAGGCCCTGCAGTTTGGGGTGGTTTGGCCATTTTGGCACATGATCCCTGTGGTGCAAGGGAACCCTCCCCAGGAGGGAACCTTTCAGCTTGGCTCTGCTCCCTGGTGCTGCAAGAGCTGTGACAATGATGCTGTAGCTTTAATGTGTGTGGATTTAAGCTCCATCTTAAAGCTGGTTATAGTCATTTATCTCCTAAATTCCTATTGCAAAATTGTTTCAATGCTTCATTTGCCTAGTAATTAAAAATAATCTAAATTAGAGTAAATTTATTCAAGTCCAGTTTCAACCCTTTGTTCTTATACCATGGTTGTCTTTTGGCTTAAACAGCCCCTTTACAACCCTGTGATATTCAGTGATAGCAGTCATCCTCTCTCTAAACAAGCTCTTTCTGTCTCCTTCTGTGACATATTTTACATTCTTCTCATCATCCTAGCAGTCCTTCTCTGCAGCTGCTCCAGCCTAAGTTAATCTTTTTTGAACACAAGCGTTCATAATTGCACACAATAATTGAAGTGATGTCTTAGCAGTACTTTACCAGCACCGTACTAATACTTCCCCCATCGTTATCAGAAATAATTGAGCTGATGAATTCTAGGGCAGTGTTTGTCTTTTTTCACACTGGTAGCTTATTTTCAAACAGTGGTTGACTAATGTGAACAGAGCTTTCTCCTCCTCAGTAATTTCTAGCTTATAGCTGAAAGTATTCTTGTTATTATCTAAAGTGCATGACCTTACATGTTCTACAAGAAGTAAAGAATCCACTTTGTGTACTTCTTTTCCCAGTCATTAATCATACTCTGTTTAAAAATGTGCCTAATTTCTAATTTTAATGTTTCTCCTTTGAACTTCCAGGAGCTCTTTCTTGCTGTGTCTTTAGCAGTATATCTAAAAGTCCTTCATTAGGGGATATTTTCTTTACATTAGGGTAACTTATCCACTGAAATCAAATCACTTTTAAAATTTGATATATAATTTATAAACTGTAGATATTGAACACTTTTTCAATATCTTTTTCAAGGAAAAAATTTGTGTAAGGAAAAATTTTTCTATCTAAGCAGAAGGTATAAGACACATTAGCTTTTTCCCCAGATTTTGGCAATCTTCAGCTTCCTTCTAAAACTGGGAACCCCAACTATATGTGTTCTTGTAGCCTTAGTTTGTAGAATCATGGAATGGTTTGGATTGGAAGCAACCTTAAAGATCAGCTGGTTCCAAACCCCTGCCTTGGACAGGGAGACTTTCCACTAGACCAGGCTGTTCAAAGTCCATCCATGGCCTTGAACACTTTGAGGAATGGGGCAGCTGCAGCTTCTCTGGACAAGCTGTTTTAGTGCCTCACCACCTCACAGCAAAGAATTTCTTCCTAATATCTAATCAAAACCTATTCTCTTTCTGCTTGATGCCATTCCCCCTTGTCCCACCACTACACATCCTTGTGAAAAAATTCCTCTCCATCTCTCTGTAGGCCCCTGTAAGGTTTTGGAGGGCCACTCTAAAGTCTCCCTGGAGCCTCTTCTACAGGCTGAACAATCCTAATTGTGTTTCATGCCTCTTATTAATCATTTTTGTGGCACTGCTCTGGACTCACTCCAGCAGATCCATGTTATTCTCTTGTTGTGAGCCCCAGATGTGGATGCAGCACTGCAGGTGGGGTCCCACCAGACAAGGGCAGAATCCCCTCCCTTGCCCTGCTGCCCACATTCTTTTTGATGCAGCCCAGGATACGTTTGGCTTTTTGGGCTGCAAGTGCACATGGCTGGGTCATGTTCAGCCTCTCAGCCAGCAGCCTCCCCAAGTCTTTCTCCCCAGGGCTGTTCTCAGTCCACTCTCTGCCCAGCCTGTGCTTGTGCTTGGAATTGTTCCAATGCAGGTCCAGACTTTGCGCTTGATCTTGTTGAACTTCATGAGCAACTTAATGCTCCAGTTTCCTTAGGGCCCCTGTGTGCATTTTGTCAGGTCCCTTGTGTGCTTTCAGGTTCCCTAGAGGGTCTCTAACCTGACTTCCTCTCACAGCAGGTTCTGATCTTTGTTCTGCCAGTCCCTGCAGCCTTCTGCCACTTAGGTTGTGTGGCTGGAGCACTTTCTAGTGAAGAGGCTGTGGCAGCAATCCTGTAATCATCTCTTGGTTCACCAGAGGGACAGAGAGTGTGTCAGGTTGGCAAAGGGTGCCTCTGTCTCTCAGAAGAGAGCTGCCTGCTGGTGTCACCTGCCACCTTTCCTTGCTGGCTCTGGTTGTTGCTCTGGTTGAGCACAGGGGCTGCCCTACTCAGCTCCAGCATCAGTCCTGCTGTGATGGGTCTCTCCTCTTCAGTACTGCAGGCAGTGAGGTTGTTCTGCACAGGAACATCAGGCCTTAGGTGAAGTCTCTTCCTCCTGTAGATCCTTGCTCTTGCAAGTTTCCTTGTTCTAAGGACTGGGGGAAGGAGGTGGGTGTGGGGTTGTTTTTCTGTTTTAAAGGTTGGCTCAGTTTACCAAATAATCTGTTTACCATGTTCCATGTAAACCTTGTCCCACCTTGTTCCTAACCTGACTCACAACTTGTTCCCACCTGGCTGATTTTTATATCATTAAGAAAAGTCACAGTCGGTGATTTCAGATCTTCCAGATTTCTGAGGAAAATTCTAACATTTCATTACAATAGTCATGAAATTGCTATTTAGTGATGATTTATAAGGAACAGCAGGCCTGAGGGATTCAAGTGCTTAATAAATAACATAAATTTATGTTTTGTTATTGTTTGGGACCACTTTTGAATATAGGAATATTGTATTTTTAATTGAAGTTCCTCAGGAAAGACTAAAAATGGTATTTTGAAACTAAATTAATCAAAGTTAAATATTAAAATAAAAGTTTCAGAATATTCTGGGTACAAAAGTATTATTTCAGTGAAAACTGATTATATTATTTTTCTGCTCTGGTAATTAACAATGGAGAAGAGTAGTTATTATGTGAAATTCCATCAGTTTAACAAGAATTCACTTGATTAATATATGCAGAATAATACATGTTAGTCAAATACTGTTTTCCTCTGAGATCCCATTAAAACTTGATCAAAGTTTAATTACAACATGGGCCAGTTATGTTTAGATGGCACTGAAAACAAAAAGCCCTTCAAATAATGGGGATGACACAAAGAGAATCAACAATTGTCATGAGCCAAACTGGAATTCTGCAGATTTCAGCCAATTGGCTGAACAACATGAGGAGAGGTGCTCTTTTGGTGATGGCACATGGTAATGAAATCACATTTCATTCATTGTGAGTCATTTTATTTCCAGAAGTCACCTGAGGGCTTGAAAGGTTTGTACAGAAACTCTTGGATTTTGTGAGAAAACTGATGACAGAAAAAACTCTGACCAATATATGTTGGTTTTTCTGAACCCTGAAAGTTTGCCTTGGAATTAGATGTTTGATATTTACATGGCTTCACTTCTTCTCAAGAAGGAAGATGAAGATATCTCTGTTCTGCAGTCCTGCCATGGGGACTGTCATTTGAGAGCTGCTTGAGCACAGGGATATCTGAGGTCTACAGACAGTGTGGAAGCAGAGCAGAAAGAATGGGATGGTGGAGAGGTTGAGGGCAAGGATGTTTACTAAAGCAGTGGGAGTGAGGGAGAAGTAAACATGAGACCAGACTAATTACCTGTTCAAATGAAGCTATTTGAATCAAAGCATGAAAAATTAACCCAAGAGTTCAGATGTTGAGTTTGGTTTGAGTTTTTACAAAGTGCATAAAAAGTTTGTAAGTCAGCCTTCAATTCACAGTCAACACTCCTGGAATGTTCTGCAATGTGTGGCATACCTGCATTTTTTAATTGAATGTAGCACAATCCATTGGTAGCCCTTCAGAAAGGAGTGAGGAATAGGATGTTCTTTCTTTGAGTAGTTATAAGGAAGAACTGCATGACCACGTACATTAGAGCTCAGTAAAGCTCCATGGGAAAAGCATAAACCTCAAAGCAAAAGTACTGCTATTCCTGCTTAGACCATCTGTCCAAAGAAAGGCTTTCCTTCAGGAAATATCCTCTGGACAGAAGTCTCAGAAGTTCTAAAATAAGATTTTCTATGATATACTGGATTTTAAGAGGTGTTTTATGCACAAAAAATAAGCACTGATGGAACAACAGGAGCTCCAGGAAGGAAGCTGTGATCAAAATGATATATTCTCTAGCAGAGATCCAATTCTAACAGGATAAAGATATCAGATACTGCAGTAGCTGATTCATTTTTCTGTAAGAAGACCTACACTGGTGTGGAGCACACTTATATCTACAACCATACTTGTACAGTTGCAGTGGTTTAGCTATTATTTTCTTGTCCAAATGCTCTGAGACATTTCAGGCTCAGCTTTGAATATAGCCATACATTCATTTTTTATGAATAAGACATCACATTAAAATGATCCTCTTCAGCAGCAAAGATTTGTCTTGAAGATTATTTTCAAATTTTCTGTACTAATATAGCATCTTTTTGTTACCTTCACAATTTCAAAGCACACCAGAGAGCACCAAAACCAACCTGCCCCGCCCACTACTGTTCAGGGATCTATCATGGCCTCTCTTCAATTCAGCCTTTTTGTTATTAATGTTCTTCTTGGACAAATTTCCTGTAAATCTTACCTTTTTTCCACTTTGAAAGCAAATTAAATTTACTGAGGTAGCTATTCCTAATGGCATGTTTCTCCTGAAGTAATCCACATATTACATGTCATTGACAATTGCCATTTGCACAGAGTGAGTAGAATTAGGTATAAAAATATTTAAAAATTATGAATGCCACAACTGCAGTGAATATTGGGAATTTGTTTCAACTCACAGGCTGTTGTCTCCATTAAGAGTCCTTTTTTTGATAGTACAATAAAAGGTGCCTGCTAGCAAGAAAAAGATTTCTTTCCTTAATTTTCTTGGAAATAATTGTATTGGAGGGCTGACTACGGGGATCACAATCTTTTTGTTCTATATATTAAATTTTTGCTCTCTGTAATCCTTATTATTAAAGAATTCTTGAAAACTGAATGGGACATAACTTACAGGTAGCTTTCTGTGGAGCCCATCCCAAGCACCAATCTCTCCATGTTGTTTATAAAAGGACTGTAACCATTTGCTTTGTGAGGACTGCCTCGTTATGCATTTAAAGTTCAAGTGGTCTGGACCCTTCCTGTGGGAGTTATCAGGGGCTCAAGCATTTACTCAGTTTTTATATAAGGTTTACAATTTTATACATTCTTATCAGTAGCTGTTGTAAACTGTAATTAGCTGAAAGCTAATTTGGAGCTGCTCACAGGAGTCTAATCATTCGGAAAAGTGACTTCAGCACAACCAAACTTAACTATCTTAAGATAGCTAGTTCAAATGGTATAAGTTGTTGATATGGTTTGGACAGATCTGTGCTTATGTCACGCAGTGTGAGGGATTGTGTATGATAAAAAGCTTTATTTCCTTAATTTGATATTTTCAAGGATGTTTTAAATGTATCATTTAAGAATGAACAAGGCAAAAGGAAGCATTCAAAAGCTGGAAGATCATATTGCATGGTTTTGGTCTTTCCATCATCACTAAGTCTCTATGGCCATCTAATTGAAGCTTAGATGTCATTTCCAAAGAGCTACCTGTACTTTGTACTACTCTGAATACACCTGTGCAAGGAACAATAAAACAGAAAAATAATACACCCATATGCACAGTACTGGCAGCCTGGAGCTTTTGACATATTGCCAGGACAGCCTGCAGCTCCAGTTGTGCAGTGCTCATTTTCAAAACATTTAAATGAAAAATAGGTGGAAAACTAATTATGGAAATTATTTCAAAGTGAAGCATGATGATTTGTTGAGATAAATTGCAAAATAAAGACCAGGCAGTGTTAGAGGTGTGGAGTACATAAATATATTACAGCCACAATGAGTGATCACAAATATTCTGCTATGAATATTTTTGGGGAAGCAGGACACAGGCATTCCCCAATCCTCTATGTCTTTGTGAACTTGTAGACATGGAGCTTCTTCCCCAGGTGGCCACCATGGTGCTGTCTTCAGCCTCCCTCTGGAATGGCTCTGTCACCCTTTGGATTCACTTGCATGACATGTCTTCAATCTACCCAAGAAGCAGTTTAACCAAGCAATATCCTTCCTCAATGATGATTTGGACACTGCACTAAAAATGCTCTGCTAGTCAGCTTTAGGATGCCACATTCTTCCAGATCAAACAATTTGACATATTTGGCCCATAGTTGTAAATCAATTGGAAACTCTCTAATCTATGCAGATTTGGTAAGCATTTATTTATCAGAAATATCCTTTTGTATACTATTTCATCAATGAGCAACAGGATCCAGAAGCACTATCTCCATTCATAAATCAATAGATGCCATCCAAGAAAGTCAGCGCCAGGTTGGAGAACATGGACATGTGGAGAAGGACTGATATTTGTGAAAGCTGGTGTTACAGTGTGCAACAGCAAAGTCACAATTGCAAAGTAACTGGAAGTCCCAGAAGAAAACACCTCAATTAGCATGCGAGGCAGGGCTGAGATTAATGTAAATTAGGAAACCTTCTCATTTTCCAAACTGCTAATCTGCCTTGAATGAGAAAAAATATATTTGAGACCTTGAGATGTAAAGTTAAATTGCTCTCTGAGTGAAACACACACTTTTTTTGTTGCAAAACAATAATGAAGGGGAGAACTTCCCAGCAGACCTGCAGCTCTTCAAGGTATTTTTCTTTTTAAGGGCAGATTATCACGTCAAAAAGCAGAGCCATTTTTTATCTTTAGATTTTTAGCCTTCTCTTTATACATTAATGAGACTGTAGCTCTCTAGTCTAAGTCCCTTGGGTGTTACTTTGACTTAGCATATTTTTTAAACCCTTTTTAAATCCACAGTAAAATCTTGGAACATTTATCCTACTACAGCCACAGTGGGGGGCATCAGCTGGGAGAGGCAAGCTTTCAGCTAAGTGTTCATTCATGGAACTGAAGCAAGCAAGGTTTAAGATTAAATTCAAACATCTATCTGATGCAGTAGGAGCTACCTGGGATGCTCTGCTCACACACCCCACATCTGGAGTCCAAATATTTTTTTCCATTTCCATCCCAAATTCTAAAATACAGCTCAGACCTTCCTATGCATGATCTTTAGTTTGGTGGTGTCCTCACATTTTCCACAGGTCTGGATAAAGCTTTCTTCTTTTCAGCAAAACCATGAGTTGATTTGGAAGTCATGTAGTAGAGGGCTCTGCACTCTCTTTCTGTAGCACCCTTAATTTTCCTGCACATTGTTACATTAGCTGCTATCAGATGAACCTTGATTGGGATTCGAGGTGAATATTTTATTCTGTTTCACTTTAGTTTTCCACGAGTGCATGGGACACCAAGCACAGCAGGGGCTGCAGCTCCACCAGGTGTGTGAAGCAGTGTGAGCCATTCTGGGGACACAGCCCAAGGGCACCTTCATGGCAGCAGCCCCAGGACTAAATGTGAAGATCCTTTATTGAGCATGAAATGACTGCAGGAGATCAGCATTGACCATTTAGTCACAAAGTGCTCTTCTGAGGACACAGACTCCAATAAGTGCAGTATTTTTCCTGCAGTATTTTTCCCCAGGAGTTTTGGTTAACATTGACTGATAGTTTATAAGGGGGTTTCTGTTCTTGGTAGATTGCTTTTATTTTCCTTTCTTATATCTGATCTGGAAGTGCTTTTGCATGCTGAGGATTGATGATGTTTTGTCTAGAGGTAAGTTTCAGGCAAAGGAATGAAATGCAGCCTTTCTTTCTTTGCATTCTTGTGATTCTTGACTGACTGTATGTGTTGTCAGATAGAAACAAAACTGCAGTGTTACAATTTTTGTCTATGGTGTATATATATATATATATCAATATATTCCATATGGCAGGGGGGCAATGCATCAGATTTGTTTTTGTGATTTTTTTTTGTCACCATAGTAAAAATAATCATGTGGGAATGAATTAGTGAAATAATTTACTCTCCTTCTGAGCTTGCTGGCTGTGGTTATTTTTGCTTCTTTTGGTGTGTAAAGCTTTGCATTTAGGTTTTGTTTCCTGAAAATTTTTACTGCTGTTCATGTTCATTAGCTTGCAATATATTTTTTGAGGAGTTTTCTTCTTATGGGTGCTATTCTGCCTTCAGTGGGCAGAAATTCAGCCTGCTGATTATGCTCCCCTTCCCTTTGTGATACTCTCAACATTGTGGTCCATTGCTGACCAGTGGGGGACAGGCATTATGAAACTGTAAAGTATTGGATCATTGCACTATTTAAGATAAACCAGGAGGCAAAATAAATTACTGCACATTTTACAAGAGACAGGGAACAACTTTCAGAATTTCTGTTTTGTCCTGTAAGTTGTAAAAATAGATGTTAAGTATGCATAGGGAATTAAAAGAGAATTAATGCAACTTTCTGTGTGTTTGTAGAAAAGGAAATTTTTTTTGCCAAAAATACTACAAAAGTCCACAAATGACAGTTCATATTTCTGTTTTGATGATGAAAGAAAGCATGAGCAATGTGTATGAGGGAAACAGCTTGATTTTCACACTCCAGCTTTACTGAGATCCTGAATACTGAGATCCAAAACTTCTGCCCCTATTGCCCTGCTCATGAAACTGTAAAGTATTGGATCATTGCACTATTTAAGATAAATTACTGCACATTTTACAAGAGAAAGGGAACCACTTTCAGACTTTCTGTTTTGTCCTGTAAGTTATAAAAAGAGATGATAAATATGCATAGGGAATTAAAGCAACTTCTTGCGTTTGTAGAAAAGGAATTTTTCTTTTTTTTTCCTTTTTTTTTCCCTTTTTTTGCCAAAAATACCACAAAACTCTGCAAATCGCAGTTCATATTTTGTGTTTTGGTGATGAAAGAAAGCATGAAAAATGTGTATGAGGGAAACAGTTTGATTTTCACACTCTAACTTTACTGAGTACCTAGATGAATACCAAAACTTCTGCCTCTATTGCCCTGCTGTGTGCATGTCTCTGGTGACAGTGAGGTGAGACTGACTGAGATCCCCCTGTTGGGGTCAGCCAGGTGCTGCTGAGGATGAGGTCCCAGCCATTCTGGCTGTCCCTCTGGCCTCCCACATCCTGCCGCTGGTACCCAGCACACAGAACACACAGGAATGCTTTAGCCCAGACCTAATGCCTTCTAAAAGCTATAAAAGCTGTATTTATGCTATAAAAGCTATCAATTTAATAGATTTGTGGCCTCAGAGGAGGAAAATCTGTCAGGTTTTTTCCTGATACATCAGAATATCTGTGGAGCATACAGGTGGTGTACAGACTGTGCTACCTTCCACAGTAGTTTGATCTGGGCAGAGCTACTGGTGGATTTCAGCCAGCAGCACTGAATTTCAGCATGGTTTCAAGAAAAGAACTCCTGGAGATTGACAATTTTAATTGAAATTCCTCCATTCAATCCATAATACCATTTTTCCAGCCTCACTTCTCCTTTAACTCTCCCACCAACTTGGTCAGTGATTCCTCTGCTCTCTTCACCCCTTTACAGAGGCTGAGAATGGCCACGGTGCCCATTATGCAACTTTACTCTTCTGGTTTTTGAATTTATGAATTCTGAGGAATTTGCAGCAAAACAGCGCTGCTGTGTCTTTGGTGCCAGCTGCTGAAAAAGGCAAACATCCTGACTCCTGATCACAGTTACAGACACTGTAGATACAAATACGGCACTTGTTAGTGGTTGGCCGTGTGTAAGTGTATGAAGATAAAACCACAGTCTGTCATTACCTCAGTGGGCTTTTCCCTCACACATGCACCTCTCCTGCCTGCATGCCATCTTTCCAGAGCACATAGGCTTTTGTGAGGGCCAGATGTCCCAAAAGACTCCCAGAGACCGTGGGACTGGCTGTCACAGGTCACTGCAGTGTCCCAGCAAGGCCCCTGGGGCTGTAGGAGGCTTTGCATGGGTCTCCCTAGTGTTGGTATTACTGAGGCTGCTGTAAGCCCAGCTGTGGCAAGGGGGATCATGAGACCTGGAGCACCTCCAGAGCTGCTCCTCTGAGTGGAAAGTGCCTCTTGTCTCCAGCTCTGTGGAGATGTTGCAGTTGATACTGGTGAGGGACAAACCATGGCTTATGTACACATTATAGTTTTACCCCAGACTCCAACTACAGCGAGCCACTGGCTCACTTTCCAATCCCCTCCCCACTCCCTGGGATGGGAAAGAGAATCAGAAAAAGGTAAAACTCATGGGTTGAGATGAGAACAGTTTAGTAATTGAAATAAAGTAAAATGCAATACTAATGAAAATGAAAAAGGGAGAGAGGAATAAAACCCAAGGGGAAAAAACAATTAGTGCCAATACAATTGCTCACCACCTGCTGACCAATGCCCCTCCCATCCCTGAGCAGAAATTGGCAACTTTTGGCCAAGTCCCCCCATTTACAGACTGGGCATGACATCCTGTGGTGTGGAATATCCCTTTGTCCAGTTTGGGTCGGCTGTCCTGGCCATGCTCCTCCTGGATCCATGTGCAGCTGCTCCCTGGCAGAGCACGAGGCACTGAAAGTCCTTGACTTAGGGGTCAGCACTACTGAGCAGCAACCGAAAATCAGTGTGATATCAGTGTTATTCTCATATTTAATCCAAAACACAACACTAGGAAGAAAACCAACTCTACCCCAGCTAACCCAGACAACACAATATGATTTCAAGTTGACTTTCAGATCATCTGAGATAAGGAATTGGGCGATAAAACAGGATAGCTTCCATAACAACATCACTCCAAAACAGGAAGAGAAGTCTGCAAATGATTAATACTCCATCTGGAAAGATTTATATGGAAATCCCTCTGGTTTCATTATGTAGTTATCATTATTGATTGGTTTGACTGACTTAATTTGCCTTGGAGGAAACTATCAATTTTAAAGCATCAGAGTTCACCAGTAATGTTGATAGCAGAGGTATAAGGAGTAATTAGGTGCAGTGCAAGTGCAACCAAGGTAGGAGGTGCAGAGTGGCTCCTGTGGTGACTGAGGCAGTGACAGCAATGAGGGCAAACACAAAACACGGCTGCAGGCTAAGGATCAAAACAGAGGAAATGCCTTACGAGGCAGGCTGCTGCCAGAAACCACCACGTTCATTCTGAATAAATTAAAAAGAGATTTAGGCTTTTGTAGGTAAAGCCATTATTCTAATTAGTCATGCTAGGCTGTAGAAGAGCAAACAGGATACCAGGAGGTGTTAACAGCAACCACATAGACAAGAAGGCATGTTGTCACTGCAAACCGCTCAGACCAGCTCAGCTGAGTCTGGGGTGAGGACTAGTTTATTTAGAAAAAAAACCAACTTGGTGCTTTCTAGGTGCCCTATAGATCCAATCAGGATGCATGTGTTTATAGCTGAGTGTTGGGCAGTTCCATTTTTACTGATCTGCACAGTGAATTTCTAGTTATTGCACAGCAATATTTCATATGATGTCCCTTGCTCTGGTCAGCAGGGAGGTTTGGTTGGTTCATGGCTCCGTGCAAGTGAGTGGGTCAGGATGGTGCTGTCAGTTAAGGCTGCTGGTTCACAGTTTCACCTCTGCTAAAGCAAATTCAGGGCAGTTCCAGGGGCTCCAGTGCTGCTGTGGTGAATTTGCTGCTGTAAGGAGAAGAATGTGGTTACTGCTGGCTCTGACAATGAGTCTGGTGGGAGCAGATGCCTGGTGTGATAACAAGGTGTCCCTGTGTCACATTTGTCACTGGTATAAGCCCTATCAAGCAGAGTGTCTCATGTTTGGCTCATGAGACATGAGATTTATGTTTGCAAAGTGGAAATATTCAGAACAATGCGATATTTTTTGGAAGTTGTATGAGAGCTGCTCATACGGATGAGACACCATCCAAATACAGTAACAATTTATAAAAAAAGTGGATGCAAACTAGGGACAGTTGCTTTCCTTTGAAAGAATAAACTGTAATTTGGTGCTAAAATAGAAACTGTGAAAAGTACAGAATGAAGGTATCGGCCTAACAGGGCTATAAAGAAATATATATAAGTTGCTATTATAAAACATGCTGGGACTATTAGGAAAACATTTAAAATAGATTTTGGCTCAAGCCTTTGGAAATAGACTTTTTTCTTCTTCTATATTTTAGCAACACAGTAACTTATTAGCATTTTCTATTTATATTACTGCTGGTCCCTGTTTACTGTTACTAAATCTACTTGCCTTGGAGCACTTAGTGCCATGTTGCTCTCTATGGAGCACTTAGATTTCAGCAGTAAATTTTCTTCTCATCCCTTCTGACAATGGCCTGAAACCACCAACCTGCTGCAGACCAGGGTCTCACCACACCATTCCCCTGGCTGGTGGAGCCAAATCACACATTACACAAGGGACTCATTCAGTGTCCTGGGAATTATGCTGTAGAAAGGGGATATTCTCTTCCCCATTCTCCACAATTTCCATGTGTGTAGCTCCTGTTAGGTTTAATGAGACCGGTACTCATAAATCCCTGAGATGAAATTATAACCCTAAGAAGGTTCTAACAAAAGGTGCTCAAAAGTTTTGATTAAAAATCCCCTTAAAGAAGAACATTAAAAGAGAGATTAAGCAAAAAATATACCCTCCCTTTCAGAGCAAATTTTCAAAAATCTGTTAATTAGTGGTCCATTCCTGCACAGCTCTGTTTCTAGTGAAGGGCTTGCTTCAGTAAATATTCAAAATGTGGATATAAAGCACTTTTCTTGTAAGCACCTAAAAGTCCTAAACTGAACTGTTTCCCTGAATCCCAATTTGGGAATGTAATTCAAATGTGAACTTGCAATAAATTATTGTTTTCAGATCTATAACGAAAATACATTTACATTTCATATATGCGGAGAAAAGGTTATAAAACCCATGCTTCTTATCTCAAGTGTGAGTTACTTCAGCACAGTGGTACCCTCTGAAGAATCAGGTTGCTGTATTCAGGCTCTGGTTTTTTCCTGACCACAGAAGGACATGGATTTTAGAGACAGACTTTATTAGGCTGTTATACACGTATCTGTTTTTTTCCTAGTGTTCTGATTAACATGTGGATGGTATTTTCCCCCCAGCATTGCAGATAGTGAAAGGATTTATTATTTAATAGTGAAGCAGTAGCAATAATAATAATAACGAAACAAACACCTGACTTCAAGAAAGATAAAGATAACATATTGCTGGATGGGAGAATGTATCTGTTGGCTGCTGATCTTTTCTTTCTTCATACTCTTTAATAATTTATCAAACCATCCTGACCCTTAATTGATCACAAGGGCTACCAAGTGCTTTAGCAGTCTGTTGCACTCTGTCAAATGAGATGTGTTTTTTCCTGTGAAGCAGAATGAAATCACCCCCCAAAAAATCAATTGGCAACGGCGTATTTCAGCTGGGTGGGTGCAGTTCACTTAGGGCCATATCCTGCACTTTTACTCCAGCTGAAAGGAACTTGCACATGTAATTTAGAAACCTTTAGCTGGCTATTTGCTAGACACTGCATGAGCTCATAACTACATTTGTATCCATGCTTTAAAAAGTATAGTTACCAACTCCAGATATTTCTTTACTCTCAATGGTCCCTTTTAACCTGAATTATTGATGTTTTCCTTAAACATTTTGGTGGGATTTTTTTTTTTTAAAGACAAAACCCACCAAAAATCAGGGAGTAATTTGATTTTCTTTCCATCACTAATTCTAAAATGTTAAGACTACATTGCAGGGGGGTCATAACTGTTTAAGGGTGTTGCTCAAATATTCTTCCAATAACTACAGTATTATTTCACTCTCTGTAGCATTCAGTGAAAACATATATTTCATTTTTTTACATATGTTTATAGGTAAGTCTCAAAAAGATCCTTTAAACATCTGAAGATACACAGGACAAAGGGAGGTTCCTACCTCTGAAAATGTGTTCTGAAAGCTGCAGCTTTAGCAGCTGTAAAAAGCACTTCATGTCTATATACATTCAGATTTTATCCTAAAATGTTCCTTAAGGTCTTCACTTGGCTTTCAGTGAGTTCAGGTCTTGCCAGCCACCAGTCCAGCTGTGCTGGGGCCTCTGCTGCACCTCAAATAACGTGGAGAGGCACACGGCTTCCCCTGAACGTGCAGAGGACCGTGGTTCTGCAGCAGTCCTGGAGACCTGTTCTACAGGGATTTTACTGGGGAACCAGGCTCCTTGTTAACAGCCACAAAGTTGTCACTTGTCCCAGCACTCCTGCATCTGAGTGAGTGGTGTGGTCTTCCATGTGGCAGGAGAGTGGGGGCACCTCTCTGTATAACTGATCTTCAGTTTCACAGGGTGGATGTGCTTCTGGAAAGTAGAGACCTTGGGTATAAGCTTTGTGCCAAAGTGATTAATAGATAATAATAAAATAAAAAAAGTTTGCCAGCACCTTTCCATTTTGAAAAAAAAACAATCATCCCCTCAGAAAAAGTCCCTGGTACTGCATGGGGAAAACAAGCAGCAAGCCCTGGTTTGGCCACTTCTGCATGGCATTCAGCACAGGAGGTGTTTTCAGGCACAGTCATTTTTGTATATTTCCTGCTTTGTAACACCAGACAGAGCTGTGCTTACCTTGTGGATTTGTGGATCACCCTTTGAGATGCTAGAGCCTGGATGGAGAATTTAGGCCTCCAGCTCTGTTTCCCAAGGGAAAAGATGTTCCAAGGACTACGTATTTTATTTCCACATAATGCAAAATCTAATTTTAAAATGTCTGTTTCTGGCTCAAATTTATTATCTTCTAATCAGGAATTATTGCTTTCTCGAGGATGCCAGAGTTATTTCGTTACTTGGAGCTTTTTCTTCTTGGAATTTCATCAATATTTTATGTTTGGCATTTTATTTTCACTTTCACATATCTTCAAAAATGGAAGCATGTAGCAGATAATCAATTTGTAGCAGCAAAGCCAAAATGTGGTCATTCATTTTACACCCGTATTTAACATTCACTCTCTCGTTTAATATCATACTTAATTCATGTAGTAAATAGGGAATGGTAGTTACCTGCCATCTGGTTTATCACTGGAAATTCTGTTCAGCCTTAGCTATAATGAAGGGACCTTGACATGAAGATGATCTCCTTGTATGAAGTTCTGGTTTAGAAAACTGTTTTCTAAGGAGGATATGTCATGCTGTAATACAGAACATTATGTAGTTACATAACACAGGGTGAAAGTCAGAGCTATTGCAGATCCATGTTTCCCAGACTTGCAAAGCAGAGAGAGATGTGACTCTCCTGCATTTATCTGTACCATTAGATGCTTCCCAGGCTCTGTCACTAGAAAAGATCATATTTTGTCTTCCAGAGGCCCACATGGAAGAACAGCTGCTGTAATCTATGTTTCTCCCTTTTGGAGAATCTACACAACAAGGTGAAAATAATAATGAGTTTAGGATCAACACCTGAATTTGGGCATTTGTGGACCATCATTTTCACATCTCACACACCTTTGTGTATGCCATCTTATAAAAGATGGAAAATATTTCCCTGCATTATCTGTTGCAGCCCTAGAAGTGGTTCCGATTATCAATTAAATAATTTTAAACATTTAAAGATTGAAGTTATGTATTTATCATCTGACTTTACCTAAGCTTTTCCTTCCAAAATTTTTCTCTATCCCTGCATTTCTTATATTAATTTCATCCCTTGAAATCTACCTCTTCACATAGAAGTTCTTTGAATCAGTGACGTAGCGTATTAAATAGAGCTAAGCACATTGTTTTTAAAGTTTACACAATAAAACAGCTGCTGAGCTCCCTCTTGAGAGGCACTGAGAATGTCTAAATTCTGTCCTAGCAGTGCTGTTGGCAGGTACAAAGCATGTCTGGGATTGGAATGGTTGTAATGGTTATACTGATCATACTGAGACTCCTAAAGCCTCAGAAATTTTAGGGGATGGAGAATCTAGAAAGATGTCTGCAGCATGTCATTATGAGGAGTGCACACTGCAAAAACCAAGACAAAAGGAGTTCAGAGAGATGCTAACAGCTTCTTTGCATGCAGCGTGTTTCAATGCTGTGGATGGGTACCTGTCACAAAACATTGAACATTTCAGTATTCATTAAGTCACATGGAAACACTTTATTTTTTGCTAAAGTGTTTATAAAGTTTTACACAGGATAATCTCAAAATTTTACCTAAAGATTATTAGTTTTGTGAGACTTGTGAGACTTTGTGAGACTTTGTGAGACTAGAGGTGAATGCACACAGCTGCACTGGTCATCAGGGTGTGAGGGAGATACCTACACACAGCAGTGACCTGAGCCCCTCTGAAGCTGTCAGAGGTACATACAGGGTCCAGTTTTGTTCTTAGAGCTGCTGTATAATCAGGCTTGTCTCATAGTCATTTAAATTTTTTGCAGCAGAATGTTTTTTCACTTTTGTACTTTGATTTGGTATGGGGCAAACATGCAGTCTGAAAAGCAGCTGACCAGTTTGGAGAGGGGCTGGAGGAGAAAGGTGGAGTTGCCTTCCATAACAAGGAACTGCAAAAAGACATTTAACAAAAGGGTGGAATAATATTCTTTGCCCTTAATTTAGCAATTTCTTAGCATAAATTGAATTTACCTTTTTTTTTTTATTTTTATAATTTTTATGTTCACATTTTCAATAGGAAACCTTGGAATTTAAGCATCAATAAGTTTTTTAATATTGTTGTCACTGAAGTCTCATTATTTAATTGCTCTTAAATGTTCTGAAGGCTCTGAACTTCTGAAAGCAGTTGATGTACTCAGTAAAGGTCCAGCAATGAGGAGGGTTTTTTTCATTGTAATAATATAGCAATCAATTATTGATAAAATATAAAAATAAAATGGCGATAAAATGATAAAATTAGGATTTGAATGATTGCTGTACTATTCATTGACTTTTTTCTGAAAAAGAATTGAATGACTTGGGTTTTTTTCCTTGTTTAGAATTTATTCTAGTAACTGCAAAATTGTTCTTTTTTAAACTGTAAATCAAAGGAAAAATAAATTCTCCACAGATGTTGTATGTGTTTGATGTATTAGGCACATTTTTGCAGTATACTGCCTGGAACCTAGGGAATTCATTAACTCACAAGTTGCTGCCAAGGAGGGAAGCAGTCACATTTCCCAAGCTGCTCTGCCTGTCCCCTGGCTGGGGGATGTGTTAGGGCAGCCTTTGTCCTCCCTTGTGTTTGGCTGGCTCTGGAGAAAGGGGAATTTCTTCAAACTGAAGGGCTGTTCCAGCTTGCCCCCTGACATCATCTGTTATTTAATTACCCTGATAGTCCGAGGCTGGCTGTTCCCCACTGCACAGCCAGGGATGATGAGAGATGAGAGCTGGTCCTGCAGCAGCCCCGAGACCCCAGCCCACAGCACTGGGGTCACTGGCTTAGCACAGACTTAGAGAGAGGGACAGGCTTTGGGAATGAATCAGAGTTATCACCTGACATCCTGGGCAAAGCAAAGCAATTGCTTAAATAACATTTCCTCTGTGGGGGACCCCTCTGGGCATATTTTTGGACACACTTGTCCCAGCAGAGCACTGCTGCAGGACTTCAGCTGTGAGAGCAGGGCAGTGAGCCTGGGCACCAGCCAAGTGGGATTCCTTAAGGATGTTACTGCCACTCCTCTCAATTAGCCAAGAAAGGCAAATAAAGCAAGAAGTGGCCAAACCTCATCTGTATCTAGTCCCTTGCAATAAAGAAAAGTCAGTAAAATACCATCTCTCTGGATATCCCTATTACTGATCTCCAGAAGAGGCTCCATTCAGGGAGACGAGCCTTCTCTGTGACTACCCTGACACGATGAGCTTCAGCTTCGTTTGGGGATTTGAGCTGTGACTGTGTGAATGACAGAAAATCTCATGTGGATTTTCAGTGGAGAACTGACTGAAAAACCCTGAATGAGGAGGTTGTGCTTGTTTGCAAAAGATACAGGCATCACTACCATCACCTGCTGCCTCCTGTCACTCCTAGGAGGGATCACTTAAATTCACTGTGGCTCATTTCACCCACCCAAAAAGTGGAGCTGGTTTAGAATTTCATAGCCCTGAGGATAAATAACATCCATAACCTTGAGCTATAGTCTGTCATCCTCACTAGTACCTGGATTTCAGACATTGCTTTTTGTCTATAAAATGTGAAGTGGTTTGCTTATGAGACAGCCCCCACTCCACGCAAGGTGCTGCTGGCATCCAGTCCCTGGGGACCCCAGGTGGAGCAGTGTGTTTGCATTAGGAAGGATTTATCCCCCTCCTTGATGTAAAACTCTCAGTTGCAAACTCCTTCCACCTCTGGAATCTGTGGGGGCTTATGAGAAATTGCTGCATTCATGTTACAGGAGAATTCCCAAAAACCCAGTAATAAAGGATTCTGAGACTCAGCGATTGTAGACACACAGTTTGTGGTGGCTGGGAGTGGGGCTGAGGCTGAGCCTCATCCCCGGGGGGGGCAGCTGTGGAAGCAGGGGAGCAGCACTGACAGCAGTGAGCCATGGAGTGCCCAGGGGCACCAAAGGGAGCAGAGGGCACACAGGGGCAGTGCATCAACATGGGGGGATAAAAGGTTGGGCTAAAGAATAGGAATGGCAGATGCTTGCAGCCTTCTGAAGTGATATGATGTTTTTCTATGTGGGCAGACACCTGAAGCATTCTGAAGTGGTATGGTGTAACTCTGCATGGGTTGGAGCTTTCTGAAGTTTTATGGTGATGCTCTGTGTATTGTGCCCATCTCAACTGTGGCATGTGCTGTGACAAGAGATAGGTTTTATTTCTATGTTGTTGTTTGAATTGCAACAAGTAAATTTGGGAAATACCAACCACTATAAACTTTGAGATGCAATCACTAAGTAGCTGATAGTGACTTTTTTGAGCACAGTAATGCCTGCTCCCATTGCCTTTTCCTCTTGAGCCTATTAGCAATGTTTCAGCCTGTGTCACTGTTTTCTGATATGAAGGTTCAATATTTGAAGTAACTTGGAACAAGGCATTATCTTCAGATAACTGTATTTAAAAGAATAGTTTCATCATTTACTCTATCATGCAGGAGTAAAGGTCTAGCAATCCATTCTGGTAAGATTGCCTTCCTTTAAGCCAAAGAGTGTCAAACAAACAACCGAGTTTGCACTACTTTGTATGAAACTATGAAAGGGCTCTAAGGGGAGAAAGATTGCTGTCAGACATTGTTTTTACATTAAAAATACAGTTCTTTTGTCTAATGTTGAACTGCAGTGAATTCCAGAGGGAGGGATTAATAGATTACATTTACATTCATTTATGTATTAGAAGCATATATGAAAAAGAAATAAAAGAAAATAATCAAAGGAACATGTACTGGTAAAACTGTGGAAGATTGCTGCTTTTACTTCACATTGGAAGACTTTGTGAATCCAGAGTTCATCTGTTATTCTCACATAGATGTCTGTTAATAGATAGTACCATTCTCTAAGAGCTTCATTTTTCGTACTTTTTTTTTTTTTTGCTTCAAGTGTTATTTTGTTTTAGATATGTAATGAGTGTAAATGAAGTAATAGAATAACTGATTTACACTAGCTGTGATCCAGCTCCTCCTTCAAAAATGCAAATGCATCCTCTGGTGTTTGCCTCATGAAGACTAGTAGTAAATACATGGAGCCTTGCGGTAAATGCAAAGTCAGCCTTAGCTCAGGCAAAGGCCAGCTCCAGTATTTTCATTGGCATTAATTCTAATTACTTGATGACATACCCCTGGGGTTGTTTCATTCTGTGTTGCCATGATGACACGCATGGCAAACACATTTCTCAGTCTGTTAGCACCTCGCAATGCGCCATTAACACTTATTACTGTTTCCTTCCTCTGTGTCTTTCCCCTAGGAATTATGTCTGACCACCAGTTTGGAAACCAGTTCATGTGCAGCGTGGTTGCATCCCATGTGAGCCACCTCCCCACCACCAACCTCAGCTTCGTTTGGATTGCTCCACCTGCAGGGACGGGCTGTGTCAACTTCATGTACGTATGAGAGCCGTGGGCAGGCGCTCGCTGTGGGGGTAATGGAGCCCTCCAACCCACTCACACTGCCTGGGTGAAAGAGTCAGAGTGCACTGCCAGGTGTGGACTGTCATTTGAAGTCAGAATATTGAGCTCTTCCTGGCTGAAGTGTTTCTGTGCATATCGGGACTTCTTATTTTCAAAGCAGGAAGTCTAGCATTTAAAAGAAATTGATTTTTCTTAGTAATTAATCATAAGATCTTTTAGGTATATAACCCATTTGCACTGACACAGTCTTATAACTATTGCATTTAATATGAGTTAGAACATCATACAAACATATTATTCATATTGTAAGCATCAATATAAAATACAACTATTTGAGAGTAGCTATATTCAAGTATTTACTGTTCCAAATTTTAAACCCTGAACTTCTGATGAACCAAGAATGACCAAGAGGGATTTTTTGGTAATTTGTTTTAAAGACATAAGTTATCATTTGATGTTTTAGCTCCAAATAAAGTTCTAACAAAATAGCTTAACTTTAATTATTAGCATATATATTACTATCTTTTACCTTCAAGTAATTTCTAATTATTTGTCCCAGAATTTTATAGACCAGATTTGAGAGACAAAATACATTGAGAATGCAGTCAAAAGTAGAGAATGTTTCTAGTTTGACACATTCAAGAAAAAAAGGCAGACAGCTCCCTAATTCAATGAGTGAATAATTGTAATATTTCAGAGGCATGTTTCTGTGGCTGTCCTGTTGTCAGAACAAGCTTTCTGAGTATTATTCCCTTTCAATCCACACTGGAAAGCAGCAGGTAAGTGGCCCCTACAATCAAGTTGTTTGACTTTTGTAAAAAATAAAAATGAGCAACTGACTTCTTTGACTACATGAGTTGCTGATGGTGAGCACAGTACGTGTAGATTGATTTACCTGTGACTTTGATATTTCCCCTTACCTACATAATGCACTTTTTTGCCGATACTTTCAGGATACATTATTTTTTAGCTGTGATGACCATGTCAATACATTTTTATTTCTAGCTCTCTTTTCTTCTAAACATCTAACAGCAAATTGAGAAATAATAATTTCATGATTGGTAACTAAGTTGTGAGAGTGTATTTACTGTATATACAACAGCTGTATATACCTTGAGGAAATCTGTCAACTATAGGGTTTATACAACCTTTAATTCCTTTCTAAAATGTTTTCTTTGTTGATAAAGTTGAAGTTCCTAAAATTTGTTTGAGGTGCCTGTACATCATCTCTGTGTACTCTTGCTTACTCCCTGTCTTTCTTGAATTTTTTCTTTTCCTGGCATTCAAGAAATATTTGTTGAGTTTTTGGTCCTAACTTGCAGAGTGACTGTGACTGTATTTGTTATGAGATGTGAGTTTTGAGGTCATGTGAGTTTTGAAGTCAATTCTAACCAGTCATTCATTTTCCTGTGGGTGATTTTTTCCATGGTTTTGTATTGGGTTTTTTGTTTATGTTTGCTATTGTGGAAAAAGACCTGACAAATAACTCCACAGAAATACAAATACTACTATGAATGCTGAATCTCATTTAAGTGAAATTAAAGGAGTATTTTCTAAGGCAATGAATCCTTGTCTGTCTTGAAATCCATGGAAGGTTCAGCATTGGCTTCAGTGGAAACAGAGCTAGACCAGCATGGAACAGTTTTGGAAATCAAACCCATAATTTCAAGTTTAAGCCATAATTCACCTCTTTGCCATTAGCACCCCTTGAACAAAGGTGGTGTTCCCACTGTGTTAGTGAAGTCCTTAGCCATGCAGAGCAGAAATCTGAATTTTTTGTTGGCTAGGTAATTTGCAGCACGGATGTAAACCCACATCTGGCAGGGCTGAGAGTTCTGATCCTGCAGAGGGGAGCCCAGCACCACAGCTGCTCCCAGGGTCCCTGGGTCAGTCTCGGTGGCTTTTCAGAATGTTTCACATGAGGTATACGGATGCTACGTGAGTGACACTGTTTTTTCTTAAGGTTGAGCAAAGTGATGCAGTTATATCAGTTTGCTTTCCTGTAGAACAAATTCACACTGGAGTGGAAAGGCTCAGCTTCTCTGAAGTTGGTCTTTACTCCAGGATCACACTTGTCTGCAGGAATACTGGGTAAACGTGATCATCAGTTGAAGGAAATGTAAAGAGGAGAAATATGTTTTACCTCCGTTTGCTTTCCTGTAGAACAAATTCACACTGGAGTGGAAAGGCTCAGCTTCTCTGAAGTTGGTCTTTACTCCAGGATCACACTTGTCTGCAGGAATACTGGGTAAACGTGATCATCAGTAAAGAGGAGAAATATGTTTTACCTCTAATCCTCCTCCTCAATTTTTCTTCAGCTGCCCACACTTCCTTGCCTCAGCTGGTGTTTCTCCTGCTTACTAAATCACAAGTTGCAGTAAACAAAGCTATTTTTGTAGTGCAGTGTTAGTCTGCCTACCTTACCCAGTTCCCTGAATACCAGAGTTCCAGAGGACTCTATCTTGTCTCCCTTTGTGCCTTTATAGCAAATAACAAGGTTTTTCTTAACATTTTCAATTTAATATAAAGTTTAAATTTATATAGATTGCATTTAATATAAAAATTCAATTTTTCTTTAAATTAGTATAAATTGGAAATGTTTACAAAAGATATGTGAATTCATAGACTCTGGCTATAGTTCAGTATAGGTAAGAGCTTCCTGTTCTGTTTGTTGCCAATTTGCCTGTGATTCAGATCAGCTCATTAGTCTTTGACCTCTCTGGGGATGGATAATAAGGTTATTAATTAGCATTGGCTTTGACGTGCGATTTTTGAGTGTTGATTTCTCTCCCTGGACAATTCTCAGGAGGAACTGAACAAAGGTCACCAGGCAAATCTCTCACAGGCCAGATAGCTTTTGCTATAGATGCACAGATAGCTTTTATTAACTGCACACACTACTGACCTGTTCTTCCACAGAGGAAGTGGAATTCTGTGGATGTGACACAAAGTCACAACCCAGTAGACATCATGGACAAAATTCCCTTTCACTTCATCTGTTCTTTTTGGTGTGCTCTTCTAGAGCTCAGTCCTGAAAAAGACAGGAGCCCTAAGGCATGAGATTTGTGTGGTGATGCTGTCAGCCTCTTCTTCCTTGTAGCTCTTGTGTCCATTGGTAAGCAAACAAACACAACAAAGGGGTTGAGATATTAAGATACTAAATTTCATAAAAATCAGTAGCCAGGCAGACCATATATACATGCAAATTTGGACATTCCCAACAATAATTCTCCCTGCTGCAACGTGATTTATTTATAAACTACCAGAAATATTCCTGCTGTCAATGTGTCAGTTCCCAGTCCTTGCATTTCCCACCCATGGTGAAGGAGGATGGCTCCTGGCCACAGTCAGGTTACTGAAACAGCCAGTGAGGGACACACAAGGGCAGTGCTGTGCTTGTGGGGCACAGTTCTGCAAGGAAGATGGGCTTATTTCTGTGTATGTGACATGCAGGGGTGCAGCAAATTGGGATTCACACCAGCTTCCTGGCACAGCACTCGGTTTCTTTCCAACCCCACTGGAATATTCCTAATCTCTGCAGTTTGATGTAGTCCAGTTATTTCCATAGCACACAGTGTTGTGCCACTGCTGGCCCTAAATGCAATGTTACCTGATGGAGATGTGCATCTTTCCTTGGCTCAGTGGTTCACTCAGAAAGCCTTCTCCCCAGTTTCACCAGGAAAAGGGGTAGTGTAGAGCCCTGTGCTCCATGGGAGAAGGTGTTTGGAACCAACTGCACTTGTTTCTGTGCAAGATGAGGCAATAGCCTTTCCTTTTACACTAGTTTTGTGCAATTTTATTTTAACTCTGTTGGGTGTTTTTCCTCAAAGTACCTTGTTATGGCTACTAAATGAATATTAGATGTACCTTTCTATGAAACACTTCTAAGAGAAACACTGAGTGCTGTTGGTGTTCCTTAGTGTGATCCTTTAGTGTATTTTCACCATAGATACCTCCAGCTGAGTTGGGGAAATGAAAACTAAAATGCATAATTTAGATTATTAGAATAGTTTTTTTAGCAATAACTTAGGACTATGTTAAACAGGTATTGAGCACAGGGCCTCCCAAGCAAATTGGCAGGATCTGTAAATGCTCTTTACCACCACAAAATATTAGGCCCTCTTTTACACTGACAAGTAATTTCTCTGATTGTGTGCAAATTTGTAAAATATTATCTTCATAATCCTTCAGCTAGGTTTCGCGGTTTGTGATTTCTGCTCTAAGCTCACACTAACCTAGTTAAAGCTCAGCCTGACAGCAGGATAATAATGGCTGTTAAGCAGGGTGGCATGCTGGGCTGCGTCTTAGGATGTTAAGCCTGTTGTTTTATAGATGGCTTAACTTACTAGTTTGCAAAAGTGATAAAGCTGACCCAAATAGCAAAAGCATGTTTTGTTTTGACCACCAGCAGGGTTTTATTGCAGAAGTTCCAGCTATTGTATTAAATAGAATTGCAGGCTGTAGAAAGTATATAGAAAAATAAGAATTTTTCTTATGTAACCATTTGTGTTAGTCACTGAACAGGTGTTTAATAATTATAATTGTGTCTATATAGTCACTATAATTTCTATTAATGGAAGACTGGACTTCTGTAAAGCTATCTGCCTGAGCCTGTAGGTAGAGCCTAATAAGCTAGTAAATACTAGAAGGTCCAATCACATTTTGTGACACATAATTAGCACAGTTTATGGTGCAAATGGCTCAGTAGGAATGGGGAGAGCTGTGGTGGTCTCTCTCTGTGAGGACAGAGGTAAGAGAGCAGAGGTGGCTGAGACAGGGCACTGACACACCACTTCTGCTGAGGCAGGAGAAACTGATTCTCAGCACAGCTCCTGGAAAAAGTATGGGACTGAAGGCTGAGGCAGACAGCTGAACTTTGGAAGAAATTTTCAAGAAAGGAGATGTGTTTTTCACTGAGAATATGCCTCTTCCCATAATCACTTAAACTTCTAACTGTTCCAACTCCTTTCTGGGAAGTTTGAAGTACCCTGTTCCAGAACTGGGCTTTTCCTGCCCATGTGTTTAAGCCTGTTTCAGGAACTGGCAGTGGTGTTAATTATGAACTCAAAATACCATGCTGTACAAACACTACAGAGCATAAAGTCTGTGATTGAGAGACTTGGTTACCTATTTAAAGCATTTATAGAAAGCCTATGATTATAATTATAGAAATATTGAATAAACAGCCAAGAAGATTACATGCTTTACTGTATTAGTTCTCTAGCCAGGGTGGGAAAGATCTATATTATCTAAAGGAACCACATTCCCCTGGTGAACCACTTAGCTAAACTGCCATTTAAGACACTGTTTACTGTGGTTTTTTCAATTGTTTGAAAGAAGTACAAAGGATAATCTTCAAGATTAAGTACACAATTATGTTTGTACACAATGATAATATAGACAAATAATAGCATAAAAGTAAACAGAAAACAGCATCTATCAGAAGTGAGATCCCTTAAGTCCCTTGCATTTATGTATCATCAACTCTCAATTATATGGTTGTGTATGTTTTTCTTCCTCACATTTTTATCATGACACAGAGTTGTACTCTGAAATACACTGTTGTTCACAGTGTTCTAGTTGCTGCCATATTTGAAATCTCTGCATTCATCTGAGGATCGTGCCATAGCACGTATGAAAACCTTAATGTACAGATAGCCTTGACTCTGGGGTTTTGTAAAGAAGCAGCTCCCTGCTTCAGTAAGTGCTGCATTTCTCTTCCTACTCTTTACTGCAACAAAAGGGTGAAGAAGGATATTTCATAGCACTCTTTGTGATATTGGTGTGGACTCTGAGTCAGGGATTGTATGAGCAGCATCAAATAAGAGACAGTCATTGCTTACAGTCAGAGTAGTTCCAACACCTAGCCCAGTGTTGCTATCTTTTTTTTTTTTCCATATTGCTTATAACTTATGCCTTGTAGGAAAAAAAAATCATCAGTAATTGTTCCTTGCTGGTGTGTCAGTCTAGTGGAACTATGAAGAAAAATTACTCCCTTGCTTGGCTTTCCACTTCCCTGGGTAGAGGCATTGTTGTGCTGTCAATCAACATTATGTGCAATATTCTGAAAATCACGAGCCAATATTTGATTCCTATCTTGGCTCTGCTCTCATGTCCCATTTTGATGTGGTGCCCAGATTACCTCCTTCATCTTCTGTGTTTGTTAATTTCCAGTGAAATGCAAACTCTGTGCATGGAATCATTGTGGGTCCTCTAACTATGACTCTAAAACAGCAAAGACTCATCTGACTATGCAGAATTAAATTTGACTTGTCTGTTAGTTCTGTCTTAGTTTTGTCTATTTTGTGTAAAGCAGGCTGAGGTGACTAATGAGAAATCGTGGGTGTTTTCAGAAACTGTTTTAACAGAAGATATTTACACAAAGGGTACTGTGCTGATGAGTACTCAAAAGTGTTCAGAGCAAAGCACGAAAACCATGAGAGAGGATGAAAGCTGGTTGCACCTAATTGTCCACTCCTGAAAAGGGGTTTTCAGTTGTTTTAACTGGGTATAGGATATGTGCCTATCTCCAGGCAGGTGTTTGTGTGAGCTGTGTGTCTGTGACTCCCCTGAGGGTTAATGGGTGTGCAATCTGGTTCCACACCTGACATTCAGCTCTACATCCAGGGAGAGGTACCTGCAGGAATACAGGGTCTCTACTAGCTTCCTGAGGATGTTTCAAATTATTTTGCTACTTCTAGGCAGCAAAATTAAGATCCAGATCTCTACTGACAAAAATGGATCACTAGCTACATAGCTTGCTTGTGGACCTTTACATAGGCACATATTTTAAGATTTTTTAAAATGTGGATTGGAATCCTACCCAGACAGACTCAGCTGCCTAAACATAAGCATCCTGTCCCTAGTCATAAAAATGAGCTTTTCATCCCCACCACCCTCAACAGTGGTAACTTTGTGTCAAGAATTTTTCAATGAGTGGGCTGCTCAACAGT
Source organism: Passer montanus (assembly GCF_014805655.1). Lineage (NCBI taxonomy): Eukaryota > Metazoa > Chordata > Aves > Passeriformes > Passeridae > Passer > Passer montanus. The sequence goes on along the minus strand of NW_024369930.1, from coordinate 5,299,708 downwards.
TGAAATCTGCTGAAGGGTATGAATAAAAATGGCAACTCTGTAAAGTTCATAAAATCTTGCAAGTTTTTCCTTTTTCCTTGTAGGTCAAATCTGTTGTGTAATATTCTCTCAGATGACTGATATTCCTACTAAAAACCCACTTTAATGAGAGGACTACTCTTTTTTTAAGCTTATCTCCACTTGGTCAGACAACCGGCCATTTGTGATTTTAGACTCTTCATGCTCTGTTGTAGGTATAAGAAAAGCAGAACCAACAAAGCCAGAAAAAATGGTTATGTGACCATGTATTTAAAATAAAAGCATATGAAAATTCTGTTGGTGCTAGTTGAACTTATATCCAAAGAGGTGCAAACAGCATAAAAATGCTACTTCTCTCAGTGTTGTGTAATGCCAGAGTAGAAACTGCAATGTTATGCTGTATTAGGATTTTTCTTTTCTTTGTGTGATATAAATTTATTATTTCACATACTTGTAATATATGACAGCAGAAGGAAGCTCAGTATAGCCTTTGCCTTCTCTGTTAAGATGTTGTTGTGGCTTCGTATAGGACTCTGGCACCTCCTCCATGAAATAAAATGAAATTTAGTAATTTTCTTCTAGTATTATCTAAATAATAAAAAGGTCATGGTGAGAATTGCTTCTCTTCTTACAAATGTTCATTTAGCAATTCTAGAAGCAGAAATTAGATTTTACTTTCTTCCTTTCCTTCACAACATTCACATTATTTTTGTGCACGAGGCCATCAATTTACAATCTGTGAATCAGTTATGAGTAATTGTGTTTAAGATTCTCTCTTGAATTTTGATAAAAATATCTCTGAAATTGAACCTCAGGGTGATTTTTCAGAATGTATTTTAGTTTATCAACAACATAAACCTTTGTTTCATTCAAAGCATTGCTTTATCTTCCCCTTTTCTCAAAATGGCTTAATTTTGAAAGCATTACTGGAGTACAGTACAGAACATATTACACACACTCCCAACACTTTGTTTTCAGTAACAGGTTTTCTTCTGTATCACAGCAGTTGAATGAAATATTTTTTGCCTAGTAATAATTCATCAATACCAAACCTTTCAAAATGACATCCTAGAAGAAATATGCTGTATGAAATAGCCACTGACCAGTTTTGGGGATTTTTTTTTTTTAAATGTTAGCTATAGAAAGAGTGAGCACTAAACATACCTGGAACTATTGTCTACAGGTAGACATAGAGTGCATAAAACATGAGTGCAGGCAAAGGCAGAGGACAATTGTAAGAGATGTTTTAGGAAGATAAATTTCAGTACTGCAGACGAGCCTGTACCACTAAATGCCATGTCTGCATGGAAGGTCCTGGAACCCTGGAATGTCTCCTGGTGGACTGTTGGAGCCTGATCATTTCAATGCCATCTCTCAAGCAGAAAATATGTCCAGTGCCAGAATGAGCTGGAGTCAAGTGCATTGCCTTGTTTTTGGGGAGTCCTTGACTTCTTGCAAGGGACTGTTGCTAAATGACTTGGTGAAGAACTTGATCCTGCAGGGTGCTGAGCACTGCCCTTGGTCCAGCAGAGCAATCAGGTGTGCTCATGCTGTCATCAAAGGCACAGGCAACACTTTCCAAATTTTTTAAAATTCATGCCTTCACATTATTTTTTTTTAAATTTTGCTTTGTGTACCCAGGTCACGGCATATGAGGGTGTTCTGACCGTATTCTCAGTTCACACAAATTAACTTTTCTCACCTTGTTTGTTTGGATGATCTTTGATAGAGTGATCTACAAAATATTATGTAGACACACAGTAATATTCAGGAAGGAAGAAATTCTCCCTGTGTCTGTATAACAATGGTCTCCTCATGATGACTTCTAGCAAAAGTTTAAATCCAAGAAAGAAACAGTGCCTAAACTTGAAGACAACAAAAACATTTGATCAGTTTTGCTGCCCTCCTGCTAGGAAAACTTGATTTTGAGTATTCAGAATGACCATAATCTCAAATTATCTGTCAGAATGAACTGTGTTGTAAATCAGTTATCACCTAGAAGAAGACTTGAAGATGCTACACCAATTCAAATAATACATTTTTATTTGAAAGCATATTATTGAAGTATTTCAGATACTGTTTTTTGGCTCTTGTTGGTGATTAATGGCTGTTTTCATTACATATTTTACAGGTACAATGGCACTCTAACATTATGTTTTAAAGTTCATGGTATTGTTTTACTTATTGTTTTGGAGTGGCTTGAATCTTTTTAGATCTTACTGGAAATGTAACAAATACATTTTCTCTTATAACCTTCCAAATATCCCTCTTACATCAACATAAGCTGTTTAGCTCAAGTAGTAATGCACATTCACTTGAGCCATTTTCTGTGAAAAATGCATTTTTAAAGTCTGAAAGAATAAGAAGCTCTCCAGCAATCTCTGTGATTTCCCACCCAAATAAGGAAGAGTTTAAAATAACAATTTTGAAGAAATGAATAATGGAAGAATGCAATTCTGTATTTCTTTTCAGTACTTCAGTAGTCTGAGGTCAAATTTTGCCCACGTTGAACACATTGCTGGAGTCAGGAATTAAAAACATGCCCCTCAAATTCAGCCAGCTCCTATCACCATCAGTGTTTATGCAAAGGATTATAACTGATGTGAACAAATTGCTTTGCAGAACCTACTTACACATTCAGAGAGCAATGTTCTAAACATCCTCAAATACAAATAACAAATAGTAGAAACACTCCCAATCAGTATCACAGACAGTTTGGCAAGGCAGTGAAGTTGTCAGGGCCATAATTTGAATGATGGTTTTAACACGCAAATAGAGAATATGTATGGTAAGTTAAGCTGCATAAAGCCTTTCTTCTAAATCCAGATGTAGGCATTAACTCACATATTTGAGATGGCATGCTTATTTGCTAGAGTGCAAAGATGGATAGAAAAAGGCTTTCCTGACTGATGATAAAAGCTGGAGTACTCTTTAATTTTGGTTACTGCCAAGCTTATTTCAACAACCACAATAGTTATTTGGCTTGGTACCAAAAAGTGGCAATACAGTACTTACATGTCTATGGATCAAAATTAGATGAAAAATTGCTGTTTCTCATCTCCAAAGCTATTTGCCACACATTTTATAGGCCTCAAGATGCCTTTTGTAATATGTGATAACAGAGCCAACTGAAGCATCTGCCTGGGAAGAGATTACTTTAATTATGGACTCAATGTCCTATTTTCTGCAAGTGTTCCCCAGAGAATTTCTTACTGCTGGATGAGAGGTGTTATGATGCACATTAAAACCTACAAGTCAAACAAAAGAGGTTGTAAAAGTGAGACAAGGACACCCATAGAGACCCCAGTCTTGTATTCAGTGGCTAAAAAAATAACCCTGAATTCTGTGATGATAACTTTTTAATTAATCTAATACCTGTTAAAATAAATTTCCAAAATATATGTATGTAAAAAAAGAATGATAGAAAAGCTTACCATTTTTTTCCTTATCCTATTATGTTTTGTAAAATTTATCTGTTAAAGTCTTTAAAATGTTCATATTTTCCTTTTAATTTTTTCAGCCCAGTAGTTACTAGTGATGTAATGTGAAAAATGCAGCAAGGAGGTTTCTTGTTAGCTTCTATTTTTGTTACACGCGAAGTTTCTTGTCATTAAGAATTCGTTTGCCTTCTGCTGTAGTATCATTGATCACAATTAACTCACTTGATATTAAAGTGGATGTGATGTATGCTCCTATAGAAATTCTGGGTAAATCACCATTGATTTAGCACAGCTTAATGGATACTTTAAATATTTGTCATTCTCTCTCCATCAATTAGAAGAATGCCTCAAAATCTTCATTAGCAGCTGCTGCAATGATGAGCTAAAAGTTTTTCTTTACACAAAATAAGATGGAAGAGCTGCAAAGATGGCTTGAAGATGCTGTGACAGCATGTGAAGTACTGGGAAACTTCCTTAGAATTTGGAAAATTGCCAAAATTAAAAGGGAAAATGACATCTCTAGAAGATACTGAACTTTAAAAACAAAGCAACAACAACAACAAACCGAATATGCCAAAAACTATTTGAAGTTTATTTAAAACAGAGGGGCATATCTTCCTCTTTGATTTTGTACAATTATTAGAAAGCTTTATTCTCATAAAACATTAGAGTGAAAACAACACTCATCCTTTATAAATAATATCAACTAACATTGGGGATTTTGCAGTTTGCTAATTTTATAGTAACTGTGTCTTCAGTGAAGCAGAACCAAGTCTGAAAAGAATGTTAAATGGTCAGTACTTCCCTGGTAATATGGTCTGGGGGAAGGTAGTATGGGGATTTCATAGCATAGCAAATGAAAATAATTAGCTACTCCTGCAGCATCCAGCCTCAGAAGGAGCTTGTCAGGTAGTGGTCATCACATGTGTCTCTTCTTCACGTTTTCCAACACCATTTCAGGTGCCTGGAGAATACTTGCTCTAAGCTTGGTCTTTGCTGCTATTTAGGCTAAGTTTATAAACCCAGTGACAGCATGATGTGCTGGTGACTGCGGCTCAGAGACACCTGACCTGCAGCTGCAGGGTGGAATTTGGGTTTGGAAGTGGTGACACCTGATCTGTCTGGGCTGTGGGTATGCTCACAATGAAAGCTTTAGGAAGTGGATGGAAAAAGCTGAAATATTGTAGGGGCTTTGCCTGGAGCCATTCTGGGTTAAGAGGAGAGGGAGCTCAGTTCTCTGCCATGTGTGACATGGTAGGACACAGAGACAAGTGATTCTGGCCCTATGGAAGGATTAAGGGTTAAATATTAGACCCCTTTTCTATCTTCTAGGCTGTAGTTGTTGAGGAGTTATTTTCTGACTTCTTCCTCTGGCTGTAAGAAGCTACATGGTGCCAGGATTAAATGGAAGGTTTTAGCTAGTACATAAATGGGAAAAGCCCTGTTCTGTGAGAGGACATCCTTGGACCAGCCTTGGATCAAGCTGGGAACTGAGTCAATATCAGCTGATTCCAGGCTCAATGCTTTGCCTTTTGGTTTTTACTGACAGGATGGAGAAAAGGGTCATGAATATACATGGATTAATGAAATGACTGAGGCCACTTTTCCTGGATTCAGGACACACAGACATGTGGGAGCGTGGTTGGTCTGTTACTGATGTCCCTTCTGAGATACTGGGAGGGACCCTCTCCCTTCATCAGCTGTGAAAAATGCACATGCCTGAATCCCTGTGAAACTTCCAGTGAGGCACCCATGTGCATCTAGAGCTGGGCTTCCTCAGCTGCTGTCCTAGGCTCACATGTCCTATGTAACACCAGATCCCCTTGGGGCACTTGAATCATGTTGAAAGTCATGCAAAATTTCAACTGTGATTTCTGCAAGGGCGGACATTTCAGTTGTGACACTTTACCTTGCCAGAAGCCATGAAATCTGTTCAGATATTTTCCTGCTTGCCAAGGAGAGCTGACCTTTCCTTTGGGTAAAGTGTCCAGTTTTGGAGCTGCTGTTCCTTTGCTCTTGGAGCTGGCACTATTTTGTGGGTCTCCAGTGTTCTTAGCCAGAACTTTGTGTTTTAAATAGTATGGGCAATTAGGTCATCATTCTAATTATTTATGGGCAAATTGTTGTCTTTTTTGTTTCAAAAAATGTTCCTAAAGGCTGGAGCTCTGTTGTTACTTAACATGATGAAATGTCATTTCTTAAGAATGGTGTGTCTCCCAGGGGACTTGAGCACTGTGTTTCTTATTCTGTGGAGCTTTTAACTTCTTAGAGAACTTCTTTTTCTGATTGTTCAGGAGTCAAGAGTCTCAGAGTAAGGAAAGTAAAGGGTTGGAAAAGACAGCTCTCTGTCTGAGTTGCTCCTTGTACTGCTGGCTGACGTCTGTAGCTCACATCTCTCTCCTGCATGACCTGGCTGTGACTGTAACTGCTGGCAGGTCTCTGCCCATCTGGATTGGATTGGATGCACACCTTCATTGTGGTGGCTTCTGACTCTTCCACCAGAAGAGATCTGCATCTTGGATTCCATGGGAAGGGGAGCACATGGTGTTCCAATGCTCCTCTCTCTTTCAAAGCCCTGTGAGGTGCCCCTCGACTGGAAATCACTCGTTTATCACTGTGAGCCATTGTCCACGCTGATGGATGAGGAATGTCAGCTTTACTTCTCATGGGGGAGAGCAAGCAGATCCGGAATCCATGATGACGCTGTCTTTGTTCTGAAGTACACCAAGGATACATCATATTTCATCCAGCTTCTGCAAGCATTTCAGTGTCTTTTATTGGGGAATATGAAGTGTGTTCTCACAAATACTTCTCCTTGTTGGCATTTTCTCTAACATAATAGTTCATCTTTTTTTTTTTATTTTGTCTTTGCAACCCCTCTCCAATATTGCACAGAACATCCATGTCAAGTGTTTTCTCCTTCTTATGAGGTTCATTCTTAGCTCTCCTGTGGCAGCAACATACCTATCAATAGTGAAAAATTTCATAATCCTGGCAGAGCACTATGGTCTCCATGAGTCACACTTCAGAAAAGTTAAAATTATCTAATGTTAAATTTCTAAAAATTATTTAATCCTCATGTATTAGTATACTTGTTTGTGCCTTTAAAGACAAACATTGTGACACTGAAATCACATCTAAATCTAACTTTGCATTGCCATATGGCACAACCTGTAGACACTAAGACTGGGAATTCATGTATTAGGTTATTAGGTTGCCAGATTGATGTGGTGGATAAGTAGATTGTCATAAAAGTAATTAGTTTCAGTGTATGTAGATTGCACTTGGCCTTTTTTGTTGTTAAGCTTTTAAGGATTGATCTTTTAATGCTTTGCTTTGATACAAAAACAAAGCATCTCACAGGAGGACAATTTGCAGTTAAAAATTTTTACTACATGTTTACTGAATGAAATAAAAATAAAATAGATCTCACTCTTGCTAGTGTTCAGGGTATGTCAGGAATGTTTGCTTATATTTGTAAGGATATTTATGTCATTGATTTTTAACCCACCAGGGATATCACTAGTAGTTAGGTTTGCTGGTTGTGATTATGTTTAGACCTCTGAAATACTTTTGGCTAGAAGCCCTGTGGACTAGGAGAAGAAATAAAAAACAAATTTAAAAAATCATAAGCAAGTACTTAGGTTGGCTGATGATGTGCAATGTGATATGGATGACTACTGGATGCCTATTACAGTGATCAGTAAAGGCAGTCACATTGCAGTAGTTTAATTTGGTAATGGTCATTAACTTGCATCAGCAAGTCACCACTCTTGACGCTGATCTATCTCACAGGTAGTCAGGCTGGATTTCAAGGCTGGGTTTTTGTCTCACTTTTGGCAGCGGGAATTTTCTGTTACAGAACATGATTTGGAATGTGAATTCCCAGCTGGAGCTACCAGGGAGTGCCAAAGCCAGGGCAGAGCAGTTAATGGTGCTTTGACCTGAGAGCCCGTCCTGAGCTGTGCCTGCCCTGGGTCTCCAAAGGCTGTAGCACATCCTGGGGCTTCCAGCTGCCTGGAGCTTTGTGTGTGAAGCTGGAAGGTTCAGGAGCACTGAACACCCAGTGACAGAGAGAGAGAGGGAGGGATACAAACCTCAGCCAAAACACAGATATTAGCCAAGTTTATTAAGTTTTCATGAGTTTAATTAGATTTTCAGACAGTAACAAAATTATAGAGTAAGTGAACCTCAGTGTTCACAAGTGCTGGAAGCTTTGCAGTGCTCTAATAGTGTCTTTAAATTTGCAAGTTATGTTTGAAAAATTAATAAATAGAATTTTAATAAACCCTTTTTCTTTTTTTTTCTTCCTTTAAATTGGCAAAATCAAGTCATTGGGTCTTATTCAGTATGTGAAAATGTGAGCACAGAATACATTTCATGGTTGATTTATGAGCTCCTTGAAAATATGGTTTATAATGAAATTCCGACAGGCCCTTAACAAAATTAGCATAACAAATAGCAATGTAATAATACCTTTCATGTCTGTGCATTCCTGCAGATTCACTGTCAGTGAGCACTTGCCAAAGACCAGAGCACTTCCAGCCAGGGCTGGGCAGCACACCCAGACAAGGCACCCCCAGAAAGCTGACTGCCTACTGCATGGATGTGGAGTTATGGATTCAGAGAGTCTGCATGGGCAAAGTTAAATCGGCAGCAATTCTAGCAAAATAATATCAAATTAAGAATAGCTGTCTTCAGCTACAGAGTTATTGCTGTTATTGCTATTGCTTAGTTATTATTAAGGCAAAACATGAGAAGTGTAACTTTTACTTCTGGCAGTACTTAATTTCAGGGTTTTGTGAGAATTAGGAAATATAACTGAGATGGCAGCTAGAAGACCAGTAATGTCTTGGGCTGTCATTTTCCATATAAAAAGTCTGTATTTATATTTTAGAATATAATTTTGATGAATTTTACAGTTGAGCCTGGTCTCTATAGACTGGTATCCTGATACTTTGCCTGTGTCTAATGTTTGCAATATATGAGTTTCTGCCAATGTGCTCCTTTGGACCTTTTTTTATAGTTTTTTTTTTTTAAACTGGGCCAAAGCTGGATAACTGGGTCAGAGTAGTATACTTTTACATAGAAAAGTCTGGGCTATGGGCATCTCAGATTTTATGTCCATAACGCAAGTGGTTTGCCACTAGGAATTTTGAGGGCATTATACTGACCTCAATCTGCTCACACAATCACTGAAACAAATTAAAGAGCAAAAGTATCATGCAGCTGTTAGTATGCAAAGGGATGTTGGAGGCTGTTGAAATACAAAGCAAGAGAAAGACAGTGAGTAGCATAATCTTTGGTCTCCCAGCAACTGATGCACAGTTATGGATAGATGAAGCTAAATTTTAGCATTGAGGTTCACATATGCAAAGTATAATTACATTTTTATTCTAAAAATGTCGTTAAAACAATGTTAGGCTAAGTGGTTTCTTTTCAAAGGAAAAGTTAAAATGGGAGATATAATTCCAGACGAGATAGTTAGAAAGAACTGTTTGGCATATTGTTAAGATTATTTTGGGAAATACAGAAATGGGTGGAGGCACAAAAATGCAGTTCTGGAAACAGAAAAGAGCAGTGATCTTTTGGTGAGACAGCAAAGCTCATAGGGATGCAGGTTAAGCCAGGCCTAGGAAGACTTTGAGCAGAAAGTCAGCACCTTGCCTGCAGAAATTTGGGAAAAGTAAAATCCCTCGAGGGACAACTTTGTTATTCATACAAAGCTATTTTGTTTAGTTTTAGTGTCATGTCTGTGTCTGTGGTAATCCTCAAATTTTCACTATAAAAATTTCAGTTTAGGAGGTTACTCAGTACTGGAGATTACTGTTTACTGGAGAGAGGAGCAGAGATAGGGGAGCCAAAACAGTTGAAAGAAACCCAGACCAAGGCTTGACATTGTTGTAATAATTCAAACAATTTTATTTCTTTTACTTAAGCACTGTTGGGAACTAAGGTAAAAAGGGATCATGAAGAGGTTTTATCTTCATTTATATGAAATGTGGACTATATCCATCTCCTGCACTCAGCCTCAGCCTTTAGCTTTCTCACTGTCATTTTTAATAGGAGAATTTGCCCTTTTTGTTAATAGATTAACAATCAAATTGTCAGCCTGCTTTTTCCCAGCTTTTTGACTAGCCAGGCTAAATATTCTGAAAGATATGGGCTTCAGTCAGCATGGTCCATTAACCAGATTTCTTAGGTTTACAGTCTTACTCTTTTTAGCACAATTACTTTTCTCTCATTGTCTCCCTTGTACCCCTTAGCAGATCCAACAAGGAGGGAGAGAGATGATTCCCAGGGAATCCAACTACTTCTTTTATGGTTGTTACATTCATGACATTGCTCATGACAAGAGGGTCATAATCGAGCTCTGCAGTTGTTACTCATGAATTGTAGACCACAAGAATTTGGGTCTCTAAAGGATTCAAAAGCTTTTAACCAGCAAGTATAATTGGAGGTTGCTTTACCATTTCTTAGACACAGACAAAAAGATACTCAGCTTGTGCTGAGTAATTGCAGAAAAGCCAGCACTTGAAATATGATTTCCTCAAATACTACAAAGTCGACTATAAGAAACAAATTATCTGGTTTCTCTGCCAAAGACTCTCAACCATAACAACTCTTAACAATCATCAGCATCAGATGATGTGCAAATTAATAATTCATTGCCCTCCAATTTCAATTTTCTCAAGGAATCTTTCTTAATCTCAGTTAGACCAGATTATGCTGTTTTAAGTCCCACACACAGAATGGTGTCATGTGGGTGGAGTGAGTGTTGGTGTACACACAGGACACGAGAGCTTCCCATGTGATATTGGCTGATAACTCACAGTGCAAAGACTCTCAGGTCCTGGGGCTTCATGTTCAGCTGAAGAGCTGCAGCAGCACTAGGATTTGTTGGGAGAGTTTTCTGTGCAGTCAGGAGCTTGAGAATTACACGGATGAAATGCAGGTGCTGGAAGTGGTTTGAGACATTGGGTTCTTGGGCCGCCTTGAGGATGGCTTAACTGCTGTATTGTTTTTGCAATCTGTGTCTTGTTTTAAGGAAAGGTTTAATCCAAACCCACTCAATTTGAAGTCTGATATGTATGTAGTAATTTGATAAAATTTCTTGGTCAGAAGTTTCACATTTTTACTAGAAATGGCAGGTATTTATAGTTTGCTGCACAAGTAGTTTTCATGTTTTAGCTTAATTTAGAGTGAATTAATGACTTGTTATTTATCGCCTAATGCTCTGTAGGAGTGATTTATAAAGCCATACTCTGCACTGCTTGTTACTTTGTATTCTCTGCATTAGGTGTATCATCAATATCATTAAATGAATTCACAGTGACATTGCTCTGGAACTATGGGTTTTGATACAAGGGTAACAGAACATAAATCAAGAATTATGTTTAATTCATAAGAGGCACCAGTCTCTCATTTAAGTGTAGGCTGGGCTAGATGGTGTCAAAAATATGCTTTACAATACCTCTTCTGATTGCATTTCAGACCCTCTCTATATACCCTTATGGTCTCTGCGAGAATAATAGAGAGCAATACAGTGCAGTTTGTCAAGTGAATAGCATTCCTGGTTTTATATATTTGGGTGCAAATGTTATCATTATTTTTACCACAAGCCAAAAATGAATATATTTACATGTATATACTTAAAACTATTGTTAAGGGAATGTATAAATTTAAAGACAAATCTTGCCTATTCTCTGCAATAAATACAATTGTTAACCATATAAATTACACTTTAAAAATCCAATATTTTGTAGTAGTTCTAACTGTTCTGTTATTTTTACTCCTAGGCAGAAATATAAATAAAATTTTATTTTAGTCTTTTTTTTTTAGCTCTTTTTCTTGAATTAGTAAATTAAAATCCAGAGCTTTGAAAAAACTGTCAGAATATTTAACTAGTATCTGTTTACTTTTTTATATATTTTATGAAAATATTTCTTTTCCCTTTGGCTTTTGTAAAAAATTATTCTTGCAAAGCCTAAATTTAGGATTGGCACTGACTTGAAAATGCACTTTTACCTCACTATTACTCCAAGTGCATATGAACTCTTGACAGTATCCTTCACATATAATGGCAATTTTGAAGCAAGAAGCTTAGGACACAGTTTATTGGAAGTGTTAATTATGCAAGAGCTAGGGCTGTCATTTGCTAGAAGTTTTCTCATCACTTTGCTGCAAGAAGCAGGACATGTTCTCTTTGACTCTTCTTGGAGTTAATAGTCATCATGTATTTAAAATGGCTGGAAGGAATTATATTCATGGGTGAATACTAATGTTTACACATAATCCTGCAAGAAGCAGGACATGTTCTCTTTGACTCTTCTTGGAGTTAACAAAATAGTCATCATGTATTTAAAATGGCTACAAGGAATTATATTCATGGGTGAATACTAATGTTTACACATAATCAAAACTAGAAAAAATGTTTTGTGAAAATGAAGGAATTCTTTTTGTTCAGTATTTTAAACATTTGTTCTCAGTGGAAACAAAGGACAGTAGAACAAATAACATATCTCTGCAGAAGGAGAGAAATCAGACTTCAGGGACTTTTGGTCCCAGCTTTCATGCCATATCCTGCGTACCCTTTCATTAATATTTTCTAACATTTGTTAGATCAAGAGAAAAAAAATCAATTCAAATATATGATGAAGTTTTTTATACAAAGCTGGAAGATATTTTTGGGACTTTTTAAAATTTTCACTTCAAAATAAGATGCAATAAGACATTTGCAATGGATAATTCTTCTCAATTTGTAAACAAAACCTCGATATTGTTCTATAACAAAAGGCATCTATATGTGATAATTAGAAATTAGTGTTTTATCCAAATCTTCCAAAAATGCTTCACCCTGCCACCTGACATCAAGCAGCCTTCCCACCCACTGTTGTGCTGGGTGATGTTAAGGTGACTTTTGGGAAGGTGTGTGGGCCCTGAGGGATCCATTGGTCTCAGGAGGTTGTGGCCCAGAGACTTCCAGGTCTTCCCTCCATCAAATGGGGCACCTCTCCCACCTCTGCTGGCAGCCATGCCCAAACTGCAGCAGAGTAGTTTGGAACACCTTCTGCTCAGTTTTGCAAAGAAAATGGAGATCTGGTTGGCTATGGATGCATCCTTAGGCTGGGCAAAAGGGGACTCAGCCCAGAGCTGTCATGTACCTACTTAATGTCATTAATGTTCTCAAGACCACAGAGCTCGTTTAGGATCAGAGGTTAATGGTGCAAGAATTAACTGCAAGCTCATTTCATTTATTAGTACTTCTGAAATAACAGTGACTGGGGTAATTTTTCTTCATTATGTTGTGTGTCCTTTAGTTAGGAGGGTGCTGCTCAAAAATGAGTAACTGCTGTACATGGTGACACAGCACAGACCCATTTCCTGGGCAGCTGTCCAGTTTCCAGTCATTGATATGGAAATCTTCTGTCACCAGCATTAAAAAAGTGCCTGTGTCAGTTAAAAACAGAAAGACAAAACATGCAGGGAAATTCAATTTAATGTAGCATAGGATGTATTTCAGAAGGGAAAATGCTGCCTGTCCATCCCTCTTTCTCCTCGTATTAATTACTTCTGAACTTGTAGGTCCATTCCAATGAAAGTTGGCAGCTTAGGTGTCTTTAATAATATTATCTTGGATGTCTGAATATGGAGGACCATACTGGGAAGGATTATTATATATAAATGGAGAAGAATTTGAGTAGCTCAGGCTTGGCAAGAAGCTCCAGCTGAGCACATGTTTTAGCAAACTCCTCCTCAGCAGGGAGGGGATGGAGTTGGGAGACCAAGAGAAAGATGGCACCAGTGTTGCTGCAAGTGATGGGTTTTCTGTGGCTTAGAAATCACTTCTCCTTCCTTTCTTCAGGTGTGGAATTACACTGTACACACTGCTGGTGCGTGGAGAGGCACAGGAAAATGCACAAAGTTAAATCATACCAAATAAACCCATACTTGTCATGAAGTCATGAAGCAGCATCATTCAGCCTACCTGACACCAGGAATGCAGACACGGATTCCTGAGTTGAGGAATGCAAGTCTTTAAGCAGGATACTTTTAAAGTGTGTCCCCAAAAATTAAAATGGGTTTTTAAAATTTATTTTGATACAAGTTTCAGAAGCGTTAATTGGTCTGTTTTTTCAAACCATGTGTAGTATTTTAGAGACTATTAAGAAATGTAGGTGTGGTTCATTTAAAATCTCATTCAACAGGACAATTCTTAGAATTTGACAAGCAAAGAATTTCTGAAATTTAATGTATTTTTTTGGTCATAATGAAGCATATGAAATAGCCTGTGGATTAAGAAATGTAGGTGTGGTTCATTTAAAATCTCATTCAACAGGACAATTCTTAGAATTTGAAAAGCAAAGAATTTCTGAAATTTAATGTATTTTTTGGTCATAATGAAGCATATGAAATAGCCTGTGAAAAAAAAAAAACAGTTTCATTCTTGCTTCTTAGAACCAACAGGTCCAAGTTCTTTATTGTGTTCCTATTGTAAACTCCTCAAAAGACCAAGTGTCAGCATGAGAAGTACTGAAGAACAATTTTCCACAACACTACACTACTGACAGCTGCAAAAAGATTGTAAACTCCTCAAAAGACCAAGTGTCAGCATGAGAAGTACTGAAGAAAAATTTTCCACATCACTACTGACAGCTGCAAAAAAGGAAAGTATTTCCCTGCAGCAAGACAACATGTAAATTTTTGTAGTAAGCAAAGATCAAAAAATTTGTGAATGGTAACTCAGAAAATACTCCTGTTTTGGTTTACTAAAAGTATCTAAAATATTTATAATGTTTTCTGTAGCTCTTAGTTTGGGAATTATGGAGTCAATAATGCCACCAGAACAATGGTCAAGTGAAATACATATTGAAAGATAGAAGTAAATAGACCATTTCAAATTCTTAAGCTAAAAGGTACATGTTAACATGTCTCCACTGAGTATTATTAATACATAAAACCAAGTTTTTAATTTAAATGCAAGGGATTAGCCTCAGGTCAGTAAAATTTAAAATTAATAAAATGTATTTTTTTTTATAAAAGGGCAGCAATATCATGCAAGGAATCCAAAGTTACCGTGATCTGTTTGATTGAGGGATCCTCAGAGATGGATGCACGTGGAAGCTAAAAGCCACACACCACCAGCTGTATTTTATTTGTTGTTTGCAATATACTGTTTTTAACAGTCTTTGTGCAGGAATAACATAGAGTTATCTTTGCCAGTGGATAAAGTCTGCCTGTTTTCTTAGCATGTGCCAAGCAAGTGGTATAGCATAGTTAGTGCTGCTATTTTTACAGCATTGTTTTGGATGCTGTTCTCAAATATGTCCTATTTTCTTCTGAGTTTATAATTGTATCTCTGTCATCCACACACCTTTACCAGATAATTGTTTACTGCTGTTTGCTCCATCCCTCTGAAGGTTCTTGTTTGAATTCTTTTGACTCACTGCCACATCCATCCCATTCATAGCAACAAGGAACCTTCTAGCTTATGTTGTATTGTTTTTCTATTGTAGTTTTTAAAGATTTCAGCCATTCTCTGTGCAGATGTGGGATTTTTTTTTCTGAGATCAGAAGATTCCTGATGATGATTCAAAACATGAATCTGCTAATTACACTTGCAATACCTTTGTGTAACTTTCCATGAATTCTAGTATCTATTATGAATTTATCCTTAGTTTGGTCAGTCTCAGATTGAAATTGAAATTTATGTCACATATGGGATGTCATTGCTTCCCATTCCAGGGGACTCTGTCTGGAGTTATTGCTTTGGATAATTTTGACAAAGAGAGTGCTCAGAAAACCAAGATTTTAGAAAACCTGTTCAGTTTGCCCTGACACTTGTGAATTTATCCCAGGCAGCTCATGGGAAGTGTCCCTTCCATAAGGGTGGAGAGAAATGGACAAAATGCAACAGTGGACCTACTACTAACTAAAGCTGAGGAGGAGAGATTTGCAAGAACAGATCCATGTTTTTTGATTTTGTTTATTTGATGCAGTATTTTAACAAAATTTTTTAAATTGTATCACTCTGAAAACCTCATTATAATATCAGTTATGAGAAGAGATCCTCTTTTATCGTTAAGTGTTAGCTTGAGTTTGATGTTTTATTAATCAACCATAAACTTCTTAGCTACCCAAATTACAGATTAATTTCTCTAATTTCCAGCACCACTCTGTTGTGTACAGCAGCAGATGTGCAAGTCTCCAATGAATGCCTTCATCTGTAGTACTTGGAATTTGGGATTGCAGACAGGGGAATCTGAGCTCCAAGCAATATTTCATGTTAAAAAAAGCAATAATTATTTATGTGTATTTGAAAAGTTCACCTTCCTGGCAACTTTACTGCACAGAATTACCAGTGTATTCATTTTGATAGGAAACTGTCATTAGCAAATAAATGAAGAGTGGAAGTCTGGTTGTGTTTCACCCAGTATTGCCATTTCTTTGTTCACCAGGGTCATAGGGAATCCAGTGTTGGTGCTGAAGGATCTCAGAGCATCAACAGGATATTTCCCTACCAAGATTCATTCTAGTGTTTTGCTTATTCTGTCAGAGTCTTCTGAAAACAAATTTGTGCTCAGGAAAAATTAGTCAGTAATAAAAAACAAGAGCAACCATCTGTCCTGGAAGTACTCACATTGTTTCTTAGATTCTCTGTTACTCTGGTTTCTTTCGAGGTGAGGGTTATAAATCTCTTCATTATTACTTTACTCTAAGAGAGAGGTTTTAGACTTCGATGTCTTTTTTAATAATGGGTTTAAAGAATTATTATCCACACTGTATCTAAAGGAGATATTATAGCAGTGCAGCTTAGCAGGTAATTTGTTTCTGAGTAAGACAAATTATGGATTGTTTCCTAGTGAGAAACATGGATTCAAACTTATTATTGTTGGAGCAGTATATTATATGGGAGGCTGCTGTCCAAATGAGTTGTGAATTCAGTGTATTTATGCCTGTGACTGACCAATTGAAGGTGAAGCTCAGATTTTATTAAATGCAATTTTGATAATCCTATTATTATTTTATTATGCAAAAGCATTCACAAATACCAGAACTGTGAGCCTTGATGTGCTGTTAGGCAATGTGGTAGAAGGCATAGCAGAGCTATGTGTTTTATTATTGTGGTTGACCCTGCTTAGGCCAGGAGGTTGGTCTGGAGACCTCCCAAGGTCCCTTCCAGACTGGATTTTCTTATGATCCTCTCTGGGGCGTGACAGTGATGGGTAGGCCATGGTTTCCTAGATGGATGAAGAAAAAACTGCCAATAACTCAGAAGCAAGTGAATTAAACCATTCTGGAGCTGGCAGCAGGGTGGGTCCTGACCCCTCTGTGGCTCACAGAGCTCCCACCCACAGCACAGCTGGAAGCCAGCACCAAGGGATGCTGAGCTATTGCTAACACCCTGCAAGGGGAGCTCAGGGGCTTTGCTCAGCCCAAGGAGCTGCTAAAAGCTGCTGGTTTGGAAAGCAGGGCTGGAGGACAGGACTTGTTGTGGAAGAACACAGCAAACAGATTAAATTTTAAATTCAGTCTCTCTGGTTGGGGTGGGAAAGGCTAGGTGTGATTTAGGCATCTGTGGGTCCGATTGTCTCTTAATCCCAACCCTAAAACAGCCCTCTCATGGGCATCTGTGAAAATGTCTGTGCTGAAGAAAGGCCAAACTCTACTGTGAGCAGCAGGATCCATGAATCCAAGTCTCCTGCATCTTTGAACTGTAAACCCCCAGAGCACCCACGACACAGTACTGCCAGGGGCCCTCACACTGCACCTCAATCCTGCCTTCAATAAGGTCCCCAGATAACCTCCTACCCTTCTCTAGTACAATCAGCCCCTGCCAGGGCTCCACATCCCCATCTCTCCAGTTTATGTTGTGTACATGATGCCATTCCACCTGCTCCTTTTGTCTGGAGTTCTGTGATACTTCACAGATTTTTCTTTCTTTTTTTTTTTTTTTTCAGCAGCTGATGGAATTAGTTATTGTCCTAAGGCAATATTTCACCTGCCTATTTCTATTTGTAAGCTAGTATGGTCTTCAGGGATATATGCTTTCTTCCAACTCATAAATCTGGATGAAAATTAAAAACCATGCAGGAGAAATAACTGTCCTTTGTATGATTAGTGACCCTGCTTTTTTTTTTCAGAGGTTCACCATATTCACAGCAAGAATAGCAATTCTTCACTAACAACTGTATCAGGTTCTCTTAGTTTGATTTTGATCAGTCTGTGAAAGATTACCATGTTTCATTTGTTTTTTAGCTCTCTGAAAACATTTAGGTTGGTGAGAAGACTGCAAAGAAACATTAGAAAAGGAGTGTAATATTTCAGAATTTGGTGAAGCTTTAGGAAGAATCTTCCCCATGTGCTGTGGGGTGCAGTCTGTAGAAATTTTGATTTTTGATGTAATATTTTTCTAGCATTAAACTAAAGAAGCAGGTTTTATCCTTCCCTTGTGAGCTGACTTGCACATTGTGGGTGCACCAGTTATATATCTGTATTTAATACTGAAATTAGTTGACTTTAAGAAAGAGAATTAATTTGGCTATTGAAGATTACTTTGTGGGTGTTGTAAAGCAAATACAGGGGACAAGGTTCCAGATTTTTATGTAGTCCAGCTCATCCAATGTCCTTTGGGAGCAATGGGCAACTAAATCAGGATAGAGCAGACTGGAGAAACCTTAACTAGGAAATGGATAGTGAGTACAGATGGCATGAGAGCAGTGAAATGAAAAGGTGGCATTAATATCATCCTTTTCCCCATTATTTAGGATCTTTTAATACTAATGTCATTTTCATCCCAACATCTCATATGCTATTTCATTTTTTCTTTTTAATTTTAAATGTTTTAAAGTTTTCACTGTGTTAGCTGAGTATGTTATTTATTACAAGCTTTCATTTAAAAATCTACCACATCAGAAAACCCCAGAGCATCAACTACCTTTAAACTCCTGGTTTTCTGGGACCATGTTAAACCTTTGGCACTTCTGGCTGGATACTCTGAGATATCCCCCATGATTAGGAGAATCAATATCACAGATATTCATGCAAGGTGTTAAACATAATGAACTGGCTAATTCTTCTGTTCTGTGAAAATGATGATTAATCTGATTAGATGCAAACCTTGCTTTCTTTTCTTTGCTTTTACCAGATATACAAAACCTTTTAATGATGCTTCTGCAGTTAAATGCAGACTGGAAGAGATCTCAGGATCCCTTTTTAATCCAAAATCCTGCTCTAAGGAGGGCCAGACCAGGTTGCTCAGGACTTTAATCCAGTCTGGTTTTAAAATACAGCCATGGTGGAGAGGAACTGCACAAGTTCCTTTGGTGGCTGCTGCCATGTCCCCCCAAAATAATCTCTTCTGCAGGCTCAATGAGCCCTGCTCCCTCAGTTTCTCCTCACAGGGTTGGTGCTGCAGCCCAGACCATCTCTGTGCTCCAGCCCAGACCATCTTTGTGGCCCCTGATCAGCACCGCCAATCTTAATTAGTAAATGTTGTTAAGAAAATGGTCATTGTAGAAGCATACATTGACTGCAAGTCCATTTACTTAACACCTCTGTGTTCATTTAATGATTTCAAGAATTTTAAAATCCATGGTAACTGCAACACTTCTTTTTTCATACTGGAAAAGACAAGTGTTGTTGTTCTTGAAAGATAATTTAGGTGACTGAATAACGTCTTCATTGAATATAGGCTTTAAAAGACTACATAAGCAAAATTCAGGAAAACCAGTATTTTTTAATACCAAAAAAAATGTAATATATTCCTTAGCTTAGGGTCAAATACAGATTTCAAATAGTTAAAAATATTCAATGCATAAAAAAATCTAAAATTCATCCAATTGATGCTAAATTATAAAGTACAATAGGTTGCAAAACCTAAAAAAAGGACATAGTCTTCTCCCAAAGACTGAAAAAGGTAGAAAACAGGGACCTAGTTGTTGGCACTGTGTCAGTAGAGAGACAATGGATGCTTGTTCTATTATTTATATGAGCTCTCTGCTTGGCAGATGCCACTGCAATAACCCTTTATTTCAAGTATAGAAAAAATAGAATTTGCTTTCCTTTATAATCACACAATGCACAATACTAATGAAAATGTTGGATTTCCTGTAGCTGGGAAGAAAGTATTGTCCTAATCTGCTTTCAGTTAGCAAGAAGCTCTAATCATTCCAGTCACATAAAACGAGACAGAATTTTTGAAAACACCACATCTTTTTATTCTCTGAAACAGAAGAGAAAGGAAAATGAAAGTGTTTATATACAATTTTAAATGGTAAGTCTTACTTTTTACCTCTTTTCTAAGGTATATACATTGTTATGTTGTAACCTTGCAACCAGAAAAAAGTTTGGTCTTCTTTAGGACAACAAAAAATGGTTCTTATAAATTGTAACGTGTAGGAGCTGGAGGTGCCTGTGCACCCTCTGTTTTTAGTGTTGTACTCTTACATCCATCCTCTATAATATGGATTGCAATCATAAAATCCAGAATAGAATCACAGATTGGCCTGCCTGTTCCACTTGCCTCACCACTCTCATAGTAAAGACTTTCTTTCCTAATATCTATTTTAACCCTGCCCTCTTTCAGTCTGAAGTCACTCCCCCTCATCCTGTCAGCACATGCTCTTGCAAGAAGTCCCTCTCCATCTTTCCCTTCCCAGTATCCACCGGAACAAAATTTCTGTAGGCCCTTCTCATTTATTTTGCATTTCAGAATGTTTTATTCAAATCTTGTTTAAAGAAAGTCCTTAAATGTTTATTAAATCAGTCTTTAATCAACCTTTAGGTTGATTTGAGTTCTTTTCCCCACATGTGTAGTCCCCAGAGAAAAATTCAGAGACAGAAGACAAAGCTAGGTGGCACTTGTTGGTGGCACTCTTGCACTTACCCTGTGTGAAGGCTCACCCATGAAGTTGTTAATTATAATTATTTATTTACATAACTGATTCATGTGAACCACAAACTTCAGCTCAGGACAGTTGCCCCAAATGAAATTATTGCTCTTTGCCCTCTAGCACACACCCTGGCTTTTGCTGACCATTTTAATCCTTTCCCCCTGAAGAATTTTCACCTCTGATTGAGGTTTTTAGAGCAAGTGTGCCAATTCCAGTCTCCTGAACAAATGTCTACATAAGTGATTGCATCTTACTTGCCAAATTTCCCTGACAATTTCAGCTGAATCTGATCAGGACAGATGACTTTCTCCACAACATCTCAGTGAGGAAACCATTGGGGACAGGGAGAGAAAAGCAGAGTTGAAATGTATGTTTCAGAACACAGAGATCTCATTTCTGCTGCTTTAATTAGACTGAACTTGCATGTCAAATGAAAATTTAAATAAGAACTTGGAGGCATTTAACCAGTGGATGGAAGCCTCCCACCCAAGTGCCTTTGGATCAGCAGCCACGAGTGCTCTGTGCATGTTCCCTGCCCCAGCCCCATCTCCCAGTCAGGTCTGACCTGTCAGTCCGACTGCTCCTGAAGAAATTGTCACTGAAGCTTCCAGCCCTGGTAGGAAACACAATCCAAAATGCATCCCAGCCTGACCTCACCTCATAACACACAGTAAATGGTCAATGAACCACCTTTGCAGGGCACTGGGAGAAAATGGTTCACACTCCCACCAGGAAAGGCTGTGCACAACACAGCCCCATGTTCCTGAAGGCCTCTTCTCCATCATGCTTTCAAGTTATTTTGTTCAGATATCCCTTAATTAGGCAGTATTGGAGAATTTTTTTTTTAATTGGTTTAAACAAGACAACCCTCCAGAGATGATCATGCAAATTTAACAGTGCTTTAAAAATCAACCCATTTATTTGCACAAGCAGGGCAACTATGCACCTCTGGGCAGTGTGGCTGTGTGTCCTTTCCACAGATGGAGCTGGCAGAGCCAGGCAGCAGAGGCAGCACACAAGGGTCAGTCCCACACAGCCTCCCTCCTGCCGGTGCTCTCCTGAGCCAAAAGAGTCTCTTTAAAATGCAACCTGTTAACAAGAGCATGTTAGCAATCCATGTGAAGCCAAGGTGAACTATGAGGTCCTCCAACACAAAATGCCAACAGCAATCATTGGGTATGCATTATTTTCTGCTCCAGCCCAGGCTCATAACTTGCCCAGCATCAGCTGTGTCCCCTGCAGTGGTGGAAAACAACACAGTCTGTGCTGGCAACAGACCTGACTTCAGGGGGCACCTCTGTGGGGCTGGGGAAGACCAATCTCAGCTTCATACAGCCACTCACTGATTTTCCTGGAGCCAGTGTGGTGGATGTCACCTTGAATTTCGTCAAGTAGAAACAGTCACTAACCATTAGTAGGTGGCACAAGGTTCAACTCTGCTAGTGCAGGTAAGAAAATACCTCCTCTTCTTGATCCTGTAGAAAACCTTCTTTGGTGCACCATGAGATATGGTGCACCATGAGATGAGGTATTTTACTGTAGGGCACCTGAGCCTTCTTGAAGCCCCCTCTCACATGAATTTGTCCCAATGCCTTTCCTCAGCAGGGAAAGGTGCAGATGGCCAAGCATCTGTGTAAGGGCAGAACAAGCACCAAGCATCCTTATTGGTGTCTGATTTTCATCCAAATAATTGTGGTTTAGGAAAGAAACTTCTTTTAAAAACTGCTGTAATTGATATATGGCGTTAGCAATGCCTTGAGCTGCCAGTGAGCCTTGGCACTTGATGCAGTCTTTTTATGTTGAGACCTCTTTATTCCTCTGTAAGCAGTTCATCCCCTCTTGCATAGCCCCAAGCACACAAATAGATCTAGGCTAATGGAACAGTGAGGTTAATATAAAGAGGAACCTTATTACCTCTAAGTTGTTTTTCTTTCAAAGCTCTCACTTACCACGTCAGGGTGTTCCTCTTCGGAGAACAGGATGGGATGTCTCCCATTTTTCTTTTATTTCTCATCCCTTTGGAAAGATTAATTCCTACTTGGAATTTTCTCTGGGGACGTATGGAACATGTATTTTGCCTTTTGGCTGACTGACACACTAGATCTGATTAGTCACTTGCCCTTTAGCTGGGAATAAATAGCAGACAATATCAGAATGGGACTATAGACTGGTGTGGAGTAACACCAAATAGTAGTTAGTAAGTGCCCTTCCTCTAAGCAGTATTTAATTACATTTAAGACAGTATAGAAACTTTTTTAAAAAGCACAACATTCAGTTACTGTATATGCATACATTTCTCAAAAAAAGCAACATCCCAGAGTTAATAGTTGAACAATTTTCTCTCTTTAGTAGAGTCTCTTTCAGGCATTGCCAGTATTGTTTTTGTAATAATTATCATAAATATTATGTAGTTTTTAGATGAGTGTGAATATAGGACTTGAAATTAGTTTGGATATGTTACATGTCTTTATAAGAAAAGAATCCAAATTCACAATCCTGTTCTGTGAACCTCACCTGTTAGGTAGGAACATCACCAACAAAGAGAGTTCAATACAGAAAAGGTATATTTTGAACTTCTTTCTTGAAGTAGCTCAGTTCCTGCATAACTGTGCTGCATTATTTTCATTTGCTCCACTAATAAAACACAAATCCAGAGAAAATGGAGCAGACAGTACTGGTGAAGTGGCAAGCAGCAACACCTTTAGCAAGTCTCTGAAGCTGCGCTGTCGGCGCTGATGCCCACGGCAAGGCAAATGTGATGTGAGGCCAGGCTGCAGCAGACAGTGCCCCTCCTGCACTGCACTCCTGTCCCCAGGGTGCAGATCTCTCCTGTTATGGAACAGCAGCAATTGGCTCCTGCTCTGCATTGTCAAGCAAGGATGACAGACACAGAAAGATGCCGATCATTCAGCTGGGTGCTGGCTCTCTGCCCAAATCCCCTTTTTCTCACACGCATGCAGAGATCCAGTAAACAGTGCAGAGTCTGGCATTATTGGTATTACTTGGTGTTTGTTTGCATTCAGACACACACTCAAGCTCTCCTCTGCATGTGGTCTGTGTTCTAAGAGTTTGCTCTTCTCTGCCTCATAAAGGAATGCTCTGGTTGCCGTCGTTTTTGTGTACATTCTGAATGTACCCTGGGCTGTTGCATAAACAGCATCTCTGAAGTCCTGCTCCACTGCTAATAAAAGTTCTCTTTCCCACTGTCTGCAAAGATTCCTTTCTTCCACCCTGGCAGCTTGGGGGATAGAACTGTTGTTCTATCAAAATACCTCCTGTGCCTTAGGTGTGCCTTTTTCTTGTGTGTTGAGCCAGGGAAGCTCAATACATGAAACTCCCACACTGAAACACATCTGCAAAACCTGTCTCTTGGTGCTGCATTGGCCACAAAGCTGGCTTTGGGATGCCCTGCCATTTCAGCTGCCAGAGGAAGCCACCATATCTGGACCTTTTACAGAAATCTGGGCACAGGTTTGATTTTGGAGGTTGTTTGGTTCAATTCTGACTTGCATGACTAAGTACATCTATATGGTAAATTGCAGAAATGTATGTAGTGATCATATAGTTTCATTCATACTCATCACAACAGAGCTTAAATAAATACTTTCATTCATATTTTTAAATGAGACTTAATGCCTCAGCTCTCTTGCCTTTATGTGCTGGAGCAGTGTATTTGTTTTTATTTTACTCTCTACTTAGGATGGTCACTGGTCTTGTCAGCAGATACAGAAATGTTAAGGTAGAACTATAAGATGAAGTTCTGCTCTTTTTTTATGAAAGTACTGAAATTACTCAAATAGTTGCAATGGGGGACATGGTAGGGAGTGCAACCAAAACCTCACACTGGTGATGTGATCCTGGGACTGTGGCCAGAATACTGTCACTGCCAGGTGAGGCAAGGCTCCAGCTTTACTTCTGCCTCTGAAAGTCCAAGGTGGAAAAGGCAACACAGCTCTTTTTCCTCAGGCAGAGGAAGAGAGTGTCTAAAAGCCCTAGGAGCATCAGGTCAGCATAGTTTTGCATTTCAGGACACACACATTGGTGGAAATAGAGCTTTGCTACCAGTACAGAAAGCAAAGTTGACCCCAAAGAAGCTTTGTTTACTCCTATTTGTATTCTGACTGAAGATGACTTCACCCTGGGCATCCACTGTATCTGAAAAATTTAGTATTAGATATGTTACTTTTTTTCTTCTTCCTTTTCAGCGTAACTGGCCTAGTAGCCAAGTAAAATATAATGTATTTTGATTGTCATTTTTGCACCATTCCTTTCTGGTCTTTTCTGACGTTTCATAAGCAAGCTAGCCATGATCCATTAGAGAGGGCACACTGCTGGCTGAGAAACTGCACTCATAAAGTAGCTTTCAACATCTTACTGTTCAACTGAGAGGCTATTTCAAGGACTTCATATGGATCAATACTGAGCCCATTCATATTAATTAGAGAAAGGCTAAAGAACATGTATGAAGATTGTGCATGAGTTCTAGACAGATATTGAAAGAACTTTGGCTGAAAGAAATCAGGCTTTAGATACAACACTTGCAAATACTGAAAGGTTTTGAAATCTCTGAAACAAAACTGATGAAGTATTGCACTTGGAAAAGAGGGATTAAATGAGCAAAACAAAGTAAAACAATTACTGTTAGCATGAGAGCTCTGTAAGAGAAAAACAAATCACATTGCATTATATTTCTACATGATCATGAGGAAACAGAATGACAAGTTTTTTGGTACATTACATGTCTTCTAGCTATAGGTCAGTAATGGGAATTAATTATTCTTTAGACAAAACTTTTGAGGCCTCAAATATAGCAACTCCATGTGCAGCTACAGATACATGTCAAAGACATCCTTCATTACGTGCCAGTGATTTTTTATTACCAACCAAACCATTTTGTTTTAGGAATTTTCTTTTTCTATGAACAAAATGATCACTGCAATTTATTCTATAAATTTAGAAGAGCACAAAAAGAAGAACACAGAAAGAAAGAAGAATGGGACTTCTGATCAGATTATTCATGCATAAAGTTATACATATACATGTATAAATAAGTTTATATTATTTATTGTTGTCTTTTTTATGTTCACAGGGCTACAGCTACTCATAGGGGCCAAGTTATATTCAAGGATGCCTTAGCACAACAGCTGTGTGAACAAGGAGGTAAGAGTCACCATCATTCTAAAAATATCTGGCAAATGTGGTTTTCCATTGTACCTGCGTGTCAATGTTACTCTTCATGAAAACTATTCTATAGAAAACCTCAAATCAGGATCTTATTTACATTCTTGAAACTGAGTTTCTTTGGCTTCATACTTCCCATTGTCTGTCCAGGAATCCCACTTTTCCTCTCTGCTAAGTGTTGGAAATATACAAAACTTAAGTAGCATTATGCACATGCCTGAAATCAGCATGTAATAGCCAACATTTCTTCTCTGTCAGAACCATGAGCTGAGTTTTAAACCTTGCTGTATTAATTTTAAAGCAACATGGCTGCAGCAAAAGCTTTGTTTACTATCCAGCTCACACACATGCATGTGAAAAATACGCCTTCCCTTTTTGTGAAAGTAGGCCATTGAATTTTTGCCTGTCACATACAATATTTGATCATTTTTATAGCTAAGCAAAATGTTTGACTTACACAAACTTTAAAAATCTAATTGTTGTCACACCTTACCCTTTCAATGAATAACCTAAAAAATAAATATCCTGTTGTCATCTGTTGTCTACAAACAGTACTTTGCTTTGAACCTGCTTCATTAAGACAGTGAGAAGTAGAGAAGGTATCCATCATTTTTGGTACAGTAGAGAAAGGAATTTCCAGTTATATCAACAAAATTCCAGTGAATTCCAGTGATAGTTCTATGTGAAAAGAAACAATGAAACATGGGCTAAATTATTTAAAATAAAGATTTTAAATTGGAAATGTGTTGCCATATTAACACACAAGAGAAAATCCCATAAAACACATTTTTTGGGGACATTAGAGCTGTAAGGTTGGGGTTTTTTCCTGAGTTTGGCAATATGGCTTTTGCAATGAAAAGTTGTTGAACATTATTTCAGGAGCATAAATTGAGTTATTAATATAAGGTATCAATAGTAGCTCTGTGATAATGAAGGAAAAATATTTCAACTTTCAACTTTAATATTCAAGTTTTCACTTTTGTTGTAGTTCAGTGGAAGTAGGAAGATGGATTCAGAGAGGTGAAAAATTTCAGCAGGCAGGCTAGGATGTTGGTTGTACTTTGGAGGAAATAGAAATAAACACAGTACTGACAATGAGATGGGAGTGTTGTGGTGATCTGGATGGAAAGTGATTGGGCCAGCCACGTTTTTGCTGTGGGGAAGGAAGAACATCTGGAGAAATTAACAGGAGGTTAATTAACAGGAGGTTGTGCACCTGCAATGGGAGTGTGGAAGTGTAGTGTTTCAGTGACTGGTGTGTAGGGACCTGGAACAGAAGTGTTGGCAGGATCATCATTTGAGATGTGCTGAGGAGCATGGGGAGGATATCTCACACAGGCTGCTTGCTGGATGGATGTGAATCAAGAGTGGAAAAGGAGTTTGCAGAGTAATCAATGTAAAGTGAAAAAAAACTGAACAGAAACAGACTAAATTCTCCAAGGCATAACTGCAGAGTGAGCACACCTCAGCCAAAGACAGTCTGGGGCAGCCAGAACAGATAAGGAAGGGAGAGGGAAGTAGGAATCATATGGGGGCAGTGACCAAGAGCTGGCAGTGACCATGATAGTGAAAGCTGTGCACAAGCAAGCTGAATGGGAATGCATGACTGTCGGTGTCAGAACTGGCAACACAGTCAAGAAAAATACAGACAATGCATTTCTCCCTGCTAGAAGAAAATACCTTGGTAATCAGAGGCATGCTGGTAGATATCCATCTATACAGACCTGACAATCCTTCTTCAGACATTCTGTTCGCTGAGATTTTAGTGGGAGAGCTGACAAAAGAAATTTTTATTCTGTCACCCTTCTCTGCCTTACAGTTCTGCAATTTTGGAGCATAACCTAACCCCAGATCAACATTTTAGCAACACTTATGTTGGTTAGAACAGTAAGTCCTTATGTTACTGTCTCTGTCCCTGAGTTCACAGGAGCTCTGCAGAACAAGGAGAAAATAGAATTTGGGTATTGGTTGTATTCAGAGTATAAAGGGGGCTGAGATGTCCCACTGGCTGCTCAGCTGTGACAATTCCTTTGCTGCTTCCTCCTCCCATCCACTGATAGCCATATCCTACCCAGCTCCCTGAAAGGGCCTTCAGCTTCCCTACCTTGCTACAATCCTCCACATCCTCATACCTTTTTGTTTCCCATGATTTTCCCAGCAATTCTCTTTGCTTTATACACAGTCACTTCAGAGACATCCTAGATTTATCATCCCAAAGTGTGTGTACTGCAGTGCCTCTGCCACCCCAGGATTTGGCTTAGGCAAGGCTCACCCAGAGGTGCTGCTCTGTGAGCAGTGGACAGCGTGTGACAGCTGTAGCAGTGATCAGATTTCCCTGCAACACTGATGTGCAAGATTCTCAGTTTTTCTCTTGGCTCTTGTCCCACATTTTTATCCTCACCATGGCTTCTCCCTCCTTGGTTTCCTAGCTGAGACACAGTTTCCTTGACTTGGATATTCAACCACTGCATTGCCCATTACCCTTGCTCCCACCCCTTCCAGGCTCTCCTCTGCCTTTTTGTTCTTATTTCTTCAGCACAGTGTGCATTGCATTAATCTCTAACCACTGCATACTATTATCATCCTTATACTATTAGAATTAATTTTCGTATTCAAAGAAAAGAGGCTTTCTTTGAAGTAGACCTTACTTCATTTATTCCATCTTCATCAACACCACTCATGTAAACAAAGGATTCTTTCAGGAAGAATTAGTGAATTTATTTAGATGCAAATATCATATTAATATATATGCAAAACAGCAAGGTAGATTGACATAAATGAGATTTTATAGCTATTTCTAGCCCTAAACATTACTATACTTAAATCATGCACTGAATTATGTGACATATTAAGTAAAGAAGAATAAAACCATGGGGAGACTTCATAGATTTATTACAGGACATCTTCTTAATAAGTATGTTCACTAGAAGTGATATAAGACTTTCCTAATGTCTAGTAAAAAGGATATACATGAAGATGTGAAAGTAGCAAGGAATCTAGAAAATCATGTTTACTGTGGTTGTCCACCCTTAGACGTACTTTAATAAATCCTGATAGAGTTAATGGAATTTGTGCAGTAAAAGGAAAGTGATTTTTTGTATTTTGAAGAGAATTAGAAGATGATAAGGGGTGGTGTTAAGGGATGGCAATGCCCTATGTATAATGTAAATGTAGTAAGAAATGATGCCATAGGGAAAGGCACCAAAGAGAGTAAAATAATTGTTTAAAAAGCTGTGTGTTCAGAGTATAATACATATTTTAGGAAGCTAGGGAGATGTTTGAGAGCTGATGTATGTTTTAAATTTTATGAGAATTATACTGAAGAAAGAAGACATAAAAATTATCACAGAAAAAGTTAATCTAGAACAAATGGGGAAAAAACCCATGCAAAAATAAAAATTATATAAGACAGTCTAGAAAAGGTAGCTGTCTTGTCAATGCTTTTAAGGATAAATAAGGATCATAATGAGTGATTACATTCTTGCCAGTAAAAAATATATTTAATAAACCATATATTTAACTCATTGTAATAGTTAAATAAATTAAAAATAAAGTAAGTTTAGTATTGTGATTCATACTTGTTTCTGAGAATATCCTGAGAATTGGCCCAGACTCTCTTTTGTTTGAGAACTTTTGCCTGAATGTTTGTGCAAGACCTTTTAGGTGTATTTTGTACTTTGTAAAATTTAAGAACACTGAAAAAATGCGAACCAGATTTCAGGATCTCAGGCTTGTATTTTACAAGCTCTCAGAGCAGTATTTTACAGAGCAGAGGACTGGGGAGTAGAGCTGGTGTAAAACTCCTCAGTTCATGTGTCAGCAAGAATAACACAGCCCTGGGGCAACTCACTGACTCCTGGGGGATGCTCAGCCTCTATCATTCAACAGCAACTTTGTTTACCAGTAGAGAGAAAGTATTGGAGGGGGTCTAAATAAAAGCATTTATTTTCCTTTTTATCTTCATCTGGCTGCTAATGACAAGGAGATTAGACTTCATAATCTGCAAAACAGAAGACACCTCTCTCCACTCCTCATTTGTCATTAATTGATGAGCAGCAGCTGATGGCCCCTGGCTGTAGAACTCTGAGCACAGTGTTTGTCTGGGAGCATGCAGGCATTTGTGTTACTGTAATTCACTTTCTCTTTATATTAAAAACCCCACAAAGTTCAGGGTTCTGAGAAAAAAAAAAAAAAAAGGGTTTTTTTTAGTGGGTTTTAAGAATATTTTCTTGTGCTGGATTTTCTACCTATACCTGTACACAGTCTTGACCCCAGAACTCTGGAATTTGACTGTCAGTAGTACAAATGGATGTTTCTGTGTTTAATTTGCCTTATGCTTGCTCTTTTTATCTGAATGGGAACTAATGTTACTCAGTAGTTGACTATTACCATGTTTAATGATTTTGTTTCTTATTTTTTCACTGAAAGCAAGACCACCAACAAATTGTCTCTTTCCTCCTCACATTCCAGTTTCTAGAAGATGACATTCCCTTCCCACTTCTTTAATATTTCCCTCCCTTCCATTTTAACCAAAAAGGAACATATTTAAATTGGCTTAACCTTTCAGCAGCCTTATTTCATCCACAGAAAAATTTAACCTTTTACTCCAAAACATTCCTCCATTCTCCCTCATCCCAGTGACACAGAGCCCTACAATGTCCCCATTGACTTTTGAATTCCCCATTAGTTTCCTCAAGATTCTCATGCTTTCAGTGTGACTGTGGCCTTTCTCTCTCTGAATCACTTTGTATTGCAGTCCTTTCTTCTCTGCTTTTCCTTGCCAAGGGGACTGTCTTGTAAGACAAGGCAAGCACTCTACATTTCCTTACATTTTCTCATATTGTGTTTGCTGATACCTCTTAGATTGTGACCTTAGTTGAGATCTGCTTCCATTCTTTGCTCAGTACAATTCATCTTTTGTAAAGCTCTGTATATACCCACGGTGCTGGCTAAAAATCAAATAATAAATTCATTTACTTTACTTTTTAAAAAGGTACCACATTCTGATTCAAGCTAAGATGCATTTTGGAGCCACACAAATACTGGTTTTAAATTTAAAACCATGTGCCTAAGGAACATCTAACAAAGTGAATAGTGGTTTAAAATATGAACTGAGATGGTCTTTCTTTCTCCCTCTCAGTCTGAAGTATTGTATAATTTATTTAAAATTATAAATTTATATATTTGCACTGTATAGGTACTCTGCGCTGCATCATTCATTTCTTTTATCTTTGTCATATTGTACAAAAAACTTCATTTGACTTGAGCCACACTGTATGGCTTATGGAAAAATCCATATTTTAAAGTAAGTAGTTCTATAAATTGATTAGAGAGGCAGATCTGAAAATATTTTAAAACTACTATTTTTACAACAAATATTTTATAAAACTACTACTAGTTTTGTGGTATGTTTTGAATTTCTCTTATTTGTGGGCCTTCAATACAACACTTCAAGATCATCTCAGTGCTGTTTTGCAAGTAAATATAAAATGTAATACAGAAATTATTTGTAGAGAGAATAAAGTCTATGTTTATCACTCTTTGAATGGTACCCTCACAGTCTTTTGTCATATTCAGCTCAGGAATTTGAATTACAATCAGAATACCTGAGGCAAAAATACTTGGGCTTTTTAGATCCTATAAAGTATTAGGAAACCTCTCCCCAGCATAAAGTCTATACTTGTAACAACAACCTTTGTGTCTAACATGAAATGTTTGCTTAGTTCCACCTCTAATTTTTAAATGCTTGATCAGTAGCATTGGTATGCACCTGCACCATTTCCATCCTGTCATTCTATGGGTAAGCAGTTTTGTTGTGCAATGTACTATGCATATGGTGGAAGAACCATTTCAGGAAAAAATCTCAGATCCCAAGTCTGTATTTTTAATCACATAAACAGCCAGTTTTATTAAATAATGGTGAAGTCAAAAGAGTTTGCAAATGCAAAGATGCTGAGTTTATGCTATACCTGTGCCTTTTTGCTGAATGCTGAAATTTTGCACAACAGCTTCAGGAAGTGTCATTCATGACTGTCTGTATCCTTGGCTGGAGCCCTCTCCACAAAAATCCTCTTTCAAAGAGCCGTGCCAGACACCCTGGGAAATAAGGCAGCCCTTCCTTCTCAGTTGGAGGTCTCCTTGGAAAAGGTGGTCTCTTTCAGCTGAGTTACTTTCAAAGGCCAATGAAATTTTTTTGGGCAGCTGGTGAGTCTGCCCATGATGTGCCCTGCAGGACCGCGCTCCTCGTGGTGAGCCCTGGCAGGATGGCTCTCAGCCACCCCTGTGCTCACAGCAGATCACCCCTCAGTGCTGCTCTGGAACTGCTGAGAAGGTGTTCACAACACAGAGATTTTATTTTAAACCTACCCCCTTGGGACAGGAGTATTACAGGAGTATTACAAATCCCATGCCATAATGTGCTTCTTTTCCTGCAGGCAAAATACAGAACAGTTTGTGCTGCTCAATCTGGGAAATAATTCAGTTAATCCAGTTTGATCCATTTCTTTGTGCAAATAATTTTTAAAAGGTTTCTGGTGAAATTTACACATTCCATGGAGAAAAACAATACCTGGGGCTGCAAAGGACAAATGCAGTCTTTTTCACTGTAGGATTCACCAGTGCAGTCCAGCACTAATCTGGAGAGAGTGTCAAGTTTAGCATGCAATAGTTGTATTTCTCCAGATTTTGTACCAGCATGATGAGAGGTCTTGGCCATTGCTAGAGTCATTATTGGCATTTTTGCTGGGGAAGACAAAGCAGAATGGGTGAATTTCTTGTATAAAAATGGAGCAAGTTAGCCATGAAAAGGAAAAAATATTGCAGATTTCTGAAACAACAACAGACTCTTAAGAAGGTCTTTTCTCTCAGCTGCAGTAAAGTTTTCCATGGTGGTTTGCAGGTTGTGTGTATATATACACACACACACCCCCTTATATATATGCATATATACATACCTATGTATATATGTATGCTTGTACATATGTATGTGTGTGTATGTGTACATGCATATGGATAGATGTACATAAGATTAGGGGAGAGCATATATGTATATATTTATATGGTTAGTGGATGATGTAAAACGTGTCACTCCTCTAATTGGTAAGTCTGTTAAATGGAAATTTTCTGTCGAAGGCAAATCCAGACTGCTTGCCATCATTTTCTGGTCTGCAGATACCTCATTTGTTGACTACTCAGTCTTCTTCATCACCTATTTTGCCATGAAATGTTGCAATTTCATTACAGAATGGCATGCTTCTTTGCAAACCCAGTACTTGAGGACTAAGCAGGAAGAGGAAAACAAAATTCTTGAGATTTGTATTGGACTTTCTATTCAGATGACTATGTGTGAGAGCTCTACACAGATTGCTCCATTCATTTTTATGTTTATTTTTACTCTATTTTTAATTTGTCAGATGTTATGACAGAAATTACAGTAATTCACTATTTATTGCAAATATGCTGAAGAAATCAGGAGTACTGCTACAATTTAGGTCAGTGCCCAACAAAAAACACAGAATCATCAAATGAATCCTGGCTTCAAAAATTCTCTTTTTTGGTGGTTTTATTTTACCAAAATCCAAAAGACAGCTGGAAATGCAGATCCATGGCTGAGGTACTGATAGACACATAGGTAGCTGCTTCCCAGGAGCTTGGTTATATGCACCCCTTTGGCCTTCATGAGAGAGATGTAACCTTCTTTGGATTGAAGGTCCAGCAAGACTATGGATGTGGTAGCTGCTGGAGTATCTAACACACTGTGTAGCCAATTTCTAGACTTCCTCACATATTTTTATGTAGTTGTGCCCTTTCTGATACACTCTGGTTCCATTTGTGTAGTGCTACACCAAGACTCCTGTTGCAAAGTGTTGGAAGAAGGTTACTTAATAAACTTGTGCCATTTCACATGCCCCCCATGCAGTGTCTTCACAACATT
The DNA here is from genome assembly GCF_014805655.1 of Passer montanus. NCBI lineage: Eukaryota > Metazoa > Chordata > Aves > Passeriformes > Passeridae > Passer > Passer montanus. The sequence goes on along the minus strand of NW_024369930.1, from coordinate 5,266,241 downwards.
CTGGTGTTTCTTGGGAGGCAGAGACCTACTGGGGAATTGACCAACATTGCTTGCAAAAACATGCTTTGATATAAGTGTTTGATATTGTGATTTACAGAGTTAATCTCTTACTTGTTGCCCTAGGAATATTTGGATTATTCTCCCAATAATATGCCCAGTAAAATGTTGTTCAGCGTAGTATAAAAGATCAAAGTATGGCATTTTTTTCCTCTCCTAAACTATTTCTCTTGTTGAGCCTAATTTCCACTGTCTTTGTCAGTCTTTGAGCTATTGAGTCCTAATCCATACTATTTTTAACAATATCTCATCATTCTAAACTTGAATTGATCTTTTTTACCTTACTGTTAAACCAATACTGACTTTCATTTATTTCAATGCTTATTTTAATTAAGAGAACAATTATTTTTGTTTCCCTATTATATTTTTGTAACTTTTGGGGTCTATCACATTTTTCACATTAAAATACTGGGATAGCTGATTTAAGAGAATATATACTGTACAATTTGTTTTAAGCTGATTTGATTTTTAATGCTGCAGTTGAGCTCTGTTGACAGAAGATATTCATGCACTGTGTGTCTTTGTTTTCCACAGCCCCGACAGAAGCTCCCTTACATCCTCACCTAGGTAGGTGATTTGTCATTCTTACTACTTAAACTCAGAATCGTTGACTTTATTATAATAAAAAATATGTAAAGTCACATTAAACTAGGTCTGAGGAATTCAAATAAAATGAGATTCATATAAAATTGAATTAATTATGTCTAATTCTGATTAGTTGTTTCTTGAGTGTGGTTTTTATTGCTTTTTATTGTCTTTGACTCCTTGCAGTGTGAGTATATCATGCTGCAGACCTTTTGGTCCTAGTTATGTATTAGAGCATCTGTTTGCAAGAGAGCCAGGACTGGAGCACCCCTGCTATGAAAACAGGCTGGAAGAGCTGGGATTGTTCTGCCTGGACAAGGGGAGGCTTCAGTGAGACATTAGAACACTTTCCAGTACTTAAAGGGGTGGCAAGAAGCTGGAGTCGAATTTTTTCAAGGGCTTGTAGTAACAGAACAAGGGGGAATAAAGGGCTTTAAAATGAAAGAGAGCAAGTTTAGATTAGCTGTCAAATTGGTCAGACACTGGAATAGATTTCCAGAGAAGCTGTGGATGCCCCATCCCTGCAAGTGTTCAAGGCCAGGTTGGATGTGATTTTGAACGCTCTGGTATAGTGGGAGGTGTCCCTGCCCATGCCAGAGGAGTTAGAATTAGATTATCTTTAAGGTCCCTTTCAACCCAAAGCATTCTCTGGTTCTGTGCCCCATAACTTCAGTGTGGGACAGACCTCACACCAGAGCAGGGTTACTGTGAGGAAGGTTTTGTGCCAGTGCACCTCCAAGGTGGAGTCTGGAGCAAGGCACTGCTGCTCCCTGCATCCACCAACCCTTGTGCTGCAGTTTGATTTGTCCAGGACAGATTCTGGCATTCTTCCTCAGTTTAAATAGCATGATGTTCTATTTAACATTAAGTAGAATGTTATTTCACTCATTTACTGGTGGTATTTGTAGATAAGGATGTCTAACACAATCACAGGTGCCAAAGTGTTGGGATTTTAAGTGAATTTATGGGTCATCATACATAAATGAGACAATAAATCCAGGTGAAATATTGGAGCCCAAAATTTGCCGAACAGTGGTGAGAAATATTTGCATTACATAACTCAGAATTTATGTTCCTTAGATAAATTGACCTTTACTGCCAGGTCTGGTGATAGCAGCAGAGAAATTCCAGTGAGTTAATGGATTTTTGCTTATGAGTTGTCAAAATGTATCCCCTGACCGTAAGATCTGTAATACACTCATGAGAACTTCTCATCCATTCTTGTGCCCATGTTTGCAGAATCTGGATTTGGAAGGATTTTTTCCTAAACATTCAGTAAACCAACAAATTAGAACAAAACCTCTTAAAATATTTATTGTGTACTTGATGACTCCATCTTTCCATAGCCATCACACTTTCATGATGGGGGCACTTTTAAATTTTTTGTGGTGCTATGATTCACAGTACGGAAAAAGTCCTGTAACTAAGAAACCCTGGCTTTCATAGGTAGCATAACATAAAAAGCAGATTTTTAGAAAGCTAAAATGCATTTTACAATGCTTTTCTTTAGGTAAGGCAACACAGAAAGTATGGGATGATTGCACTTGATTTTATTTCATATACTGCTTTGTTTTCTTTGCAGCTGAAATGCACAGTGACAGCATTATCCTGCGAGATGACTTTGACTCTTACCATCAGCAGGAACTGAATCCTACCATGTGGTGAGTTTCTGCACTCCTTTATATGCATTTGAGCAAATGAAAACATTATATTTATTGAATGAAATGAAGTATAAACTAAAGCATGGGTTTGCTTCATTAGGACCTAAATATTTTGGTTTATTAATTAATTCATTAATAAGTGACTGAGAAATTCTAAGCTCATTGAAGTGGATGACAAATTCTTGTTGATTTCAAATTTTTAAATAATCCAAAAATAGAAGGACTAGAGCTGAGCTCAGTGAATATTTATGAATGAAGATTTTGGTTTCCTGAAAACACAGATTTTCATCAAAAAGCAGAAGAATTTCAGTAATTAAACTTTGTTGTTTCAATTTTTTTAAATTTCATGTTGTACATGTTTTTGGTGAAGCTAACTATAGCAATAATTCTTTCCAAACTGAAATGAAGTGTTTGCAAGTGATTTTAAAAAAATCATAAGAAAAGCCCACCAAAATCCCCAACTGGAATTAAATACTTCTATGTAATATTCATGTGATGAAACTATCTGAGGTTGAATTTCTTTTTCCTTTTTTTTGTGGAAGACACACTTTTTCAGGACTCTTTTTATTGTATAAGAAGGAAAACACTTAACTTCTCAGTTCTATACAGCAGCTTCCAATTGCTAGGGTTTGGGGGGTTTTGGGGTTCCTGAGCTGGATCATTCATATTATCACAGGCTGTGACTGAAACAGCCAGCACAGGATGTTATCATTCTTTAACCAGTAGATGCTATAGAAGAATCTCAACTTTCCCATGCATAATAAGGCAGGTACAACTTAGAACAGGTCGGGCAGCAGCTTTATGAACTGTGAGCACAGTGTAGAGCTCTCAGACACCATCTCTCCCTCTGCTCCCCCATTCTCTGCCGAGGGATTGCAGAGCCCCAGCCCTGCACTGGCTCAGAAAACAAGGGAAGAGTTGAGGACAAATAATCACTTCAGTGCTAATAAAGTCAAATATTAGCCCCTGGGAGGGGTGGACTCCTTCAGTCATAGTCCCAAGTTGTCCAATAGTAAATAACAGGACAATATGGAGGGATAACTGTAGGTGGAGTCTATAGGAGCCACTCCCAATGTTCCCTTAGCTCCGAAGATGGGAGCTGGAAACAATGACAGACCGTTAGCTTTTAGTCAAAAGGAGTGCTCTTTTAGCAAAGACCTCTGAATCTTAAATATTAATAATTTTAACACCACAGTGGTCATAAAGATGGACAACCATTTCATATGATATATGTGTACAACATCCAGAAGAGGAAGTTACACATCTCAGTACAAAATTAATTCTGTTCTGTATAGTGAGTATATATACAGTATAAAATGCTCAGATAAACACATCTCTTGGTCTTATTATGAAGTTTTGAAGGTTGGAGCCTCTTTTTTTATATAAGATTCTGAGTTTTCTATTTCTTTCAATCCTATTTCATAAATATAATTAACTTTATTATTTTAATTCATACAAAACACAGAAATATTTTACTGGGTTATTTTATCTTGTTCAAATAACTCCTTGATGAGCATTTTAGTACTTACCTGCATTTGTTAGTTAATACATTCATTCTGTGACATTTGACTTCATTTTCTTTTTTATTAAGGACTGTCACAACTTTCCATCTGTGCAGGTCTTTCATAGCTTAACCATCTTGTGTAAAATGCTGTAGTTTACAGAATTTTACAGATATTTTTATTTTGTACATGCTCATTTTAACAGGTTTTAATGTGTGCCTACAATTTTTTTCCCTCTTGTTCCTTTTGTATCAGCTCTTTAAATGTTTTTTTCTGTACTAGAGGCATTAAGGACATGTGATTCTATAACAAAAAAACCCCTCTTTCTTTATGGGTATGGACAGATCAAGGACTCTTAATGGGTTGCAGAATAGCTGCCAAGGTAGATAGCTTTAGCAGCAGTGTGTTAAATGGACTTGAGTGGAAAGAAATGAGAAGAGGCATTATTTCCCTGCAGATGCCTCATAATTCACAGAGGACTTGTCTGTTGGGAGCCTCCATAATTTATTTATCCATTGCTCTCAACTTTAAATTCATCCTTGCTTATCGAAGTCTCAGCAGAGAAATTTCAGATTAAAAGAGCCCCGAGTCTTCTGCTCTTTTTGTTCCCAGGATGTGGAATTGGTCCCTCTGGAATAAACTTCACCACCTTGCTTGGTGAGTCAGTGCAGAGAGGAGCTAGGAGAGACTCCAAAAACTCACCACAACCCTGAGACAGATTTTCCTGTACTAGCAGAAAGCCAGCATTTTCAGCAATGCTAAACAGAAGTGGAGCACAAATAGAAGAAAACCATAATGATGTATCATGAGCTTTTAGCACAAAGAATTTCTGCAGTAGCTCTGCCTCCAGTGAAGACCCACTTAGCAGCAGAATGCTCATTCTCGTTTGATTGTCTAGTGGGAGTAAAATCAGGAATTATTAACAGTTGTTGCCATCCACCCTAAAATTGCGGTTTTTTTTCCCCTGGCAGCTGCTAAAATCCCATGTTTACCACAACCAATTGCAGTGGGTGCTGGAGCAGCATTTCCAGCCCTGCTCAGGCTGCTCTGCGTGGAGCAGCTGCCTCATGCGCGCAGACCCAGCAGGGCCGTGCCACGGGGCCACTTGCACCGAGCCACTCCAATCATGTCTGAAGCCATTATTTGTGTACAGATGAAAAGACAACCGCTTGTATTTTCCTCCAATCTTTTCTTCCCAAATCCTACATAACACTGGCTTGGAAGTGATTAATGTTTTCCCACTCCTCCCGCTTCCCCTTCTGGCATGTGCAGCTCTGGCAGAGATGTACCATCCAAGTGCACCAGCTAAGCAGTTTATATCCTCTCTATGTGTCCAATTTTATGAGTCCCAGCAGAGCCTGTGTGTCACTCCATTGCTGGGAGAGGCCTCACATCAAATAACTATTTTGCACAAGGGCACTGCATGATTTTGAGAGTGATTGCCTGCTCTTTCAAATGCATTAAGACATATCCTTCCCAGCAGCCATCTGTTTCTTTGGAGGCTCAGAAACAGAGAAGGAGTGGCTGCAAGTGTCTTTGGAGCTGCAGAAGGAAGAGAAAGGAAAGGCTCTTTGTAAAAGAAAAGTCACAGCACCACAGTTCCTTACCTAAGTCAAAAATGTGGTGACTGAAAGAAAACAGGAGAAACAGGAGAAACTGCTAAAGTGGGAAAGGGACAGGGAGAGAGGAGGCAACAGGAGAGGACACATCCTTATGTGAACATAGAAGAAAGAAGGAGGATGTCTTTGCTGGGAATGCAGGAATGGGAGCATTTTCTCATTTTCTTGGGAATCCACCCACTGTGAGAATCTTTTTGTGTGGTGTATCCAACTAATGTTTATAATCTTTTCTTCCAGTGTCCAGTCATGTCAGAATATGGTCATTTCCAAAATCCCCATCCCATAGGCAAAGCCTGCTTGCTTGAGCAAAGATTTCCTCATTTCTTGGGTTTTATTTGCCACCAACCTTACAAAGATCTCTTGTGAAAAAATATGTTTCACACAATTGTAAATGTCCAATGTATTATGATCTGACATGTACCAGCTGTGGAAGTTAAGGTAGGTAAGTGACTCCCACACCACTGTAAATGCAGCACCAACGTCCATGTTCAGCCAGCCACTGCTGAACTGAACTAACTAGAAGTGTTTAGTACATTTTTCAACTAGAAAATTAAAATAATACAAGTAATTAGTGTCCATGAGACTTTCTGAAAACTGTCAGGACACTGTTAGATCAGAAAGCTCAGGAACCATGGAAGTAACTGATTTCTTCAGTAGGGAAAGGGAATCTGCACCAGTTCCACTTGCCAGGGAATGGCTGGATGAGTAGAGGTTCAGTATGTGTAGTATGAAGACTATATTGGTCATTGGTCGTTCCTGTGACCATCTTGCCTCTATGTAACCTCATAAAACTGCAGTGGAGAGCATAAAGAAGGTGCTATATAAGAACTAAACCAGGCTAAACGAGAACATTTTTTTTAGTTTAATCCTGTGATAAATGATCTAATATTAAGAAATGCATAAATTAGTAAATAATAAATGTTGACATTAATGCATGTTTCTGTATAAAACAGTTTTAATAGTAGGACTAAAGAAAGCAGGGGATTCAGTACATTTAAAGGAGAAAGAGACAGCGCAGAAGTGTTTTGCTGGCAAAACTCTCCTTCCCAATCTGATGTCATGTTTCATCTCAAAGCCTATCAGCACACCAAGCAGCAGTCACTTACAGAAGGCACACTTGTCAAAGATGACATGAAGAATAGTTGAGCATGGAAAATCAATCAATAAGAAACAGAGATTCTCTTGGTCATCACTTCTTCATGGCATATGAGAAATGTACAGGTACAGTGATATTTCCAGTGGCAAAGAGGTTGAGGAAAGCTTTGTGACAGGAGAGAGAGGTCCTAAAGTGGTTTCCAAATTGCACTTAAACTGGGGGATTAAACTTCAGAAAGATTTATGTTTAAAAATCTCTTGGCAGTTTGAGATGTTTATCTTCTTTATGGTTCAGACATCACAGAAGACATCAGTCAATATAATATCCACATTCTCAGGTATTGTAAAGGGAAAAGAAATGACAAATAGGGGTGAGGAAACAGCAGATGTTTCCCCCTCAGCAAAGTGAAGAACAATAGCAGAGAGAGGTGGGACTCTCTAAGCCAGAGATGAGAGAATGGCAAGTCTGTGGAGAAGTCATCTCGATAAATGCGACACATGTCAGCAGCGGCAGCCAGGATCAGCTGTGAAGAGAAAGCTGAAGTGATTTTAATGTGCTAAGATTTTAGGCCAGGCAGGTGAGAAAGATAATGTAGAAAGCTGCACCCAGCCAGGGCAATTAATACTGTCTTCTGTTTGTATAAATAGAAAAGAAATTAACCTTCCTGTCTGCACCAGGAGAGGAGCAAATTGGATCGTTTCTAAACACCTAGTACTATGACGATGATCTGAGGAACAGCAGATCAATTATCTTGCTCTTCAGGCATTCTTGTCAAGCTAATGAGCAGTTTATTGTCAAAGGTAATGCACTTCAAAGACAGCACAAAGGTTTGAATCAGGATTACCAACAGCCATCCAATTTTGTATGAGAGGAGACATCCTAGAAAAGACAACCGATGATGAAACTGCTGTATTAGCAGGACAGTGTTTCTGGATTTCCAGACAATATTTCATAGACCACATTACAGAAATAGAACAGATAATCACCTTTTTATCCATTGAAATATGAGAATTAGAGAATTAAAATATCTCTTGGATTATGTGGCCTGACCTTTCAGGAAGGACTAAGAGGTCCCTACAACATATTCATGGCAAAGTTTTCCTGCCATATCTATCTCTGTACATATCAGGAGTCCAGGTAGATACTCCACTATAAAATTCAACAATGAAGGGGCAGACAATGAAAATAATTTTTATAACAGCCAGAATCCTACAGAATCCCAGGAGTTCTTCTAGTTCCTGACCCTCTGCTCTTCAGTTGTCAGAACTTTGGGATCAAGTGAAATTTAGACAACAAAACATGTTCCCTCTGAACTCTGCTTCTGTGCTTTCTTTAAAAGTACTACTTTATTCACTCACATGCTATTTTCTTGCCTTTTATTGAGAAATAAAATTATTTGCTGACTCTGACTTCTGTAAGTAAATATTAATTCACTGATGTTGATCTGAACTATATTACTTTATTAGAACATTTTACTTTGCTGCTTAAATTCAAAATCCTAAATGCTATCAGTGTAAATTGCTGAATTACTTCACTGGCATGCTCATACAATAAAAACAACTCACACATTTTTATGTCTGATGTTTTTTCTGGAGTGTTTCCCTGGAGGTTTGATGTTTAAGTTGAGCTTTGGATGCCCAAAGGCAACATTAGCCAGCACCGTTGTAGGCAGCTTGTTGGGAACCAGGAATATATCCAATGTTTTTTTAAATGTGAACCTCATGCCAAGATCTGATACCCCAGCTCTAGAAGGTGGGGGAGACAGTCCTTTCTCTGTGTTCCGCAGTCAGGCTGCCCACAAAGTCCTTCATATCAAATTAAGATATATCAGGACAAGTGTAATTAATTGTCTCTGCACTTACCAGTCTCTCTGAGAATTTCTTCATAGTTTTTTTCCCTTAAAGGTGAGTAGAGTGGCAACTCTGTTACTAGGAATATGGAATATAACAAATACAAATAGAAGCAACAGCAAATACCATGTTACATTGCAGCCTCAAGCCTGGCCTTTGAGGAAATAACCCTGCAGGCAGGAGGGGGGCTGATCCCAGCCACTTGTCCTCAGCTGTTCTTTGTGGTAGCTCCGTGATGGTGGGTTTATTTGTGGTAAATCAAATGTTCACAAGGATTTTGTAAGAAGAGTAGCTTCAGGGTAAATTATATATGTAAGATTACAACTTGTTTTCCCATGGTGTGATGCTTTGCATTCAATGAGCAGGGACACCCCACTTTAGAGGAGGTGCAGTTTGTAGAGAGCCAGCACTGAATCACCAGAGCCTTTCACAAGAGGCAGCTCCAGTGGATCACATTTACAGCTGCCCCACCTTTGTGTTCAGCACCATGATAACAAAACAGCCCAATCCGAGCACCGAGACACAGCAGTCTGATTTTACAGTTTACACGGTCTCAAACACCCAGTCTCTGATTTCCCTTCTGAACACGGTGTGCTCTCCCTGCAGGTCTGAGTGCAGTAACTGTGAGGTTGGGGGACACTGTGGAGTGATAATGCACGGCAACGCTGCCACCTTCTGCGAGCCATACGGCCCCAGAGAACTGGTAAGTGAGGCTGCCCTCTCTGCTGGGGCTGGGAGCTGTGCCAGCTGCAGGGATCTTGGTGTGCTTTCAGCGGCTGGTATTTGGCAGAGATGCTCTTGAGCAAGGTGATAGGTCCATAGAAGGACACCCAGAAACATCCCAGTGTTTTAAACAATAGATGCTAACCTGTTGCGTTCACATTTTCTAAAAAATCACTTTTCCCAGGAATCTTCTGGGAAGCTGAGAAACCTCAGAGGAAAAGGAAAACAAGCCTTATCATTATTATGATAAGAATGTATAAATAAATTCTTATATATATAATTTTATATATGTTTATATTATTCATTTGTCTCTCCTCTGTTTTGCTCATCTGGAATGTGTTTGGAGGTTGTTTACCCGCAGGTGATTGTTTCATTGGATTCTGGTGTGAGTTGTTTTGTCTCATTGGTCAATCAGTGCCAAGCTGTGTTGGGACTCTGGAGAGAGTCACAAGTTTTCATTATTATCTTTTAGCATTCAGTAAGTTTCCTTTCTGTATTCTTTAGTATAGTATAGTATTCTTTAATATAATATAGTATCATAAAATAATAAATTAACCTTCTGAGAACATGAGTCAGATTCATCATTCCTTCCTGCCACAAGGGTCTCTGCAAATACAGTACTAACCAAAGGGTATTGCAATAGTTGCAGTAACCTTTGTCCCTTTGCAAGGGGCAGTCTCTTGATCCAGCATGTATCCAAGTCACTTAAAGTATCTCTGAAATACTGAAAAGTCAAGGACATAGAACTGTGTTTCCGAACTGGCATCATTCTCTTTTAATATCCAACAATTAAATAGAGACAGGGTTCATTTTTCTTTTATTATTTTATTAGTCTTGTCCCGTTTTTTCTTGTCCCTGTTGACAAATGTTAATTTGGTTGTAAAACACCACTTGTGAACAATGCATCCTACAGACTTAAATGCAGCCTGGAGCAAGCACCTGCCAGTCTCAGGGAAGTGTCTGTAACAGATTGAGTCATGATGAATGGGACAGAATTAATTTTGTTGGGGGTGGTTTGGTCATAAAATTGCTGTAAGAAACAAGTGCAATTTGCATTAACTTGAGGTCATCTGGATGTGGAAAATGAATTGCAATACATAAACCAGTGCCCACATGCTGATGCTGAGCAGCTAGCTGCAGTGATGTACATATAAGGGGATCTTTGGAAAGAACTGAAAAATGCAAAGGCCAGATCAAAGCCCATGTAATTCAGAATTAATTTTCATGTTTTCAACAGTCTTCTGAATGGAGGGAGAGGCTGATTAGAGCTATTTGAAGAGCAAACATGGAAGAGGGCCATAAAACACAAGTGGTTTTGGCCAGGCATCTTCCCTTCATTTCAGACACTGACAATTCTTTTCACAGGGTTAATTTTACATCCTTAACTGGGAGCAGAATTACACAAATGCAATGTAGATATTGCTGATGTGGTGCATAAAAGTCATCAACACATATAAAACTAATTTAGAGATTTTACAGATAAAAAAAGGATTTCCCTTGCAGCCAGCTCCAGCCAGGGGATCCTGTCAGGGATGTTAAATGGCCTCTCTGCTACTTTGCATCCTGTTTGAATGTGCTGTGCTTTGCTAACTGCCTTGAGAATGCCTGCCTTGGTTTATGTCCTGGGTAAAAGGGAAGTCACACCACTGGGGTGTTTTCCCATTTTTCACATTCATTTTTAGTTGTAGTACTGAGTATAGGTAACACTACTTGGAAAATAATCTACGTATGATACTTAGCAAACCCAGGGTCCCAGCTCTGAGGATTTTGAACTGTCGTTCATTAGCTGTCTTCTCCCTGCTGATATGCAATATAGACTATCCTTAGTAATCAGGAACTGGCTTCAAAATCCAGTCTTGGACTGCATTTGTCATATTGCTGTGTGGTAAAATAGCACTACCATGGCATCAGGAATTTGGAAAACATTTGTTATGCTACCAAAGTGGTGTGATTAAATAATCATCTGAATAAAATCATCATGCTTGTAAACAGTTACCAGCCTAAAAATGAAAGTATTTATAAATATTATGGCAGTGCTGCAGAAAAATCAAATCCTTCTGCAGGAACATGCTAATGGCTTAACACCATGGATGAGGACAGGAGTGTTCAGGCCAGAGGTGTGATCTAGTTCTATTTTTGAGTATAGACATACATTTAAATACCCACTGTCTTAGAACCAACCTGACTCTCATTTTTAGTTTTTTTGACAATTTAAAACTTACGTCTTTCTGTCACAAATTTTAATACCTGTTTCATTTCTCCATGATTTCTATCAATCCTATTTTGACCCTGCTTGAAATGGATCATGAAATCTCTGTTCCTGCTAAGGGCTCCTAGTACTTGAATTATTGCTTTAAAATACTTAGTCAAGAAGAGTTGAATTCGCAAAATATTTTACATTAACAGCTCTAACAGCTGCTGATTTGCTACTTTGACCTCCTGATTTCCAGCAGCCACCTGTTACTGCAGGCAGAGGGTTTTTAGTACCAACTGTCTCTGTCTGTTGGTGGAAATTTACTGCTGCCAAAATCCTGGAAAGGTGTATAGCATCAGAGATGTTGCAAGTAAAGCAAAATATCTACCAAAAGCTCCCTACCATACTCTCTGCAGTGTCTGAACTAAGCAGTCCTGTGCAGAATTTTGCAAAAATTTTTAGTAAGTCTAGTGCTTTTTCCCAAAGCATTGCTGAAATGATTCACAGCACAGTCTAAATCTACATGAGTGTCTCTTCTGTGATAACTGATATGTTTAACTTCTTTGTGATATGAGCTACTGAACCTCAACAAAGATTTCGTTTTCAAACTATGACTTGCACAACATAATTAATTGAATGAAAACTAATATAATAGGTGCTCTTAACTCAAATCAGAAAGCAATTTATTATTTGGCAGGGTAAGTGTGATACCTAATTGATCTTGGCAGAATGACTTAAATGGGAATATGACTTTATTTTTAAAGGGGCTATGTAAATGCAGCTTTCCTATTTTTGCTTAAAAATTAAAATTACTACATATTAGAGTATGTAGTCTTTTTGTCAGCTAATCTTCAATGTTTTTCAGTGATTCCTTATTATTGCTTAATTTTTCCTTAATATTGATAAGAAATTCTTTTCTGTATGTAATAGGTACGTAGAAAAGAAACAGATCACACCAAAACCTCACACTAACTCATACAGATCTCCATCCATTATTTTCAAAGGCATCATTTAATGAATAGCTCAACTAGGTTGAAGACTTCTTCACTGGAAGAAATCCAGTCCCTTTTGCTCTTGGATACCTTGCTTGTTAAGTAACAGTATTGTTAAATTCAACTTTCAAAATAAATTGAAAACTATTAGGTGTCCTACACAACACAGTAGGGCTTTTTATTTTATAGCATTTTCAGGAGAACCATGCTAACCTGAACTACTGAAATCTGGAGGCATTCAAAGAAGGGAGAAAGAGAGGCCTCAGAGGAGGGTGGTTTGCTGAGTACAGGGTGAGCTGCTGGTGTTTCTCTTTGGCTGGATGTCAGCAGTGGGTAGATTCTGCTACAACATTGCTCTGTACATACCACATAGTATCATCAAGTGTTTTTGTTTCGTTTGTGTGTAAGATTTAAGTTCCATTGTTTCCTATTAATAATGCATTATTTTAGGGTTAATTAATTTTATTTTTATTATTTATTTATTTAGTCCTTGTTCTGTGCAGGGAAAAGTGAGAAGTGTTCCATATATACAGATTTACACTAAGCTGACTATAAACCACAGAGATTTTTTCAATCTTCTAAAGAGTCATCAAGCAACCCTGCTGAACATAAATGTGATTTTATTTTTTTTTTTGGTAGAAATCATTATGGTGAAAAAAATTCTGGCTTTGACATAGATGAGCTTTCAATAACCAAAATGACATAACAAAAATGTCCACAATCACTCAGTCTGAAAGGGCTGGTGATAAACAGTCCTATGCACTGGAGATGTGGGTGTCTAGAGATTTTCCATGCTTTTAAGAAAAACAAGTGATGAATGTATTGTTTTGCTCATCTAACAGAAATATTTGCTTCTCTTCCCATAGACCACCACTGGCCTTAACACAACTACTGCATCCGTCCTTCAATTTTCCCTCGGTAAGTTTAGATTACCCTTTCACCCAACAAAGTGCAAAAAATCCTTTCTGTAAAGGAAAATGGCCCTAAAGTTCAGGGTTACCTTTGTGGTTGATGTTAGACTCAACATGAGGGATGAAAAAAATCTTTTAAAACTTCAGTGTGTTTATTAATCTCCTGACATGGAGCTACTGTTTTAAATTTTGGAAATGAAAAGCTCCAGTAGATACTCTGATAAGCCATGTTTGGGTTCTGGTTTTTTCTCCTATTTTATAGCCTGATGTTTAGCATTATAATTTCTTGCTCTTTCGCTGAAGTGTGATTATTGTTTCTAAAAAAAATTTAAAAAAATAAAAAAGAAGGGTTTTGTCATTTAACCCCCCGATACATTCCAGTTACACCAAGGTAGTGCTGGTTTTAACACATTTGCACAAAGAGAACAGGTAGGGCAAATGAAGACTAAGTTCTATTAAGTCCATATCATCAACAGGATGGTTGTATGCAGTATTACTCAGAATACTGTGAGTTATTGCACATTTCACTGTGTATTTATGGCTATAAATTATGGTAGAGTCTGGGACTGAGGGCAAATTTGGAACACACTTAATTTGTTAACTCATTTCTCAACATTGAAAATATGAAGGAAAAGTGTTCTAGTGATATAGATGGTTCAGTGAAAAAGCAAGCAGGAAATGTAGCCTGCTTTCTCTGTAGACCCCTGGATATGTGTTTCCAAATCATATTCCTATTTTTAAAAAAGTAATTCTCCAAACGTATCTCAGGAGATGTGTGATTAAACTCTGGAAATCTCAGTTGAAAATAAGAACAATCATGCAGCTTGGAAAACAGCTTGGATTTTTTAATGGATTGGAAATCAAAATCTTAGAAGGCTCAGAAATACATCATTTAAATTTGTTTTTTACCTGAAATTGTTCATTTGGGTATTGGAAGTCATCAGTACCTGCTTCTGACTGCAGTGTTAATATATCTAAAGACTGGTATCTATCCTTTTATTTTGAATTACTAGTTTTAAAAAGCCAGAAAAAATGTCTCCAATCCTCATCTGAATCAATGCATAAATATTGGGTACCTGAGATGAAAACCAGCCTGTTGCTGCCCTGCAGTTTCATTCAGACAGTGGAAGGGTAGCAGCTCACTTGATCCACTGGGATGTGCTGCTCACTGACAGAAGCACAAGGAGATGTGACTTCTATACTTGCAATGATGGAGGAATCTCACTTTTCATGAAAATTTGCAAAAATCTATTTTGGATTATTCCTGCAGTGACGCAGGGTGGTTAACAGCAGGGTAAGGTGTGTCCTGCCACAGCCCAGTGCCTGGTGTCTGCTGCAGGTGAACTGCACAACAGTGCAGGCTCCCAGAACCTTCAAAATGAGTCTTGGTATTTCACTAGGAGCATTTGTGCCTGTCAGATGGGAAGGGTCAAATAAAAAAGGGGTAAGAAAAGGCTGAGCAGGAAATACTCTGTATGACGGGATTTTCATCAATATATCATAACAATGCCTGAACCCATATCAGGAGCCAGTAAAATCCTCAGTATGATGGAGCAGAGAGGGTGGATACACATCCAAGTAAACCAAATTTCAGCCAGTTGAAAATGTATCATGTTTCCCCATGTGCCTGTGATGAGTTTGAAATACAATGCAGATTGGTTTTGTAACTGATAGAAGCCAGCGTGAGCCAGGGACTGCTGCTGAGCTCAGCAATACTTGGCTTTAGAATCCAGTTTCCAGCTTATTCCCAAATGTCTGATTTAATCATAACCCCATTTAGGGACTGATCCAAGGGAATTGCTTTTTATTTTAAAGAGTGTTTACCACTTTCTATCAGCCATAGAATAGCTTAAACTGTAATCCTTTGGGGGTGTCTTTGTGTTAAATTTGTCACATAGCTTTGGCCTTGTTAAAGAGTGCACATTTTAATTTCTCTTGCCACTAATTATCAGACGGAATTTTGTATTTGCAGTTATATAGGAGGTAGAGAACTAGGAAATGAAGCTAAAAATTCCGAAGCTAAATTCTGGTTTCACCATGAATTCCAGATCCTTTTAAATGCTGCGGTCAGGGAGGGTAACAGACTAGTGAATTTTTCATTAGTTGATATTCTGTGTGATCTCCTTCATGCATCATGTATTTGGTAGTTTTGCTCTTTAAAGGCCAAGGCAGTTGGAAAGGTGCACTTAAAAAGAAGGCTTAATTAGGATGAAAAGGTAATTAGTAAGGCATTTTCAGCACACAGGACAACATTAATGTGCAGTATCTTTTCTGAATGAGAGGAACTTGTCTGTCATGCAGCATCCACTCAGGACAGGTCCAGGGCTGGGGAGATATTTACACTCATGCATTCTGTGCCCAAGTGTGCAGAAAATTTTGATTACTGCAACTGTCTTAATCACCTATCACTACATTTCTCCAAGACCCAACACTGACACGTCTAGCAGTTTCCTTAATGTTCAGTGGATTGTTAATTGAGATATTTAAAGCAATGTCTTTGGGCTCTCTCAGGCCAGAACATCTGATTCAACAGCTTGGGAATTGCAGGATAGTGCACAAAAGCCTCTGGACAGCTGCCACACAACATTAGTCTGATTCATTAGCTGAAATATTCTCTATCTCCAAATCTGAGCCTCTTCCCCTCAGCTGCATCCCTGGGCTTCCCCAGGATTGAATGTGCTCTGTCATTCACATGGGCCACTCTGGTGGAAGGTGACTGTAATGAGAGATTAGCAACTGAGCTAAATACAGGCAGAAAGAGACACCAAATCCCATGGGGAGAAGGGGAAAGGCTTTCAGGGAGCAATGGCCAGGTGTGAGGTGTGCAGGTTGTTGTGCTTAAGCTTGTTCCTTGGGTGTTCTCCTCAGCAGGCGCTCTGGGGCAGTGTGGGCTGTGCAGGCTTTGCGTGGGCAGTTCAGCACGGGAGGTGCTTCCCATCCCTCCCTCTCTGCAGGGCCTCTGCTGCAGCTCAAGATGCTGTGATGAGCATCAACACCCAGCCTGGCCTCCAGGGCAGGTGCTCCTTGGAGCCACGTGTGAAACAATGCGAAAATTGTTAATGGAAAATTAAATTTAAATTAAAATTAAAAAGCTTTGTTCCATTGTATGTGTAATATTGGTGTAAATGCTTATCTTGAAAAACGAAACCTCTTACAAGAATCTCAATATGATGTAAAATACTTTTCCAGCAATAAATAAAATAATTAATCTTGTCCCTCCACTTTTGGTGGACCCTGAGAATACCACAGAGCTGGCAAGGAAGGGGCTGCTCTCTGAGAACATTATTTGCTGTTAACATGAGAGACTTGGAGATGCATGGGCACAGGTGATCCAGTGCCTGAATGCTGCCAGGCGTGAGAACATTATTTGCTGTTAACATGAGAGACTTGGAGATGCATGGGCACAGGTGATCCTCAGTGCCTGAATGCTGCCAGGCCATGGCACTGGAAATTCTTTAGGCATCTTCTCTGCATGGATCATATGCTTAATGCCCTAGCTATTGCTAAAGAAAATACTTGACATGAATCCAATCTAGCCCATCAACCTTCAGTAAAACAGTTTTTAGTGAGGTTTTAGTATCAGGCTTTAATCTGTGAGAGTGCCTTTTGATTTTGCCAGATGGACTCTGTTTGTCCTCTCAGGAAAATCCCAGAAGATATTATCCAGAAGATGGGTCACTTATGTTGTGATTTGCTCACTGGTCTGGAACCACAAGCATTTGGACCTTACTTGCAGATTAAGAATGACCCTTTTCTCCCTCTGCTTGTGAGATAGGATAGGACAGGACAGGACAGGACAGGACAGGACAGGACAGGACAGGATAGGATAGGATAGGACCATTTCAGTGGGAAGGGATCGACAATGATCAGCCACCCACCTAGTATCAGGCTTTAATCTGTGAGAGTGCCTTTTGATTTTGCCAGATGGACTCTGTTTGTCCTCTCAGGAAAATCCCAGAAGATATTATCCAGAAGATGGGTCACTTATGTTGTGATTTGCTCACTGGTCTGGAACCACAAGCATTTGGATCTTACTTGTAGATTAAGAATGGCCCTTTTCTCCCTCTGCTTGGGGGAGAGGATAGGATAGGGTAGAATAGAGTAGGACCATTTCAGTGGGAAGGGACCAACAATGGTCAGCCACCCACTTACTTCAGGGCTGACCAAGAGTTACAGTTTGTTGTTGGCTTCTTTAATATCATCCAGTCACTTCTCTGCCATCTATTGCAGTTTCCATTGTTCCAAATTATTTGACCAGGTTAACTGTTGATTAAGCATTTGACAAGTATTCCATAGAGGGTTCCACGTGTACTAAATTAATCTATTACAATCACTAACAATACCTACCAGCAGCTTATCAATGTCCCTTAATATCTTTCTAATGGAACTCTATAGTAAGGGTAAAGGTGTATGTCTACTGGTTTCAATATGGTTAACATATTATTTAGAAATATTACTGTTGGTATTAAACTATTCAGGACTTTTTGGTAATTCAGGGTGCAGAGGTGTTGCTAAGGGTGTTACTACTTCATTATATAGCACCCAATTTTCCCCCATTTTCTATCTTCCTTCAAAGGAAATAAAATGCCAAACTCTCTGCTCTTACATACATAAATATTTCATTGGCAATCTTACAGTATAATCACTTTAACCAGTAACAGAAGTAATAATTTCTCCAATCTTGTTCAACACACTTTCTACTCTTGCAACTTTATTTTCTGGTTGAGTAATCACCCCTGTCTTCACTTCCAATTTCCTGAGCTTTTAAAGCCCATCAGACCATCAGCTGTACTTAACTGCAGAGTAATTGTATTACCTGTTGTGACTTTACATTTATACTGTCATGTTTTTTAAGTGGTGAGGTGTATGTGCAATGCACATAGCAAGGATTTCTATGTGGCTTCATTTATTTACAGTCTGTTTTTAATGCTGCTGATTTCACAGCCCTCTGTGACTGTAATTCAGAAAACTATTTAAAATCTGCTATTGATTGCTTTTAATTAGTTTATGAGTAAGGGTCACTGATTTGGATGCAGATCTTTGACATAATAATTCCAAAAGGTTTTCATGTCATGTCCTGCTTCACCCTAAGACATCAGGTTAGTGAATCATTAGCAGCAGACTTTATTTCTCTCCCTGAATTACCAAGGTCACTAGGATCTATGTGAAAGCTGTTTTACCCAGAAAAATCTATGGTCTAATGGTCTTGGTGATGGCTGCTGAAGACAAAGCATGGATAGTGTTCATCACCTTTACAAAGTAAAATGCAATTTTTTTCAGGCTTATTTATTCCACTTATCATTTGTAGCAGCAATTTGCCTTTGTTACCAGTGTAGTCTTGCAGAATTAAACTATAAAATTTATTGTATTATGTAGATAATGTAAATACTATTTTACCTTGATGTGTGCTCAATCTAGAGATTATTATTATTACATCATCAACATCATAATTAGAATTGTTGAATGTGCCCTTTGGATTAGTCCTTACCTGATAGGATTCTGTGCTTCAGAACTCACATTTACTTCTCTATTAACCTCAGCAAATAGAAAATCATGATGAACAAAAAATGATCTTACTAAAATAAATAGTGCAGCTGATTCACTGAGCTCCATGTATTTCTGTGGAGCAGTTTCTCACTGCTAGAGCTGTCCCCTAGAGCAGCATCTGGAGCACTCTGCAGAGATGTGCATGGGATGATGATCCCTTCTGCTTCCCACCAGAAATACCCCAATTCCACTTTGGCTCAGCCATGACAGCAATGATGACTACATTTGGCCCCATGTAATAGTCTAGAGACATTTATCATTTATGTTCTTATCATGTTTTAATTCAGATCTGGTGGCAGCTGTTATATTGACAGTAGTGCTTTTATGCTGTTTATCCTCTGCTTGAATTCAGACCACTCGATAGAACATTTCCAAACATGTTTTGCTATGTAGGTCTTAGATTTGGCTGAAAGGAATCAGTGCTGATCATTTTCTCTTAATTTCCAATTTTGTTTAGTCAGTTTTATAATTAGCAGAAGCTATTGGATGACTGACAAATGCTGTAATAGCATTTTGTGGGACAGCCTCAGCATAACTGGATAGAGATTTCCTTCAGATTTGCTAGGAAAATTCACTCACACATCTCTAGAGAAATACCAAAGTGAAAAACAAATCCCTTCTGAATTTAGCATGGAGGAGCACTTGATCGTGTGAATTTATCACTATCTTGTTAGCTGAACACCAAAAAACCTCATAGAGGAAGCTGTGGTGCCAAGTGTTTTGGGCATGTTGAGCCACCTCCCTTGCTTTAGTCACCTGCATGGGTGATTCCCTCAGTCACACAAATTTCTTTCTCCAGTGCCTTCCAGGTTTCCTGTGCAGGCATGGCACATCCACACAGTTGTGTTCCCAGTGGTACCAGCAAGGAGGGGCAGTTCTGGTGGCCACAGATTCCTTGTTACTCGAGTTAGCTTCTGTCCCTTCTAAGCAACAAGAGTACAGCATTAAAAATATTCAAACCCTCAGGTTATTCTGTCCTAATTTCTTTCCTATACATTTGGAAAAAGCTTGAGAATTTAATAAGACATAACTCAATACCAAAATTGGTGTCATTCACCATTCTGCGTTTCTTCTGCTTTCTTCATTTTCCATTCCCTCCCAATAAAACAATATGGATCTTTTTTTGTTTGGTTGTTTTTTTTTTTTCATTTTTTGCTTGGCTACCCAAATTGCCATTTGCTATTGTCTGACATGAAACCTACTAATTTTTTCTGGTAGAAAAACTGTTTGTGTTGATGCATAGGTTATACATTACATCTGATGTGAAAGAATAAAGCAGGTAAGTAATATCATCAAGTAATCTTCACATAGCATATGGAAATGTTAGGTGGTGTTTATTTATGTCACTGAGTGTTACAAGAGGGGCTGCCTAGGTAACACCCAGATTGAAACCAGGGTTTAAAGTTGATGCTGTATTTGAAAGACATTTTAATGGCCTTGGGGCAAAATGATTTGTGTTGTTTTGGCTAGCCCAAGGTTACAATGAAATATTGTCTTTATTACTTCTGTACCAGGGTTTCTCAGCCACTGTTGGGACTTAAAATGTGAGCGTTAAAGATTTACTACATGGAGAAAAGCAGAAAAGATAAAGAGCCTCAGGATTCAGATCCAGGGCAGGTGGCTGTGCCACCACCTTGCAATCAAACATGGGCCATTATGGAATTGGTCACTGCAAATAATGAATGCTGGATTACAGACAGACTCATCTTAATCCTGCTCATATCATTGTACATGGATAACACATGATTAAAAAGGTCCATTTTTGAATTGAACAACAGAACATCTGTAGTTCCTGGGTGGGGGGGGGTGGCACTGAGAAGCCCTCAGCTCATCAAAACAATCCTGGCTGTTCCTTCAGTGGGTGAGGGACTGAAAAGTAAAAACAGATAAAAATAGAAAACCTTATCAGGAATTGCAAAAAACAATTTTTACCAAGCTAACTGTTATCTACCTGCATGGAAATTTAAAGGCAGGCAATCAGTTTTACTGGGTTTCAGAAAAGAGAGACACCTCAGCACAGAATTGGCTTGAGAAAAATGATTTCCCACATTTTCTTGGTGCCAGAGAATTTCAGCCAAAGAAAGGACTTTCATACCTGTATATTCAAGACAGCTCCTTTTACACAGCAGTTCTTGAGACTGCTGTGTGAAAGGACCAATGTGTGTTTTCTATTGCCTCTAGACTGGACTGGCTGTAGGGATCTAAATAAAACTTCACGTGTTTTCCTGCAGGATTTTAATACCTTTACCAGCACCTTATGGTGCTCATTTTCTTGACTATAGACCTTCACAACTGCCTGCTAAACACAGTTACACAGAGCATCTCTTTCTATTTACTGATATGTGTTAGTGTGCTACTGAGCTACTTTCACATGGTGTCATTTACTTTTTGCCCACCTTCACTGAGGGGTCACCCTCTCACTTAGGGGACTTCCACAGAATCTGACATTAACTGTTTAATGCCAGAAATGTTGAAGGGCAGAATGTGGGTACCCCAGTAGCAAATGCTTCCTTAACACAGGGGTTGCTATTTTGTCAGACATCCAAGAACAACAGCAATTATTTTGGGAGCATTAATGATGCTATCGTTTCAGTAGCTACAGTTCCTGGGTGACCATTTCAGCCAGGTCTAAGCAAGTTTGCTCACTTTGCCTTCAGCAAGGTGCTTTGTTATATGATGTTGGTGCACTTA
This sequence comes from Passer montanus, assembly GCF_014805655.1. Classification (NCBI taxonomy): domain Eukaryota; kingdom Metazoa; phylum Chordata; class Aves; order Passeriformes; family Passeridae; genus Passer; species Passer montanus. The sequence goes on along the minus strand of NW_024369930.1, from coordinate 5,244,813 downwards.
AAAGCATGGTTAAATTTAGCATCATGTAATTATTTCTTTGGCAACAGACTTATTACCTAAGCACATACCTGCTGGCTGTATCTCAGAAAGAGACACTATAAATAGCTTTACATCAGAATAAATTGGACACTGGCATGAAGGAAACACAGCTTTCTGCTTGGCTTATTTTTCTCTCCTTAACGTTTTCAGCACAAAAAGCAATATGAATTGTGATCTGAGCTTGTTCATTAGAAGAGAACAAATTTGTGTGAGTGCAGGAAGCACATCAGATCTCTGAATATAAATAGACTAAGAGGAAGTTGAACCAGATAAGTATTTCCTCAGACTTCTCATCTAAAGGAAATTAGCTGCATTAATTCATGAAAAGTACATTTGCTGTTATTGGGAATCCTGGCAGGAGGTGGAAGGGAAGGGACCCGTGGGTGATCACCTGCTCCATGCTCCAACCAGGATCACACACTGGGCAAGGACAGCCTGCTCAGAGCCCCATCCTCCTAAGGTTTACCCTCAGATTAACTTTCAGGACTTCATTTAGGAAGTTCTTCTGATTGATTTTTATTAAATGTATTTACTAATTATTCCTCTCCTCATCTTTTACAATCTTACAGTGGGGGCTTTTAGCATGCTCATCAACCCTTTAGTTTTATTTAGATGTAAATTACTACCCAGTATTTCTGAAATGGAGCAGCAGCCTAAATCTGCCAGTGGAACAAAAATTAGCTGCTCTCAGAAACCTGCAGAAAATAAGTAAGTGAGACTTTATATGACTAAATTCGTAATTCTCACTATTGCTAAAGTAGATCAGATTTTTATGAAAGGCAAAGACAATTGGCATTTTTTTCCTAGTGCCAGATATTTGTTTCAGATTGTTTATCAGAACACATACAAGAGTACAGACAGTTAAAATCCTTTTCCCACAAGGGAAAGAAAAACAGCCAGCAATAAAAATATTTGTTTCCATGAACAGATAGATGATGATTACAAAATACGATGTAGTTCTTACACTTTTTAATTTGAATATTTTTAGAGATTCAAAATACCTATTTGTACTCTGAATTCACTCTACAAATAAGGAAGAGCTGTTTAAAAAGTCTAAAGATCTAAAATGTGATAATTTAATATCACATTTGTAACTAAACTCAAAGTTGTGACTTCAAAGAAAAATAAAATTGCTCTTATGACCTTCTCTTGAGAAAATTTTCAGAAACAGAATGGAATGAACAGTGCTTTGCATATTTTTGTATCAGTGCATCTCATATATCCAGCACTAAATATTCTGTGTTTTAAAATGGTTAAAACTATCTTCTTCTTGATCAAAAGACAATATAAACATACACGCAAAAAATATCAGAACCCGTGGACCACTCATTATACCAAACTGTATGGTTCATTATATTGGAAAAATTATTAGCAAGCCAGCCAGATTTGACCACTAGTCATTTATATTATCCAGTTTGGCTTAATTCAAGTGATATCACAAAATTATAATCCTTAGCAAACACTAATCATTATTCATCCTGTTAACAAAATTAATAAATGTAATCTAGTGGTATTAGATTAAAGGGATTCTTCCCAGCGCCCTTTTGTTTTTCAGACTGCATGCAGGACACAATTTGAACCCTTCTGCACAATTTTTGTGTGCATCTTTCTTGTGCAGTCCCCATTAGACTGATTCTCCCTAAAGCCAGCATTAGATATCTCATCTGCTTATCCACGGAAGCACTCACAGGAGCTATCAAGGAGTTGTCAAGAGGCAGAGGACATCACACTCTATAAGGAGCAAAATATTGCTTCCCTTGCAGATGGCACCCAGTTTTATCTCAGCAAAACACCAGTTCTGATCAATGTTGTTAAGAAATCTTAGAGACCAACAGATGTATGACTTGGGTTTCTGTAAATCTGACACAGTTGGAGGCAAAGCCATAGTGAGAATTAATTTTTCCTGCCATTGTCAGCCTGGATACAAATAACTGAATACCTGGATACAAGCAGCTGATATGTGGTGCCTTCATAACATCTCTCCTGAAATACTACACTCTCAGTACTGCTACCTACATGGCATTTAGAAAATAAAATAGCTAAAATATTCACCAGTACTTTAGATGGCCAAAATCACCTTAAGAAGACCTAAAATTAAAAAATACAAAAACCCATGACTGTTTCAGTTGGATATGCTGAGAGTGGTCAGTGCTTGTCAGGTCCTGGCTATGGGTTACCTGTGCTGTGAAACAAGCAGCAAAACAATTGAGAAACATACTTTTGTTTCATTTTACTATTCTTTCCTGTTTAGCTAAGCAGAATTAACAAAGCAGTTATTAGGACATGTTTAGCAATCCCATACTCTGCCAGTTAAAACCCTCTTCCATTAGCATCGGTGCCTGGATTCAACTTTAAGAAAATTTTGTTTTATTGAAATTTGGCTTGGGAAAAAATCCAAACATGTAAAGCTCCAGCCAAATAAATTACTGTTTCAGAATATTCAGTATATGGAAATGGCTGGGTTTTATAACAGAAGCTGCTCATAATTTTTGATAACAGACAAAATTGTTGTCTGAGCTTCAAATGTATTATTTAAAATTAAATCCATGAAGGTTGTCTCTACTCTAGCTTTTCTCTGAAAGTTTTGGAAGTCTGTGAACATCAGATTAAAGTATATCAAAAGGAGTAAAATAACTCCAAAGGAAAAAAAATACATTGTTCCTGAAACACGAGGACAATCTTGCCTTATATGCATGTAGAGAAAAAATTTGGCTATTCTTTATTGGAGGATGGTTTGGGGTGCCCCCCACTCCCAATAGGTAATTACACATTCAAACCCTTAATATTGAAAGTATAATCCTAACTCTTAGCCAGATTTATCTAGCAATAACCTCACCAAGGCATCAATCTTGCTGTGACACACTCATCTTAAGGAATAAACAGCATTTTTTCTCTAATGCAGTAGTTTACTAACACAGACTTGTTTACAGTAATCATCCTGCAGGTTTTGCTACCCATTTTCAGGGCTAATTCAAATCCTGAGCTTTCCTGATTTAAAGTAAACAAAATCTAATCTCATTCAAAAGGTTTAATGTACAACTTTTCCTTCAGAGGACAGGAAGATGTGAATATTTATGGCATGATATCCTGCTTCTTCTTCTCTGCTCAGAGCTGACAAACTGTTTATTACCATCCCTGGGAGCTGTGGGAAGGACACCTCCCTCTCAAGCTGAATTTTTTTTGGCCCCAATTCCTGTGATATTACTTGAGTTCTGATCATATTTTTGTTCAGAAAGTAAGAATATAGCTTTGCTGTTCGAGGTAGAGGCAAGAATCCAAAAAGCAGATTTCTATTTGAAATAAGCCTCGTTTAGGATTACTGAAATAACTGATAGGGACTAAGAGCCATAGTACTAAGTAATAGTAATATTGAAAGTAATATTGAAAATTATTTTGAAAGGCAGTGACTCCTAAGACCATCTCAGTAAACCCTGTCCTGTAGTGCAATTGCATGTTCACCCTCCTCCCTTTCCTTGGGGAGAAATTCCTAATGTAAACTAGGATGTCTATTAGTTTTGTAAAAGAATCAAGTACCAGATCAATACTTTTAAATTTTTTTGTCAGTTTGAGTTTTGCAGAATTAGATAGGTACATGAAAAATAATCTTAATGTCTTATTATTTTGAGTCAAGAAGATACAAAAAGAGGGTTTACACACTGATAAAAACACATTTGTCATCACATCTAGTAATTGCTGCTTGAGGACTTTCCCAAACTATCTTTAATCTTAATACAATCCAGCCTGATTGTTAAAATAATAATAAAACTCAGTGTTTATCTTTCCTTTTTTTATTGTCTCCACTGCTCTTTTTCCAGTATCAAAAGTGAAATACCACACCTACCTTGTAAAACTATTTCTTTTAAGCAACAGCTTTGATCTTCATTGCACAGTTGAGGGTGTTCAGATCTAGCAGACAGCATTTTCATGCTGATTGTGCAGTACATCTGGTCTTTTCCCTTTTTAAGCACCACATTTCAACTTCACTTTATTAAGAGCACTGTACCAAAAGTTGATTGTAACACTAACTGGAATGGCACAGGTTATAAAGTCTATATTACTGGTTATTTTTACTGTTTATGTTATTTTAATTTCTGCTGACATAAAACTTAGTATGTTGCTGTTTTACCTCACAGCCTTTGACTGACCAAAGACATCAAACTGGCTGTAATTCCCTGATTTTTGAACTGAATTCCTCTAAAATAAAATGAACAAATGTGATTAAGGGTTGGAACTCCTAAATTCCACAGAAGTAGGAAGTGAGAGCAGATGTTGCTCAGTAAAGTAGACCATCTCAGCAGATGGGCAAATATGAAACGCAAAGGCTTTTCCTGACATCATTTGGTTTTAATATGATAGAAATAAAATGCCTTGTCAGTAAAATATAACCAGACATTTGCTTTGTAGTGATTCTGGATACATGGCTGGTAATTCAAAGTCCTGCTGCCTTTGCAATATTAATTATTCTGTGCCTCTTTACAGCAAGAATATGTGTCAGACCAGCTGAACATGCCACATGCAGCTGTAGTGGCTCGGAAGTATCTGTTACTCTATTTGCAATTTAACATTAGTGAAAGATACAGGAAAACAACTTTGTGGATCATTTCCAGGAATCTAGTTGATGTATCAGAGAAAATTTTAGACACAAGACTTCATCCCATGTTTTGGAGTGGTTTTCAGACCCCTGCAGAGGTATGTGATGTGTGTCTCAGAGTAGAAAAGCAGTTCTGTAGGGCTGAGAGCTGTGAATGTGAACTGCCTCAGGGGAGTTGGGGCTGCAAGCTTTGTGCTTAATGACATATGTTCCCATTAAAATGTGTAAGTTGTTCTCTTGTACAAGTGGTTAACACCTTTTTAATCAGGCCATTTATTTCTTTTACAAAAATAACCACTCTGTGTTGGAAAATGATACTATTTTTCTTGTCAGCAGTGTGTATATACATTTATACATATATTAAATTATGTATTTACACAACTTTCAGTGCGATTGAATGAATCTGAGACATACATTTACATAACATACTACTTGTGGCACATATTATACATACTCAGAGTGTGAGCAAAGCTGTGGTACTCACTCAGTGGTCTCCTGATGCCATCAGAGATGCTCTTTAATTGAGAGCTCCTTCTCTTAAACATGGCAAGTACATGATGTCTGCTGCTTTCAATCTCACACGCTTATGACATTGTATCTTTGGAGCAAAGGCTAGGATGTGTCTGTTTCACTGAACATCAAATTTTCTGAGATGGATGAATTATCTGGTGTCTGAGGAAAAATAGTATTTTTAGTGTGTTTAATTACAGCTCAGGTTGTTTATCATGTTTTCTGGGATGAATTTCTTAGTCTTGTTTTCATCTTACTTTGACTACCCCCCATGTATTAATTGTTAAGCTCATCTTTTGTGACAAGACCCAGAAGGCACTCTTTTATAAATCAAAAGTAAATATATTACCCTACCTTGCAGGGGTGCCATAAGGCTTAATTAGTTCATTTTTGTAAAGTGTTGTGAGATTCCCAGATCAGCATCAAGTGTTTGTTATTAATTATAGGATCTAGGGAGTATATTGGATGATTTCTTAATTTAATTTCCTTCAGGCAACCTTAAAATAACTAATTTTCTAATATCTTTGTTCTTTTAAATTCCTAAATCACATTTGCTTTTGGCTCAAGTAATTCTGTATATATTTTCTTCTTACTGTATTTTTATTTCTAGAGTTTTTTTATTTATACAGTAATATGAAAAACAGTCTTACTATTTTCCCTGTGAATTCTGCTATGTGAATTATTCTCTAATAAGAAGGTTTTGTTTAAACATTAGATGGTAGGCTTTTTCCTGCAGTTGGGGGTGTTAAGTAATTTACTTGGCTTCCCCTGGGAAATTTGCAGAGATTACATGGCACTGCTGTGATTTATCATTTCTACTTTATTTCTGACTCATAAAGCATGCATTATTTTGTGTTTACTTTCAGCAACAGATCACAGGAAATTTCATCATCAATCAAAGCACTTTAAAATGGGGAGAAGTGATAAGGTGACAAAGACACAGTCAGCAACTGTGGTTATTGGAGAATCATTTATGCTTCATTGTGTCGTTAACACTTCTCGTTTTATTGCTTTCCCAGGATCGGGCTCATGTCGCTTCAGTTACTCAGATCCCAGCATCACGGTGTCCTACAGTAAGAACTCTTCTGCAGATTGGACTCAGCTGGAGAAAATTAGGTTTGTACAGCTCTTTAATAATTTTCGTGTTTCCCAGCTGAGCTGGTGGTGTTTAAGCCTGGCTCTTTCAAAACTTGTTTTATTTGTTAACTTTTTAGTTCTCCTTGTTCATACAAAAGATGAGGGGTGAAATTCCTGGCTAATTGCAGAACTGCCACCAGGTTTGGTAAATCATAAATTCATCCATTGACTACGTGGGAAGTGAGGAAAAGAATCACTTCACACTTAAAATGCAACTCCAATAACCAGAAGGATCAAGTGCCTGAAAAAACAAAACTTTGATGACTTTTTTCATTTTAGCACCATTTTTAATGTCAGCAAGGGCTATATTTTATAATGTTTCAAGTTTCTACTTTGGTAGATTAAAATGTTCAGTAAAAACATTTTATAGTTTGATATGAGCACTTTGCTCTTAACATTCTTGTAATAACAAGATTATGACAAATAGTGCCTTGCTTTTAAACCAGCTGGCATACATGAAAATGCAAAGGATTATGAATGGAAAATTTAAATATTTTCATCACAATATCCACACCTTTAAAGAGAGACAGTGTCAAAGATAGATTTTTCTAAAAGAGCATATTTTATTAAGTAATAATAGGAAAGGCATTTTGTGCAATGTCATACAAACATAATTATGCAACTGGAGAAGAAAAAGCTGTTATTTATATGTAATGTACTCATAGCATCTCAGTGTGCCTTCCTGCATTACCTCAGTGTCAGTGCTGTACAAGTGACTTGCTTGAGCCTATTTTCAGTCCTTTGAGGCAAATTGCAGAGCAAGAGGGACCTTAATCTCTGATGAAGAAGCAAAACTCTAGCTGGAAGGTTGTGTATTTCAGTATCTCATCCTCCAACTCCTTGTGGGAGTGGAACTACAATTTCATTGAAAAAAAACATAAATTTTAGTAAAACAATTGGTGCTAATTCTTGTCTCAGAAAAATATAAAGCAAGAGTAATTCACTGTGGGCACTGAAGTTGCCTCAGAGTAACCACACAATGCATTCTATTTTTCTCACATTGATGCAAAGTTACACACCTAGTCTGTAACATCAGCTCAGTTGCTCTCATTGCTCTGCAAACCAGGAAACTTAAGAGTTGTGAGGATGCAAGCACAAGCCCTTGAGACCAAATTTTTTTTGGAGTTAATGTGCATGCAGTTTGACCTCTCTTTCCTCAACTTTGATGCTGGAGCCAGCAGTAGAAAATAGGTCAATAGAGCAATGTCGTGCGAAAGGGAGAGGATGAATTATGGAAGGATGCTCGTTTCTCCCGTGCTCCGTGAGAATTGCAGTGTTTATTTGAATGTGCCCCAGAAGATTCCACAGCACTGCATGCAGCTCCAGGGAACGGTGGGAGAGCTGGGGAGATGTGGGACAGGAGGGCATCTGTGAGGGGGAGATGCTGTGTTTTGTGGGTGGGATGTCAGCTCCGGACTGCGGGGAGGGAGGGCAGAGATCTCCCGGGGAGGGAGGGCTCAGGGAGCAGGACAGCACCTCCAAGGTGACAGACACAGCGCTTAGCAAGGGCAGGAGATCTGTGGGGGCACCTTCTGGCTGTGAATATGGGACAAACGCAGTTGCTTTTCGGCATTTTGCTTCGCCTTCAACAGAAAAGTTCCTCTATTTTCTGTTATAAAAGGAATATATTGGTTCAGTTCCCTTTTCCCCTGAAAGCTCTGGATTGTCTCTGACAAACTATTCACCCTTTAAAGCATCACTACCAAGGCAAATAGAACATTGATTAGCTGACATCCTTCAAGCCTCAGTTTTGTAACTCCTTGCAGCCTGAGGTTTGAATACAGCTGATGCACACGCTGGGAGGTTGTTGAGGTTCAGCCCCACCCAGCAGCCAAGCCCCACACAGGCTCTCTCTCCCACCAGCAGGGCTGGGAAGAGAACTGGAGTGGTAAACACCAGAGAACTCTTGGGTTGAGGTAGAGACGCTTTAATAGGGAAAGCAAAAGCTGTGCAGACAAGTAAAGCAAAACAAGGCATTAGTTCACTGCTTCCCATGCGCAGGCAGGAGTTCAGCCATCTCCAGGAGAGCAGGGCCCCATCACGTGTGATGGTAACTTGGGGGACAAACACCATCACTCCAAATATGCTGTCTCCCTCCTTCTTTCCCAGTTTATATACTGAACATGGTGCCACATGGTCTGAAATATCCCTTTAGTCAGCTGAGGTCACCTCCTCCCAGCCTCCCACGCATCCCCAGCTTCTTCAGGGTGAACCTCAATCCTTTCACAGCTCTCTGAAGAGCTCAAGGACCTAATCACTGCCTAATAGTAATGCTCCAGGGCTGACTCTCCGCCCCTCATTCTGTATTTTCAGCAACAAGAGAGAGAACAAATGGATTGCTTCTTCTGTATTGTTCTTGAAGCAGAACATGGAAAGAAAGACAACCTGGCCCTCCCCATGCACAGAATTATCCTGACAGCAGGGGTGTGGGATTGGAAGTACGTGTTTGTCAGAGAAAATTCCTAGCTTTTCTCTCCAGCCATTCTGCTCCATCCAAGTCTTAAGAGACTGAGACATCAGAAGTCAGCAGATTCTTTTGATAAAGGAAAAAATCAAATTTTGTGAGACCTTTTTTTGTAACAAGCTTCCTTAACATTTCCTTTTGGCCATACCTGCAAAATACCTGACAATACCCAGTCACCATCCGTGCCCAGCACTGAGCATGGATGTGGTCCTGCTCTATCCTATCCTCCTGCTCTCCAAACATTACACTGCTCTGTGGTTTATTGCCTTAGCTTGTGCTCTCTTTGAAGCCAGGCCCCCTGTTTGGGCTGGATGTGCCCTGCCTGGCACAGTGGGACTCTGCCTCGGGCAGGTATTTTCTGATCTCCATAGAAGCTTTATCAGCATACAAGGGATGTGAGCGCAACTGTGTCACACCTGGTAAATGTGTTAATTGAGGGAAAAGTGTTCTCAACTATGGCTTAAAATAGGTCTAATTCCCTATCCTTGTTTTTCAGTGCCCCTTCCAATGTCAGCACAATCATCCACATCTTGTACCTTCCTGAAGATGCTAAAGGGGAGAACATCCATTTTCAGTGGAAACAGGATTATGTTCCTGCTGGTGATGTGTATGAAGCCTGCTGGGCATTGGACAACGTCCTCATCATAAATGCTGCTCACAGAAAAGTTGTGTTAGAAGATAATCTGGATCCTGTGGATACGGGCAACTGGCTTTTCTTTCCTGGGGCCACAGTTAAGGTTAGTCTGATTTTCCATGGCTTAATGTTATTATTACTCTTGTAAATAGAAGAAGACAGTAACATCTAACCAAACTGTGATCATAAGGGTGTTCAGGCAACTCTATCTACTTCTAGCATTGGGATCTTTTTAGCTTTGTTTTTACCCTTTCTCTATCCCATTGGGGCTCTCTAAAACAATGCAACTTTTCTGCCATGACCAAAACAAAATGGCATTTATACTGTCATGTCAAAGATCATGTAACAGAAAAAGGAAAACAGCTTCCTTTTAGCAAAACAGTGCAATAGTTTTGAGACAAATTCAAGTCTTTCTGTTAGATATTTTAAATACCTGCTTTTAAACTTGTTGTTCAGCTACAGCTACTCACTTCACAAATCATCACAAAAAATTAAGTTTCCCACTTTTTCTGTCTGTCCCATCCCATCTCCATTGCAGCATGAATTCAAGTAGTGGCTGCTCCTTAAGAGTCTCTTTTTCAGTATGATCCTGTTTTGATATGTGAGATACAGCAAGACCAAGATCTGTTCTTCCTTGAGAAAAACTCTAAGGAGCCCAACAAGATCCCTGTGCACAGAGTACCTTCACATGCAGATTTGTTCAATATTGGGAAAACAGTTGGATTCTTGCTGTCTATGTTTCAAAGCAGACAGAAGTTCAACAGCTGATGACTTTCTGGTTTCATCCTATTTTCATTCACAAAAGCAGTTTTGATGTCAGGGTTCATTTATGATGCTGTTAATGGTTTTGGCAATTGCACAGGAAACAGATGTTGAATACTGAGGGCAGTAAGAGTTTGGTTTTGGCCTCATCCTTTTCCCACAGAACCTGATACAAATGGCTTCAAATTAATAGGTTAAGATATAAATATTCCCACTAATCTACTAATCACATTGACATCTTATTAAATCTTTTTTTTTACTTCAGCAAGGTAATTTAAACTACATTGGCAAAGTTTTTACATGAGATTTTAGAATCAAGTAATGTCCTGCATATTGAATGAATATTATGTGATTGGTTAACACTTGTTGTTTTGTCAGCCTTATCTCTGGATTTTGAAATCCAGCCCAAAGATATGAAGGTGTGAAAGAAAAGCAAGGGTTAATGTATAACAGGCACTGTTACTTTTCTCAGTTGTCCAAGCCTAAACACTGCTTGCTCTTTCTGAAACGTGTATAAACAACATCTAAACTTTAGCAAATAAGCCTATTTTTTGTTGCTGTTTATGATTTTTTTTGGTTGGTTGCAGAAGTTTTTTTGGGGTTTGTTCAGTTAAACCCAGCTAGTTTATGCCAATACACAGCTAGGCATTTATGAAAGACAGAGGACCTAAATCTGGGGATCACTGAGGACTGAGAGTTTCTACACAGAAATCCCATCAAGGTTTCACCAACCTGCCATTCCTCCAAGATCATCTTCTTTTCTAGGTACAAGTGAAATGTGCAAATGCCTGGTTCCAGCTGACCTCTGACTGTGCAGCCACTTACACCAGGCTGAGGCCATGTGTAAGACTGTGGTGCAGGCACACTGGATTAAGGCTCTGTGTGAGGCAGGCCTTTAATTCTCCTTGGGACCCTGCAGTGTGTCTGTATTGTCACCAGAGCACTCCTTCACTTATTTCATTTTTAGCTCTTTCTGCAGTCTTCCTCGGATTTTCAGGAACAATCTTGCCAAATATAATCTGAACAGATTTTGCAATGTGAATTTCATGTTATATCAAAAGTAAAACTATAAATTGGGTCAAGATTTACATCAGATCAGCATAAAACCTGTCGTAGCATTCTAACACCAAGAACAAATTTTTGGACTTATTTTTTTGCTTTTCATATTGGAATATTATATAAATTTTACAAAATCCTTTATTATTTTCTTTAAACCACCCACTTACCTCTAATCTCAGTTCATCACAAACATAATATATTGTATAAGTAGAAAGGTGAGAATGCTTGTAGATTAATAACTAATAACATGCTAATAACATTAAATATGACATAGAGGAAGGCTATAGGAGATTTTTCTATCATAGCCAAAGTCACTGGCATACAGAATAATATTTGAGAAACCCTAACAGTGTTACAGGAGTAGCTTCCATCACAGATAATTCTAGTTCCCTTTTTTCTACAATTCTTTTTGTTTCCCAGACAACAAGAACTTACTAAATAATCCTGATCTTTGTTCACAAAGTCTGTATAGCAATTCAAATTTTTTTCTTTACACTTTTACTGAGATCAGCAAATTGTGGTCTTGTAGCTGTCTGCAGCTTCCTCTTGAGGGGAGCAGAGGGTCAGGCACTGATCTCCTCTCTGGTGGCCAGTGATAAGGTCTGAGGGAATGGCATGATGCTTGTCAGGGGAGATGCAGGCTGCCCATCAGGAAAAGGTGGCTGGGCACTGGAACAGCTCCCCAGGACAGTGGTCACAGCACCAGCCTGGCAGAGTTCAAGAAGTGCTCTCACAGTGCTCTCAGGCATGTGGTGTAATCCCTGGGATGTCCTGGGCAGGCCAAGAGCTGGACTCTGATAGTCTCAGTGAGTACCTTCCAACTCAGGATATTCTATGATTCTATGAAGTTTCATTGCTGCCTCCTGCCACCTTTTCTAACTCTCACCCATGTGCTTGAAGTCCCCATATTCACTGTCATGATGCTGAACTTCATTCCAACCTCGCAAGACCTTTTCTCTGATACCCAAGCCTGTTTGTGCCATACAAGTTTCAATTCATATCCTCCCATCCTCTCTCAATTAATATTTTAGAAAAACTAGCCTAAAAAATATTCCTTGAGGATCTAACATGTAAGATTAGGCCATTAGACCACTCTCTGCTCTTGACAGCAAATGATATAGCAGTGTTTGCATCCACCAAGGCAGATGCTCCCCTCACAGAGGAGTGGTGTCATCCTTGCTGTCTACTGAGTCCCTGGCTCATCTTTGAGGGTACATCACTTGAAGATAACACCATTGGAGTGGACAGTAAGAGTATTACTGCGAAATGTGCAGCAATGTGTTCACTCACTGCAGTTTGGTGGGTTTGGATGCTGTGTTCTCCATAAACACTGTGGGAAATTTCCTGTGCCCAGCTTGGGAAGCAGTTTCTCCTCCTCCTCTCCCAGTCTGCTTGAGCTTGGCCCAGGGATTTCCTTGCATTTCCTGCTGCCCTCAGGAGCAGTTGCTGCTCGTCTGAAAGCACATGGCTGGTTGCAGACGCAGCTGGACCTGGCTACTGAAGTAGGATGCAAGCTGAGAGATAAGCCATCGAGCCTTGTGTGTTTGGGTTCCAAAGAAGACAGCAAAAGGCAAGAGAGATGCTGTTAGCAAGGCCAAGCAACCCTTAGGAGATTAATTGGATCCACTGGAACGTGTTTATCTGTGTCGGGCTGTGTGGAAGGGTGTTGAACAGGATAAATTCCTGACTGGGTTTCAATATTTCCAGTGACAGCTCTGAGCATGAGCATGGCCTCACAACTGAGCGTGGTTGAGATTATGCTCTGGTGGTTGAGATTGCTGAAATGCATGGAAGAATGCTGTACTTCTGTCAATAATGCTCCTTGGAGCTCTGCTCCTATGGAACAGAAAACTGATTTCAGCCTTCATTGGGCACTTCATATATGTTGTACATTTGACCAGAAATTGCTGAGCTTTGAGGTACATTTGCAAGTTCTTTTGTTTTCTCTGATTGCCCTAGTCCAAAATTGGTTGTGCAAGCTCTAAAAGTAATTTTGAGAAGGAAGACAACCTCAGTAGTCTTAGAGCTTAAGTTTCTGCGGTGATTTGATTACACAAAAGTAATATTGAGAACAAACCACCTGTCTCTGGAATTTTTCCACATTGAGAAAGAACAGTATGGATCATTACAAACACCAGAGGGACAATGTATCTGGTGTGTTAACCCAGTGACACTTATCATCTTTGAGAAAGGTCAAGTTACAGAATTGCTGGCTCACAGTAGCTGCAGCCACTCTTTGTTTGGAGGCTGGAGGCTGCCATTCAGCTGGACAGCTTGGTTTGTTTGGTCTGCAGGGCTTGGGGACTGCACCTGGGGCTGCTGGTGCTGAGCTCTGTGTGTGCAGCCTGGCATGGGATGGGGCAGTGGGGCAGGTGTGTGCCAGCCTCACTGGGCAGGTTGGGTTTAGGAATAGGGAATGGTAACTGATCCGTGTTATTTATTACTGTGGGCATGACCAATAAACCCTAAAAATATTCAAATCCCAGTATCCTGATTCAGTAAGCCCTTTAAATAACAGGTCATCACCATTCAGCTCATTTTAATTTCCCAGATACGCATGCCAGTGTAGCAGAAGGGAAAGTTGCAAATGAAAAGAGACACACTCAGAAAAATATGCTGAAAATATGTGTAAAACACTGTGACCTTTTACCACACCCTGAGCAGAGCAGGGCTGTGCACATCCCAGATCTGCAGGTCTTTCCTGAACCTGTGTTTTTGTGTGTTTCTGAGCAAAGACATGCACACCGGCCTGGGAATTTGGCAAAAAGAAAGGCTGATTTAGCTATTTGATCCTCCCTCATTCCAGAGTAGATTTACAAATGTCTGAATACTCTGTTAATTAATGGAATGGCTTTGGATATTCTTCTTCTTCTTAAACAAACATCCTGATCCATATATATATCTTTTGGGTTTGTTTGTGCTACAATAAACAAGATTTTTTTTTCCTTTTGCTTTTAAATTCTTGCTTTAAGAAGTGTTCAGGTATCCATTTTCTGAATCAGTTTGAATGTATTTGTTTGAAGGAGGAGAGGTGATAGCCTATGTATGCCAGTGTGAAAATGTCAGACTGAAATTACTATGACCTTATATTGGTCAAAATTACAGAGGTAGATTCTTCCGACGAGATTCCTTTGTTTTTTGAATAAGATATATCAAGGCAGTATTTGTTCTGTGGGCCAAACCCACCCTTCTAGCCAGCTGCTTTGCCTTGCAGGAGCCCTTACCCACCACATCTTCCTGGGAAGAGATGGGCAGGCTTCCTGCTGCACCTCATCTGAAAGACATTCCTGCTTCTCTGTGGGTGGGAGGAGGAGTGTGAGAGGGGAGGAGACCTGAAGAAAGCAGTGCAGGGTGCACAAAACCAGCTGCCTTCAGATTGTGGCCATTCTGAGCTGTGCCCATGAGGAGGCATTTGTGTCCTAGCCCATGGATGGAATTGCTCTTTTTTTTTTCCCTAATAAACAGACTTGTAATTAAAATAATAATACTTAGATACAATGCCTAGGAGTTCATTAGAACTGACAGGTGGTTGGCTGCAGTGCTGTGAGTCATTTGGGCAGCTGAGAATTGATGTTGAGCAGCAATGCTGAACCTACACCTTTCTCCATGCCAGTTCCCTGCAGCTTGGAAGCGTTGGGAGGGATGGCAGGGAGCCAGCATCAGCTCTGAGCTGGTGTCCAAGCACAGGGGGTCTTTCCTGCCTCCTAGAAGGAAAGAATTTGATCTTCACAGGTCACTGGGAGATGCACATCAATAAAAATAACATGAATGGACCCATTAGATGCCAAAGAGTAGAAACAACTTTGTCTGATTTTTTCTCACTCTGATTTTACAGTGGTGTAAATGCACACCATTCCTTTCAGAGGAGCAGATAATGCTCAGGGAAGAGTGCTCCAAACATCAGTATTCCCAGAGCATGGAGGAATAGCTCAGATCATGCCAGTTAAATGACTCATTAAGGAAACCGGTCATCACCAGAGCGATTGGTGCTCTACAAACATCATGAAATGTCCTAGAAAACTAAGAACCATACAAATCATATGAATCACTCATAAACAGGCAAAGTGTTTTGATCATTAGCCTTTGAATAACAGTCTATAATGGGAAATGATGAGTGCAAACACAATTTATAAAAAGTTTTTTGTTACATCACAGGACAAGTTTCATCCCATTGTTTTGGAAAGGGAAAGTGCACTATAACCCTCTGTGCTCCTGGCTTGCTTGTGCAGCCAAGGTTTTTGTTCTGTAACCTACATTAAATGACGTAAAAATGTAGCACATGGGAAAGACTAAAGCTCTGTTTTTCTCATGGGAAGGTATTCTAATAACATTGTTTTCTTTCCTTTGGTTAAAGAAGGGATTTCAGGCCAGGAGCATTAGCAGCCAAATCCACAGAATTTCGAATTTGAAGTTGTCCCTAAATTCTGTCACAATACCTTTGCTGACTGACACATTGCATACAAAGTATGATTTTATCAGGACTTAATCTATCCTTGTACCTGCTATCATGTCAAAATTTGAAAATTTCTAAAACCTGCATGACTCATTTCCAGAAAGACACAATATCTAATTTATAGCTCCATTGACAATGCTGCTTCAATTAATTTTCTTCATCTTTCTTCTTGTTCCTCTGCTTCTCATATCTCATCTGTTTGCATTGCCTAGATTTTAATTAAAAAACCTCTCCTCTCTAAGGAGCAATCTGAAGTGGCAAAAATAATCACTTAAAATATTGCAGTCATTAAAAAATTGGCTGCGGTCAAAGCCACGCATTTTCAATTTGCCGACAAATGATATTTTCGTTTCTTTTTAAAGTGCATTTTGTATTTGAATAGCATACGCCAGCCAGCCTGGCTATCAGAGATGCTCCTCCAGCTGGGTGG
Source organism: Passer montanus (assembly GCF_014805655.1). NCBI lineage: Eukaryota > Metazoa > Chordata > Aves > Passeriformes > Passeridae > Passer > Passer montanus. The sequence continues at coordinate 5,228,734 of NW_024369930.1, read as the reverse complement.
GCTGCGTGACAACTCCTTAATGGGGGAAATTGATGGCCCTCTGCTTGTGTAGAGGTGAAGGCATACTGGGCAGATTTCTTTCCATCTGCCGTCAGCCCTTTGCAAGCTGGCACTGCCCAAATGCCCAACACATTCACTCCAATGCAAGAAATATCGCCAAAAAATAAATTGTGAGGCTACAGCTGTCTGAAAGAATCATCAGGGCCATTAGGCCCAGGGGAGATAATATGAAGCAGAGCATCAGTGTTCGTTGCTGATAAAAAGCTAATTAAATGATGGTAAAGATGCCTGTGAATGCTTTAAAGGCATAGAGGTGAACAACATTTTCATGGGAGTGCAGGAATGAACCTCAGGAAGATGATATGCAAGACCTCAGCCAAAAATCTGTTACACTGAGGAATTTCACACTAGTGTTTCCTGTTGATGCTTTGCTGAATGGCACAGTTGTATCATTTAGTTGCCCTCTGTTCCACTCTCCAAGTAAAGAAATCCCATCCTGTAAAGCCAAGAGGTATTTATTGATTCACAAGTTTGACTTGAACAACAGGGACAGAAGCTGGCTTGGATGAACTTCAGTGCTTCTGTTTACATTCCTAATATTTGTCTTTTGAGTTTCTAAAAATCTTCAGGGCGGTGTCCTTCACTGCAAATGTGACAGAGGCTGATCTGGTTGAGGCTTGTGCTGCTTCCCATTGCAGGGTGAACTGGAGATCTCCAGATCCTCCTGGCCAAGAGGTCACACTGAGGGTAGCTGATGTCTCCTTACATGGTGCTTGCATGCAAGTCTTTAGAAATATGGAGATTGCTCAGACATGTTACACGATGTGGGATCCCAGATCTCACCTGGCACCCTTATTTAGTTATGAAACCTTAAAGAGATCCAGTTGTAAAGGGCCTGCTTCATCAAATCTAACCTTCCTGCTTTTGCTGACCAATGGTTTTCAGCAGTCATAATTTAAACAATTCTGCATCTCATATGATCAAGAGGCTTTCTTAAAAGAACCTAAAATCTAAGAAGTGTAGTGTAGGATAAAGAGCTTGGCAGGCTCTTGACAAAAGTCTGATTTTAATACCATGCATTGGGCTCTCTCCCATTAACTAATGTCTTCATAATGTGGTGTAGAAATCTCATACAAATTAGTAAGACTTGCTGGGTCTTATAGAAAATTTGGCTAAGAACTGTGCTGATAAACTGGAAGTATTAATAGACAACAGCAATTTTAGAACAAAAATGTATTTTTTGTAGTTGGGATACCGATGTGATACCAATTGTGATACCAATGTAGCATCAAAGAGTCCTGATCAAGGAATGTACCATTACTGCCCCTCCAGACACAAACCCAAAAGATAACCTGTGTCCCAGGACACTGCCACCCATTTATAAAACAGGGAATAATCTGGGGATGGGAATATGTGGGAAAAGGAAAAATAAGAGGAAATACTGCAGGAGGGAAGAATGTTCCTCCTGGTCATCTATGCACTGTTCAGTGTAATCATTGATAAGGCTTGCTGAAGAGAGCACTAACCAAGTGTCTGAAGGAAATCCTGAGGGAATTTGACAGGAGTAGTGGGGAGAATGGGCAAGGGCCTGCAAGCTTGGTTGTCTCACCAGCACATGTAGTGACAAGCTTTGACAGTCAAGGAAAAGTGGCCCACAAGATGGGGCATATGGGAAATGGTGGAGGCAGGTGAGGATGGGCCATGCAGGGCCTTGAAAATGGGGAAAAAACAATCATTCCATAACTATCCAGCAGAAAAACTTCAGAAGCACAGCAAATTCAGAATGAAGATTAGATTGAAAGTAAATCCAATAATGCTGAAATTCAAGAATACATCCAGCCAATTTTCATTTTGCCCTATTCTTGCAGAGCAATAGCTTAACAATTACAGCTAGTGGATAAGGTAGTGCCAGACTAAATTAAAATATTTATGGTTTTGGGGGTTTTATTCTCTTGGGATCACCACAGTCCCTGAACAGAACCTGGCTTCTTTCCATTTGGCAGCAGGCAGGGCTTGTTTATTTAGGAATACAACAGTTTACTTATGTCAGGCTGATAGTCCCATTCCAGTTGCAAACAATGGGCAACAGCCACTGTTGTGAAGAGGCTTCATTCAAGTGCCTGTGTCTTATGTTCCATTATGTAGGTGATCTGAGAGTAAACTTTGTTAAATTATGTTTATCAGATTTGTCAAAGAACTTATTCTCTAAATTAACTTCTCCTTACAAATTAGTTTCAGTGTTGTAATTTGCACAAGGACACACTAAGTGTTCCACATTCATTTAATCCCTTTTAAACAAAATTGAATGGTGCTTTAGTTCTGGACCTACAGCTGATGCTTCCATGGTAACAAGGACAAATATCCTACAAGTCGCTTTCATTTGGCCCTTTTAGTTACAAATTTTGCATAGCAAGTTAATTTCCTCTTATTTTATAGATTATTTAAATGTAAATTAAAAATAAACAGAGAACAAATTTAATCTGGAATTCATAAGAGAGGACCCTGCAACTATGTAATCCACAGCATCTCCAGTTTAGGGAGAGCTTAATCCAGATAGTTTTAAAACTTATTATGTGTCCATTCCACATTTTTTGCCTCTTGAGGATAACAAAATAAACACTTGTGACATTCAGTCCTTAATACTGGAAGTATGTAGACATCCACCACAAGTGTAAAGCCTTTAGTTTGGGAAAGAGATAACACAATATGTAAATTGCACTTAAGAGTTTTTTTCCTAAAGTCTTGAATTCAAATCTTGGTTTGAACCCAAGAGATAATGAGTCTGATGGTTTCAATTTTGTCTTTAATCTGTTCAAGCCCTACTGCAAACCCACAAAATAATCCAACATATTCAGCAGCCTCCTGGATGCTGAACAAGACTGACAAGGTACCTGGGGGCAATAATGGTGAGGGACCACCTCCTGCAGAGCTTCTATTGCTCTTGGAAAATTTGGCTGAGTACTCTGAGGTTTTTCTTCCCTCAGCAGCCCATCAGGTAAAAAAAAGAGCAGTAAAAGCAGTGACAGATAATGACTGCTTGGAAAGCTAAAAAACCCCTAAAAACTGAGGGTGATAGTTGTACACAAGACTGACAAGGTACCTGGGGGCAATAATGGTGAGGGACCACCTCCTGCAGAGCTTCTATTGCTCTTGGAAAATTTGGCTGAGTACTCTGAGGTTTTTCTTCCCTCAGCAGCCCATCAGGTAAAAAAAAGAGCAGTAAAAGCAGTGACAAATAGTGACTGCTTGGAAAACTAAAAGAAAAAAAAAACTGAGGGTGATGGTTGTACAGGCAGGTGGGAGAGAATAAGGTCATGAGTGGAGGAGTCCTGGCCTTCCTTGGGCAGCTCAGCTCATGGAGCTCATCCACATCTGCTTCTCCCATGGGCAGGTGTGTCCCAGATCCTGGATACTGGCACTGGGGCAAAACCGTACCAGAAAATGGTGGCACTCCCTCAGAACTTCTTCAAAATCCACACCTGGGTTTAGAGCACGTTTCTCTTTCTCACTCTTTTTAAAGGCTACTAAGGTCATGAGCTTCTCTTACATATTTCTCAGGTATTTAGAATAACAGGGGAGTTGAATCCCAGACTGAACTTCTCTTCTGTGTGGCTGTTTCACGTGAGCCAAAGCTGACAGGAGCAGACTGTGATTTGAGCCATACGTTGTGTGGTTCGTTAACACAAAAAATATGCATAAAATACATATTCATAGAGACTATGGAGCTGTGTATAAATGCAGAAATATAGCTTTATAGAACTAATTAAATAAATCAAGATTTTGAGCTTTCATAAAGTGTTCATCATACACCACTCTATAAATAATTATTTATACGCTCCTTGCCAAACTGCCCATTTATTTATCTTGACAACCTAAATGAAAACTCCATTCAACAAATATTCTGCTAGACAGCAGAAGGATGTACAAATATTAAAAGATAATGGGGTTGTATCTGATTTATGTTTCTTTTAATAGATGGTTTTCATCAGACAAGAGATTACTAATTACATACACACTATCAAATGCATACTTACATATAACTTAGCACCTGAGATATAAGTTGCTCTTATAGAGGATTTTCCAATGCTTGTTTTTAATTCTAATATCTGCCTCAGTAGGATCTCTTTAGCTATTTGTTTCCTGAGATGAAGGTTTACATATAAATTTGAATAAAGTTTTAACCTGAATATTTACTTTTAGTGTATTTATTTGGCTGCCTGCAGATAATAAGAGTTTTGTGGCAGATTGATTGACAGATAAAGGATACTTCATTTGTGTTCAGCAAATGAAGAAAATTCTGTAAATCGAGGCGCAACAAAGAAATTATTCTTAAAATTCTGATGTTAGCGATACTGACGAGTGTGAATGTTAAAATCAGTAAACAAAAGCAATTTCTCGGTCCATTATAAATAACTGCATAGTACAACTGCTGTTTTTCAAAGAGAAGATATAAAACTGTCTCATTAATTTCTGCTAGTTATAATATATTTGATGTGTAAATTATTCTGCCTTTTCAGTGGCATATATGGTGTACTGTGTGTATGCTGCATTAACAGACCAAGGAGAAAGGAGACTTGTGACAAAATCTATTTAATTTCTGTGATAAATTATCAACACTTCAGGATCTTTCTATTGCTTTGACCTTTCTTTGGGGAAAAAAAACACTTTAACAGCAATTCGTTTATTTTAGCAGTTGAAAGTCTTTAAGTTTTTACAATGTGTTATATTTTTATGTGATATTTAGTCTGTGTTAATAAACACAGAGCTGTTGTCATTCAAGTACAGAACAGGAACTCTCTATACAAAAATCAGACTTCAAGTACTCAGTTTTTTCTAACAATGTGCAGGCACCTCTAGAAATATAAAAATTATGTTCCTTTATATAAATTAATTGCTGAGCTATTGACAACCATACTTGAAAATCATCAACAAAATAATTTCAATTATGTCACTTTATAGCATTGATAAATAAAGTGTTAGAGAATATGACAAAATGTTATTTTGTACTTTGCTCGTAAAAACCCGTAGACAAAGATGTACTGAGCAGTTTTCATTTCTTGCCCCACCTTTCTCTTTGTTAAACATCTAATTATTCCCTTATGAGACACTACCATGACCTTTTTAAGTGCAGAAGATGTGATTGTCATATTTTCCCTTGGCGCATTAGGAAGGGGTTCAGAGACAAGAGGGCACTGCACAGACAATACTGAAAAGGTCAATGCAATTTGGCATTATTGTATCTCTTTTTTAAATACTGAGATGTTGTAAGAATGCAGAATTATTCTAATTAATAGTTCCTTAATTCAGCTTCCAATTTTAAGGAGCAAGATCACACACACAGACATGAATAAAAGAAGTGTTTGAGAGAATTATAAGTTTTGTCAGTATTTTTTGTAATATGAAGAATTTAAAAAACTGCAAAGTGCTCTGTTTGCAGTAAGACAAGGTAAATCTTTAGAAACTTCTAGTACCTGTTTCTGCCTCACAGATTTGGCAGACTGCCGTTTTACCAGACACACCAGAAGGCAAAAGTAGGATGGGAGAAAGAAGAAAACCTATACAGTAACCCCCCACCCCCCGTGCACCTTACAGGCAGCTCCTTCCAGGCCAACTCTCCTGGAGAGTTCTGGTGGTCATGGCATGTTGGGGCAGACACATTTGATGTTGCTGAGGCAGAATGTGCAGAAATGCAGTAGGAAAAGCAGACACTGGGTTTGGGAGCAGCCTCAGGACCCCTGGGACTGCTCGTTGCCTCTAGAGCTATTTGTTATGCAATAACATTTGCTAAATACAGCAAATACAGCCTTTTCTGTCATACACTTGGGGCCCAAAGTTTACTGTATGGCAATGCATAGCAATTTTACACACAACTACCTCTTTTGGCAAAAATTCAAACACAGATCTGACACGTTTCACAGCACAAAACTCTTACGCCTACAAAATCTCCATAGAAATATTTGATATACTACTGAAGTTATTTGTAGACAGAGTTGTGTGTGGACCAGACGTAAGGGTGATGCTTTAAAACAGAAATAAACACCCAGAGATGTGGTACATGGCTTTTCACTGCAAATACAGATTAACCATGGTCTGCAGTGGGCTCGTAGGGAAGCAGGTACAAGATTAGGACACAATAATTGTTGGGGCAGGACAAGAAATATACAAGACAACCATCTGGTTTTTATTTAGTTTCAGGCATTAGTGAATCCTAGATAACGTACAGCTCAAGCAGGGATCTGACAATGTGTGAACACCCTACAAACCCAGTGTAACCTCAGCTTCCATGTGCTCCTTCTGCCCACAGCACAGCTGCCAGTCTGATGGGAACTCCATCTACTTCCACGGCACAGAGGGCAGCGAGTTCAATTTCGCCACCACCCGGGATGTGGACCTCTCCATGGAGGATGCTCAGGAGCAGTGGGCAGAAGAGTTTGAGAACCAGCCCAAAGGGTGAGTGTCCCCAGCCAGAGCAGGGCCCTGCCCAGGCGAGCAGCATCACTCCAGGGATGAGGAAACAGGGAATTGCATTTTATCTTTGCTGTGTAATCAGGGAAGATTGTGACTATGATAAATAGCAATGCTGTAAATAGCACATGATTGCAAATTTTAAGAAGAAACAAGTCCAAGAAGGAAGAGTTTGTCTCTGGACCGTCCTGTCACCACTGTTTTTAATGAAAAATACTGTGTTCATGACTAATGTAACCATTCTAATGAAACATGTGATGGTGCTCTGTTTTTTAAATTCACACCAGAGTGTTGTTAACAAGCTCATATCCATATGATATCAAATTCCTTGAGAAATTCATCCCTGGATCACTGCTGTGAGCCTCATTTTACTGAGAGAGAGCTGCTGCTTATGGAGATGCCTATAGGTGCTGGAGGAGGAAAAGGAGGAGAAGGTGGAGGCAGGAAAGCTGAGACTGCAGTCCATTCTCATCTAGCATCACCAAGAGCATAGCCATACCCGCTGGGCAAGAGCTCAGGGTCTGGCTGATCATTTACTCTTTCTATTTAGAATATATACTTTGTGATTCAAAGGGTCCCTGTAAAGCCATATCTGGCAGGGACAGCTACAAGGATGCAGAAAATAAACAAAACTGTCTAGGACAACAATATTACTACTCTTACCAAGACATCAGTGAGCTTTAAAAAATGCGTCCTGATAAAGAAGCTTCATTTTATATACCTCATTGTATAAATTCTGACAAAAAGAAAATAGCCTCAGTAGGGTCTTGATTCTTTTCTATTAAAAAAAATAAAAATCATTAGTGGCTGTAACCCCAGGGCAATGAGAAACATACAGTGCTAATTTATGGGTCTCCACTGAATGTTGTTTCTAACCTACAAAGTACTTCAGATCATTAGCAACTGATTCAAATGCTGCCTATGCTGTGCTGAAAGTGAAGAGCACCTTTTAAGAAATACATGCTAATATGTCCTGTGGACACATACATATATTTGGGGTTTGTGGAAAAAATATTCACCATGGACTCTGTTCCAGTTCAAATAATGGCAGCAGGTGCTGCTTCAGACAAAGGGAAGAAAATGAGCTTGTCTGTGTTGTGTTCTACGTGGCCATGTGGGATACATTTGAGGTGCTCTTCACCTTTATTCCATCCTGAAAAACCAGGATGGGAGTATTCTCTGTGGACATCTGCCCTGTCTGTAGATCTTCTCTACACAACTGGGTGTTTAGTTAGGATAAGCTGGGCAACTTGCAAGCTGGGTTAGCAAATGTACAGTTTCTTCTGGATTAGGAAAATGTCACTTTCCCTGTCACAGGGTGCCTGGTTCCAGCTGCAGGTGGCAAGGGAGGGTGCAGCCCTCCTTCAATTCTGTCATTCTGTGTCCCAGCATCCAGGTCCTGATCTGCCCCCACTCTGCCAGCCCAAGGCCTCACAACCTTTTTCCTATTTTTTCTTTGGAAATTTTACTCTATATTAGAAACTTCCTTCTTTCTATTGTTCTATAAGAATGGAGATTTAAATTGCATGCTGCCGTAAATAAACACCGAACTTGGGTGATGTTATGGACCACATCCTAATTATATAAATTGCCACCACTTCTGTTCCTCTTTTCAAAATTTCTCTGGAATTTGTGTTGGGAGCTGTGCATAAATGCAAATACATGTGAGTTTCCTTAATCACTTCTTAGAGAAATATGCTATTAAGTGCTACTTAAACTATATATGAAATACAGTTTTGCTGTAATCAGTCACAGAACACTGTATACCCAAGAGAGAACTTGCAGGAAGTTCTCAGGCACAGCTTTGACACATCAGCTGGAGCCTGCCAGTTCTCAAGGGGAAAGGAAAAGCATCCCTCACAAGGGAGAGCAAATAGAAGCTCAGGTATAGGGGTCACCACCAGTTTCCTCTGCACCAAATGCTCTTGGAGTTGAGGGCAGAGGGAATCATCACTGTTTTTAATAAGCAGTTGGTTGGTAATTTTTGCATGTACCACCTAAAGTGGGAGGCTGTGTGGATTTGGCTTGCTGCTGTAAGTACCACACATATTTCCACTGTGGTATATTTCCACTTTTGTTATTCTGCTTCTCTTTACTTGTGTGAATTAGAGCCTGATCCTAAAAGTGAACAGATCCCCACGTCAGGCTGCCTAGCAGGCACTCTCTTGCTTTGGACCTCCATGTTCAATTGGTCTAATTTAGATCCATAAATCACCTGTTTTATAAAGAAGAATTCCAAGAGTTATGTGAAGGATAAATTAGTTCAAATGTGAAAGTTAAATCATGCCATCACTCAGATTCCTTCTCCATTTTATTTACTGGCAGTGTGTTGAGGTACTTCTATAAAGTGCCTTTAAAAAAGAAAAATGTAGAATTCTCTGGTTTTCATTTCTGATGCTGCCTAAAAGGAAGCATCCCTGGAAACATCCATGATCTGCATCATTCATGACCCCGAGCTGTTTTGTGGGTCACTACAGAGTGTTTTAATTAAGCTAAATAGAGCATACAAAAGATCAATGGAGCATTGTGAGATTTTTTCTTGTGTAAGTTGAAGTAGGCACAACTGTTTAATTCTGTACTTGCCTTCAGCCCAGGAGACCCATTTTCAAAATTGTGGTTTTATATTGCACATTATATTGCACATTAGCTTTAAAAAATCTGCACAATAGAATTAGGGTTAGATTAAACTGTGCTTCCATTAAAATATTTATATTTATATCATAAAGCTTTTCAGTAATATTAAGCTCACTAATTCCTGTGTAAATGACTGACAGGTTTAAAGCAGGATTTCCAAACAGGCATGTCACCAGTCTGTCACAGCTTAGTTCCATTGGGAAACTGGCAGCTTTTAAGAAGATCCTAGAAATGCATTTTGAAGTCATTGGAATGGTTTAACTAATAAATAGACTGTTTAGTTCTTGCAATGGCAGTTTTTGTAATTGTGATATGGCACATACCTGCTAGAGATTGTCTCTGGCGGAAGGAGACAGGAAAAGACTTTGCCTCCCACAAAGATTTCTGAACTTCCATGTTTTCTCATTCCTCCTGAATTATGCTGGATGGTAAAATGTTTGGATTATCAGGATTTAGTGATTCTAAATAATTTCATTGTTTTATCAGCCTTATGATTCTTAAATACTTAACTATGAATTAAGACTTCAACATAATATATAAATAATAATAATAATGTATCAGACCAAAATAATGCATGGGTTTTCAACACTTTCTAGTATTTCAAAACATTTTGATCAAGTTTTGAAGTAACCATCACTTTCATGATGAAAATGTATTTTCAATGTAAAATATTTAATTGGAAAATTCTGCAACAGCTCTTTTAATTATCACTGAATAAAAATAAGATAAAATGCTGTACTGGAAAACTGAGAAAGATCATATCATCACATATTAGAAACACAGCAGTCTTTTTTATACTCTGTTCATGTGTTAGTTAAAAACTGTTACCCTAAATGCTCAAAAAAGATGAAAAGAGACCATTTTCAGCTATTACCTACATATTTAATATTTGTAGAGCAGATATGGTAGACATGTGCCTTTTCAAGTTTCATTGATCTATAAATCTTTTATTATGCAAAATTAATCAGAATGCATTTAAATTTTAAACATTTTAACGCCAGAAAAAAATATTGAAGATGGTAGAACAATACAACACTACATATTTGGTAGCAGCATTCATTAAAAGCCTCATTTTTTCATTATTCAAGCCTCATTTTCATCATTTCTGCCAAATTCTTTTCAATATTTATAGTAACTTTGCCTTTGTTGAGTCAACTGAGTTTAAAAGCTAATATTGAATATGTAAATTGTGGCATAGGGATCACATTTGTGGTTTTTTGTCCTCTGTAAGAGTAGAAACAGCTAACTTCATAAGTGCCAATGAACCCCTATGTTCTGTATTAATTTATTAATTTTTATTAATTTATCAGTATGGCATAGGGATCACATTTGTGGTTTTTTGTCCTCTGTAAGAGTAGAAACAGCTAACTTCATAAGTGCCAATGAACCCCTATGTCATGTTTTGTATTAATTTATCAGTTGTGTGCTGCTGCACCTTCTCCACTTATTGTTGGCCTCTGCAGGTGGGATATCTTTGGAGCCGTCATTGGTACTGAATGTGGAACCCTGGAATCTGGCTCAGCTATGGTATTTCTCAGAGATGGAGAAAGAAAAATATGTACTCCATACATGGACACCACAGGTTATGGGAACTTGAGATTTTATTTCAGTATGGGTGAGTATAAATTACTAATGTAGTACAAGATGTGAAGCATGTGAGATTTGCATTATGCAGTGCTCCGCAGCTGAACAAGTCTCATGTGGAGAAGCATCTTCTTGTCTTGTATACACTAATTTCACTCAGTGGCCCTTAATTCATACTTAGAAGAGATGGTCATATCTTTGTCATCTTTAGAGGTTTTACAGGTTCCTCTCATATCCTCCTGTAGTCATGTCCATGTGGACCCTGGTGCTAATCCATCAGAGTCCAAGAGTTGCACACAAGGATGAGATGGGAGTAGCATAGAGGTGGGGCAGCCTTCCCTGGTGAACCCAAGAATCCCAATGGAATCATTTCACCTCAAAAGCTCTTACTCCTTTCCAAAAATCCTAAATCTGTTAATATGTTGGCCCAGGGTGAGATTGACAGGGAGCGTTCTGTGGTCTGGGAGGAGGTGTTCTACATGTGGCATCGCTCATGAAAAGCACTGCTGTGGTGTTAGCATCATGTGTGGGCCTTCCTTACTGGGGCAAAGTACAACATCAGTCACTTACCAGGGCTCAGAGAGCAGCCAAGAGCCAGCCTGTCCTGTCACTTCTCCTCCCTGCTGCTGTTGTCAGTGCAACTGCACAAGTGTGATGTTGCAACAGAGCAGAATCCCCATGAACATGGCAGTTAATGCTCACAGTATTTTTCCAGAGCTTTTATTTTGCACATAAAGGAAGTTCCATGAGGTTATTCTCTCAACACCGTGTTTAGAGAAAGTGAGGATTTTTGCTTAAAAGAGAATAATAGAATAATAAAGGAGGAAGCAGAGAACAGACCTGTGACCTTCACAAGCAACCTTCTGTATCAACAAGAAAAAAACACACTTTATTTAATGAGTGGAAGACCTCATGTTGTTTTCCTAAATTGTTGCACATCTCGTCTGTGTTACATGAATTATGAATAAAGCACAGGAAAAAGAGGATGCTTTTTCACATTTCTTCCAAGCATTACAACACCTGCAAGAGAAACAGGAAAGAAATTTTGTCAACCTTCTGAACTTAGGGGAGAAGTTGTCAGCAAATGCAGACACAGAGGATAGCAGGATATTGTTTGAAAAAATGTACTCTCTCTGTATTTTTAAAATAAATAATTGTTTGGACACTCAGGCAAGGAGAATATTTGAAAGGCCAAATTGATGTTCCTTATTACAGTATAAAACACATTAGAGAGGCACATCTTGTCCAGTTCTCTGGATTGCTTTTTGTAGTCCATTACAATAGCTGGCTGGCTGTAGGAAAAAAAAAAGGCAGAGAAAGTGCTCCAATATGTGCAATGTACTCTGCAGTCTTTTCAAAGAAGCTTTCTCATTCTCTTTTTATTTCTATTTTGGGATTTTTTTTTTTTAAAACCTGGAGTAACCATACTATACAGGGAAATAATTAATAATTCCTGTTTAAAACAGAGAAACTTTGCTTTCAAAGATTCTTTTCCACAATACCAACGTTATGTGATGATGTTCATCCTGTAACTCTAATGCAGAATGTAATGCTCATATTTGCCAATACATCTGCTCTTTCACAGAAGCTTAGTGAGTATTTTGGGTTCAACTGATAGGAAGATATTTCAAATGCTGCCCTGTTCCAGTTGGGCAATCCTACCACACATGCTTTTTGTGGTACAATAGATTTCATCCAGCCAGCCATCTCTTTTAGGATATAGTGTAGACAGTAGAAGGAGCAGCACAACAAATAAGGTACCCAGCAGTCTTTCTCACTTCCTACTTAGAAGAAGTTCTCAGCTGCCAAACTATCAGCTGAGAAGTATTTAAAATACTGTTACTGCCTACATGTGTGACTGCATGAAGTGTGAGTAGTAAACAGCAGTTTACTGATGAGAACTCAAAAGCAGAGCATTTCTATGTAAATAGGATTTAAAGCACACAGATAGAAGTATTGCTTGAGGCACAGCATTTTCTATTTAAATTGTTTTGATAAGCTGATTAAAAGAGGTACTTGAGGTTTTCGTAATCGTCAACCCCCTTGATCTCTGCCGTGGTGTATCTGATCAAACAGTTCCTATACACTGTGTCCTTAGGGATGGTGTTCTTTTGTTTCAGATCCCAAGTTAAATAGCATCTGACTGTAATTATTTTCATAATTAAGGCTGCATATATGATTCCACTTTCCAATAACAAGGGCTTCAATTAATTTTTTCTCACTCAAATATGTGTTCTACAGGGGGATCTTGTGATTCTGGAGAATCCCATGAAAATGATGTCATCTTGTATGCCAAGATTGAAGGCAGGAGGGAACACATACCTCTTGATACCCTGACCTATGCTGCTTACAAGGTAAATTGTCTTAAACTAAGCAGGTGGTTGGGAATGGACAGATTGTAGGAGTGTAGGAGAGTGCCCCCTAATGACAGAGTGGCAAAGCTAGCCTTTGTCCCCCAAAAAAGGAAAGAAGCCCAGAAGTTTCTCCCAACAATCAGGTGAAAAGCCACCTTATAGGACCCCAGAGACTTCACTAAAACCTTGGAGTCACATAATTGGATAGAAGCCAAAAAGTCCCGCCTGACCCATAAGGTAGAAAAAGAGGAGGACAAAAGAACTAAATGGCTTTTGTGAAGGTGTTTCTACCAGGAGCAGACCTCTGTACCTGGCTCGGATTTTCTGTTTGCTATTTTGCCTTTTATTAAATCTTTTTGTTTCTAACACTGCAGCAGAAGCCATCCTGCTCATTATTTGCCTCCAAAGGTAATAGCTAAGCTATCCTTGGGTGTATTAGGTTCCCTTTTGAAGGCTCATAAAACCCTGGCCCGACAAAATAGAACCTAATAACAGATCATTCTCTTTTCAAGCCATCACAGGAATATTGTGTGGTGAATTCCACAGGGACACTCAAACATGACCTTCCCAAACACATAAATCATGTGCAGACCTGGGATCAGTTGGGCACTGATGCAGCACAGCTCTGCAGGTACTGGTGGTCATCCAGCCCCAGGCAGGACCGTGCAGTGTTGGCTGGGGCTGGGGAAACAGCCAGGAAAGCAATGAGCAAAAATTGTCAGTAATTAGCTGAAAACTTCAGGGATAACATCTCCTCACAAAAGATTTCTCCTGTTTCCACTCAAGCTTGTTCCAGGCACACAGTGTGCTGCTGAAGAGCAGGGTCATGAGAGGGTCATTCCTGGTGGAATCAGGGCTGGGAGAGGCTCTGCAGTGGTGAGGGCACAAACTCAGCCATGGGAGGCAGCTGCTGGCAGAGTGCACAGGCAGCATCCCCTCTGCCCAAAGTGCAGCAGCCTTCCAGCCACATCCACCACCCTCAGCAGGACAATAAAGACCTTGAACTTGCCTTCAGGATCCTTCCTGTCTAGGGCAAGGAAGCACTTAGACCATGTCTACCCTGAATAATCTGGCCCTGAGGTCTCCTTTTTCTGCTGCTATAAAACAGGCAAAATTTGGTATTTCATACAAATGCACCACAGATGTGCTAGATATTGAAATGCAGTGTGCTTACATAGTCTGAGGGAAATTTGATGGCAAAGATGCTGCTGATTTCAGGCACAGGTCTGTGTGCATTTTGTCTGTAACTTTAGCACTTAGAAACCAAATGTTTACAATAGTGTTTGGCCTGAGTTCGGTTGAGTCACTTGCATTGTTTCATTGTGCATGGCTTCCCTCCTTGCCTGCTTCTGTGTGAAAGACAGGGCAGAACTTTTGTAAAACTAAGGAAACTGTAATTGTAAAATAATAAAATATTAATTAGGAAACTTGGGGAGAGATAGGATCTGAAATTACATGGAATTCATTGTGGAGGTTTTTTAAAACAAGCAGTTTTAAAGCTGACATCCTCTTTTGACATAATAAAGTTCTAATTACATTGCTTTAGGACAAAGGCTAAGCTTTGTGAGGCAGTGCTTTCTTTTATTTCAGCAGCATAACATCCTCCCCACTTATGCCTGTGAACTCCTGCTGTTATCCCATTCTCACGTATCCAGAGCAGGCATGGCCCTACCCTGCCTCAGCTTCTGTGAGCTGTAAGGCTCCAGGACAAATATCACCTTCCCTTCCCAACTAAAACTGACAACATACAACTGCCCCTCTCAGAACACAGGAGGTGCAGTCTTTTCTTCTGTGCCTTTACAACCAAACCCTTTGAGGTGATAAGCATCACTGGTACCCAGGGTGCTAATACCTATCCACATAATAGTAAAAGGTTTTATTTGGGATCATGTGTGGAAAAAAGTGGCTAAAAAGGTTGACAAAATTAATCAAGGAGAGAGGACAGCACATTTGGTTCAGCACAATTAGAGCTGTTTTTTTATTTTAAATGGTATTTTTACTTATTTAAGCCTTTTTAAATTTCTTTTGAAGGTGCCATCTTTGGTTTCTGTTGTCATTAGTCCGGACCTGCAGACTCCTGCAACCAAATTTTGCCTGAAGCAAAAGAGTCACCAAGGCCACAACAGGAATGTCTGGGCTGTGGATTACTTCCACGTCCTTCCTGTGCTCCCTTCCTCGGTGACTCACATGATCCAGTTCTCCATCAATTTGGGTTGTGGGACTTACCAACCTGGTAACAGGTAAAACTGGAGAGGTCATTCTTTTGGCTGTCAGCTTTCTGGTATATTTTGGTCTATAAAATCTATATAAGGATTAGTAAATCTTTTTTCAGAAGAAGGGATGCCATTAATAATGACAAATATAAGCTGCTCAAAAGCTAATGTTTCTTCTGATCTTTACATGTCCAGATTTATGTATCTCATGTGCAATAAATAGTCATTTAATAGCTTTCCAGGTCAAAACTTGCTTTTCTTAGCCCATTATTCTGAAATTTGCTCATGATTTCAGAGTGACTTTTGCTGCAGTTTCTAATGGGTATGAGATTTACTTCTTAATACTGTGTAAGGAGCAAAGCGTTAAAGGCAGCAGCAGAAACCTGCCCTGCTGGCCTCTCTGAGATTACTGGTGCCACAAGCATATCTAATTCTAGTAAGACTGGTGATAAATGACCCTCATCTAAATGACCATCAGTGGGAGGAGATCACTGTCTGTAGAACATTTTTCTGGCTTTATTTCTGGACATTCAGTGTGAAGTTTTCAATGGGGAAAGGGAAAGAAGGGAGTCATTTTAGGCTCCATGTTTTATAGAATCATAGAAATGTTGGTAAGAAGGGACCTATGCAGGTTATCTGGTGAAACCTGCTGCTGCAGGATGGATTGTTACTGGGCAGGTCAGACATGGCTCTGCAAATCTATGACTTGAAAATTCTTCATGGATGGACACTGTGCTACCTCACCTGCTCAAGTGAAAAAGTGTTTCCTAATGTACACTACAAAACTATGAAACCATGTCTTTATGATTATTGTCCTTTGCAATGTGCCTGACACTACTGAGGAGTTTGACTACGGATTCCTTGTGAGTTTCCTTGTGCTCAAGTGAAAAAGTGTTTCCTAATGTACAGTACAAAACTATGAAACCATGTCTTTATGATTATTGTCCTTTGCAATGTGCCTGACACTACTGAGGAGAGTTTGACTCCGGATTCCTTGTGAGTTTCCTTGCCGTAGCTCACCCCTCCTCACCAGGCTGAGCAAGCCAGCTCATCAGCCCATCCCAGCTTGGTGCTCAAAGCCATGGACATCTTGCCCATCCTTTATTCTGCTCTCAAAATTCTTAATATCCTTCTTCAGATGGAGAACCCAAAACCAAACTGCCCGCTCTTCCTCTTCCACTGTATACATTTGAGAAAATTTGTCTTGATATTTTATGAGGATTAAGTTACTTTATATTTTGCAGATTTGAGAGTTTAAAGTAAGAGACTATGAGTGCTTTTATCTGTGTCCCATGGCATCTACTTCCAGCTGGAAAGAGCTGCATTAACACTGACAGTTCTTGTACCCATACAGGGTAGCAGAATTCAAGGGGAAACAAAAATCAAGGCACTGCACTTATATTTGATAGGAAGAGAAGGCAGCAGCATTTTCATACATGAAAAGTGAAAACTTTGCCTATAAACACTCCTGGCCAGTAAACATGTTATATAAAGTATCTGTCTCAATCTGTTTTCTGATGAAGATTAGTATATATTTTGAAAGATTAATATTCTTCCTTCTATTTCTGAATGAGAAGTGAGCTTCTTCATAACTAAAGAAGCATTAGGTCACCATTTTTCCTATTTGTATTTCCCAAATACTGCAGCATTTCACATCTGCCAGTCTGCAGCATTATTCATAATGCTTTCATTACTGCAAATGTGAGAAACTCATGCTGGATATAAGCAGTAAATATGACCCTCTAAGGTATCTCCACAGCTAAACCTGAAATAAATTAGTCAAAACCTCCATAAACTGTTTTAATACATACAATATCATGGTGATGGTACATTTAAATAAAGTAATATTGTCAGCAAATTATCATAAAAATAAAAATTCAGAATCCAATAATTTAATATGGAGGAGATGAATTATGACTTTTATAATGTTCCATTACTTAGAATATTACAAGCCAATTATATGGAGGAAATTACAAGAATAATTCAGTAAAATACTAAATCTGTAGTAAATCAAGAACTTTCTATTATTACTTTTTCAAGGTCTTTAGATTGTAGGGCATCTAAGGATTTCCTTATAGGTTGTAAACAATTTGGGGTTTTTTTTAACCCAGGAAAGAGACAGCCCATGCATGAACAGCTAGTGGTCTTTTGCCACCTTCTGCAGATGTCATAGTTAGCAGCTGGCACTTATAGCATCTGTGCATAGCACAGCATAGCATCTGTGCTCACATGATGCTGCCTAGATCTGATTACCCCAAGCTTTCTCCTCATATCAGAAGCTATTTCAATATGAATTATGAAATATAAAAGTAATGCAGTTCTTTTAACAGCAGCAGCATAAAATGCTGGCTAGATGGTGGCCCAACAAGAACTCTGTGTTCAGGCAATCCTTAGTCTAAAAACTTTTGGGGCCTTAAACACTCATGAACTTTGTGTCCTGTTTGCACTTTTTGTGATTTTTTTTAATTCAAATTCTGCCAGGTACCCTCATGGTGTCTTTCTCCCTTCTTTCCTTCAATGTGTTCCCAGTGTCAGCTTGGAGTTCTCCACCAACCACGGTCGCTCGTGGTCGCTGCTGCACACGGAGTGTCTGCCTGAGATCTGTGCTGGGCCTCACCTGCCCCACAGCACCATCTACGCCTCCGAAAACTACAGCGGGTGAGAGTGCTCTCTGCACGGCTGCAAAACTCACAGCAGCAGAGATGGCAGCTGCAGGTGGCAGGAGAAAGCAGCAAAGCACACAACTCTGTGTCAGCATTCATTTTGACTACCTGGGGACAGCAAGGGAGGAGTGTTCTGAGCTCCCTGGCCACCCAGTCATGAAACTTGAAATGTATGGGGCTGCTTCTTTAGCATAATAATCAATTTTTGATGCTAAAGAGAAATTACAAAAATACCCACTTGTGGACAGCATGTTGATAAGAAAAAGAAAACTTTTACCTTGTTAAAGCCACAAAAGTTTTGTTCTTGGTCAGAAAAAACACTACCCAAAGCTCAGACACATTTACTCATTTACATTTCACATTTACTCATTTACGTTAAAGCCACAAAAGTTTTGTTCTTGGTCAGAAAAAACACTACCCAAAGCTGTATTTACATCCTCAGACACATTTACTCATTTACATTCCACATTTACTCATGGAATCCCAGTACTGGGTTACAGTGAAGAACATTCTCTGTACTTCTGCAGATGGAGATGGTTATTAGTGTCACTTTCTTGTATCAACCCTTCTCAGTACTGAGTCTCTACTGCTCTCACTGAAAAATGATGGCATTTTTCTGCCTAGCACAAAATCCCTCGGTATCCCAGCTTCCACAACACTTACAAAAAGAAAGTGCAGTTGAAGCATTGGTATGACCTGATGGCACACAGCCCCCAGTCCCATACAATTTTCCTAGGAACCATTACTCCTGGTGTGTGCAGGGAGTGAAGCCTCTGAGGATGATAGAGAATGATGACCCAGACTGCAGCATGCCAAACCTTCTGCACCACTCCTCACCCTCTGAGGGTTTTCATCAAGAGAGTTCAGCCCTGCTGAAGGTTCAGTTTTGGGAGACATTCATGGGAATGGAGAAGCTGCTATAGCAAAGGAGATTATGGTCTTTGCCAACTTTGTATATTCCTACAGGGGGGAAACGGCTGGGTTTTATAAGACAATAACTAATACTCATGTACTGTATGATATGTGGAGTTCTCATTTTTAATTTGTATTTTCTAAAGCTGCTGTAAATTTATGCTTCATTTGAGCAGATTTTAAAATTAAGCTGCTCACAAAGCTTCCAGAATACATAAACATATCTGCAAAATATACTTTTGCTTAATAGCTGTCAGTGTAAAATATCTGTTATGTGTATTTCAGGTGGAACCGAATAACTATTCCCCTTCCCAACGCTGCACTAACCAGTGACACCAGGATTCGATGGAGGCAAACAGGACCAATCCTTGGAAATATGTGGGCAATCGATAATAGTTAGTATTCATATCCATGATCATGACACAGAAGAAAAGTCAATTTTATATGCTACTCGAAGTAAACATATTTTCCACAATCACAAGTCAATGAATTTACTGTTTGTTAAATTCTGTTCTGCTTAGTTGCATTTGGTAGCAGGTGCATTTTGAAGCTAGAAAGAGAGTCTGCCATTAGAAAAGACAATAGTCTAATAGAATTTTTTTCCATTTAATTGAATGCTTTCCAGGAAAAAAATATTAGTGACAGGGCTTAATATAGCATTTCTTCTGTCTCTTTAGTCCTAATTACATAAATAGGTTTCACACTGGCTGTTAAGGACATGTACTGCAGCAGCCTAAGCAACAGGAGCAGCATCTGGGACTTATTTTGCTTCTGGACATAGAAGACCATCTTCAAGCAATGCTGCTACCAAAACACTGACAAAAGCTTACATTGTTTGCCATATCTTCAGGGGAAAGTGCCATCTGTGTCAGGGAACTGTTCTTCTCTTCAAAAATTATTTTTCACATGCCTTTTCTTTAAATGGATGTGAAGAACTGGGGGAAGTTTATGTTGATAAATATTTATATGACTTATTACAGAGGAAAACCAGGAAAAAGAAGGAATACTTTAAAGAGCAGTAAAAAGTATTTAGAAACACAGGATTAAATGTATGAAATGCAGAAATAAGTATGATTGAAAGGGCTAACTAAGAGTAACTGCAAATGGTTTTTTAGCTTGCTTGTTAGCCTTAAGATTTGGAGCTAAGCTACATTCAGAATTTGTTTGGTTAGATGTGTGAAATACGTAATTTACAGATTTACTCTGATGTACAATAGCCTGTGAAATTTTGTAGTGATTCCCAGTAAGGCTTGATATGGTACCTAGGAATGGTAAATATTTACATTTTGCAGAATTCTTAAAATATATTGAGGCCTAGTATTGACAAGACGATCTTGAAGCTGTTAAGGTAATATCATTAAGGAAATTTTGTCACTAAAAGTAATGAAAATTGTTCTCTTAATCATAACTGGAAGTAGCATCATCTTGACATTCTGGGTATAGTGTTAATGCTTCTCCTTAGGGAGGTGATATACAGTAAAAAGAAAGTAAAATTAAGGGAAAATATAGGTATATAAAGATGAAAAGATTTCTGTGAGTATCTGCAAAGATGAGTTGCTGTCTAAAAAAATGCTGACTCTAAGTGTTGGAGACACTCATGAGAGGTTCATAGAAACCACAGCAAGATGAAATCAATCCTGACAGCAGAACAAAACAAGATTTTGAAAATCATTTGACAATTCATTTATCTGCACAACCTTTGCTTATAGAACAAAATACAACTCCATTAAAGGATGCTGCATGCTCCTGTGTGCACAATCTCAAGACAAGGTTTACCAGCCATCTGCCTAGAAAGTGCCTGCTCTGAAATTGAGGTGCAGAACCCTGACACTGAAATAGAGTCTTAAAGGCATATTTCTGAGATTTGAATGCCTCCTTTGTTAAATACGCCATCTGCCTAGAAAGTGCCTGCTCTGAAATTGAGGTGCAGAACCCTGACACTGAAATAGTCTTAAAGACATATTTCTGAGATTTTGAATGCCTCCTTTGTTAAATATCAATGATACTAAAGTTTTACACTGTATGGTAGGAAAAAAATTTGTAAATATTGACAAGCCACTCAAATTCTTGAAGAGAGGAAGATTTTCAAAGATTCAGCACTCTGACTTTTAGCTTCATGACTGTTTCCTATGTGAATTAAGTTTTAAATGAAATCTGGAAGCTGGCCATCTTTCAGAAACTCTGGAAAAATGCCAATTTTTGTAAAGATTTCATTTTGAATGACATCATTACATCTTTAACCCTTCTACTTTTACCACCCCCTCAAAAAGACCTCAAAAGACACAAAAATCAAACAGACAGAACAGAATTTTTGCACCCCGAGAAGTGAGAAAACCAGAAATCACATGAAATCTGATGAGAATTTAGTTATAGGGAGTAACTAAGAGGTATTTAGAGTGTCTGCTGGGGAGAGCTGACACCCTGCTGTGATGGGCAACATTATAAAACTAGGAAAAGGAAGAAATACTGCTTCTTATAGATTATTTCAAATTGGTGGCTCTTTCTTCCAAACGTCACAATGGAAGTAGGTAACTCCAAGCAATGCTTCAACAGAAAACATGCCACTATTCATGGTTAAGGCCTTTTAACATTTTGTATTAAAATAATATTGCCCACAAGTTATAACTTTTCTTTCTCGTAGTGCAAGAGATTATACTAACATTTTCTCATCTTTCCATCCTTCCTATTTTTTACAAATATCAACACTGTCAATCAGGAATCATTGGAGAAGATGAAGCAAAAGAGTAAAAGTAGTCTGGTGTATTTTTGAGCATTTAGGATGTGAAATTTGGTCCCATTTAAAAGAATCAGTGAAAAAGTATGAAAATTAGTGGTTACATAAGACATATCAGGGCACGTTCTTATTCCCCTACATCCAGTCAAGTAAAGTATGTAGATTTCAATGAGAGAAGTAATGACATATTTTTTAAATCTACAAGACTGAAACTGGATAGTACCAACATATAGATTGGATTACATCTCCAAACTAAGATGAAAGGAATGTCAATGAAAAATTTTGAAAAAGGTCAATGCCTTCCAAATTATCTGATCTCATTCACAGACAGTAATTAAGACAGCACTAGTGGCCACAGTAGTGTGTCTTTAGCCACAGATGGACATGACACATTAAATAATAAATTATCCCTGACTATCCTTGACACAGCCAAATGCTTTATATCCTTTCATAGACCTTCTCCAGGTAGTAGGATTAAAATAAATACAATAATTGTTTGACCAGGTCTGTACACTTTTTTGTATTCAGCTTATTCTCTTTACCACATAGCATAACCCTCCATTTAACTGATTTCTCTCTCTGCAGTTTATATTGGTCCATCTTGCCTCAAATTCTGCTCAGGGCGAGGACAGTGTACTAGAAATGGCTGCAAGTAAGTGTTATATTCAGTACTCATGTTCAATTTCTGTCACAGAGTTCACTTTGTAGTGTGAAAGTTGAAGTGATTTTCATTTCAGTCCTTGCTCTTTTAGATGACTAAATATAAAACTAGCATAACCGTCAGAATTCATAAAGCTCACTGGAAAGCTAAAGATCAATCTTTCTAAACAGCAGCATGTTTAATATTTTTTTTATTATTTTCTTCAGGTATAGTGTCTAACTTCCAGTTCATCTTAAAATGTGCTACAGAGCACACTGAAATGTCAGTGATGTATACTTTATACCTGTTATAGAGGTGATTTGTGATTTTATCACTTTTGTATTAAATGTTGGGAAAGAACTACAATTTTAATAGCTCTAATATCCCATAACCTAACATACCTCAAGGACAGAAGATCAGCACTCTACTTTTTTCTGATAGTCTGGCTTGTTAAAAGGATTCCACTCTAAAAAATGAAAAGGTACTTACTTAAAACCAGTGAGCACATTCTTAATATTGGTGTAACTACATTTAGGTATTAACAAGAGTATGACCCACAGGGCATTCTCTTTTGTAACTTAATTTCTTGTAACCACATCTAGTATGCTACAGATAAAAGCAATTTTTCATTTTTCATATGAACAACTGTAATTATGTCAGCAGGGGTTCTGTCCCAAAAATTAATAAAAACATTTCTGCACTGTGTTATGTGTAGATTCATGGGGTGTTCATAAATACACATTTTTTAAATTCAAAAAGTAAATACTAGCTAACAGAAATAATTCACTATGCACTTTATCTAAGTAAAGTTCAAAGGGGTTCTTGGGCCTTAGACTTGAGAGGAACCTTGAGGGTATGCTCAGTTCATGAACAGCTGCAGCCACCGTGTTGGCTGACAGGCAGACCCATCTTTGGTGACAGACAGCTCCACCAAAGGCAGGTCCCCAATCTGCTCTCCCCTTCCTCCCCACAGGTGTGACCCCGGCTTCTCCGGGCCAGCGTGCGAGATGGCGTCGCAGACCTTCCCCATGTTCATCTCCGAGAGCTTTGCCAGCTCCCGCCTCTCCTCCTACCACAGCTTCTACTCCATCCGCGGGGCCGAGGTCAGCTTCGGCTGCGGCGTGCTGGCCAGCGGCAAGGCCCTGGTCTTCAACAAGGACGGCAGGCGCCAGCTCATCACCGCCTTCCTGGACAGCTCCCAGTCCAGGTGAGAGCGAAGGAGGAGTCCTGTGGAGCGAAGAAATGGGGCAGCCCCTCCACCTACAGATACCGCCTTGTCTATTATTAAACCAGTTGTTTTAGCAGGGAAGAAAGCTTCTAAAAAACTCCTAGTTCCATGCTTTAATGATTTGGTAGCCTTTTTAATGATTTCATAGCCTTTTTAATGATTTCGTAGCCTTTTTTATGATTTTGTAGCCTTGCCTTTTTTTCCTCCTGCTTTGTAAACAACAGAGTCCAAAACAGACTGGAGGGAAGTTATTGTACGGCTCAGATGGAAAATATGAAATGTTAATATCAAACCTGAGTGTCAAAGCCAAGTGCTAATTAATTATTTATAAGGTTGTGTTTATTTGACAGCTTGTGGCAGCTGATTAGATCCATTCACTATCTCTCCCTCCCCTTCAGTGCCTAATAAATAATTAAATGCAGTAATGATTGGCATTTTTTTAACTATATGTGCCACAATGCATTACTTGACAATAAAAACAAATCACAAGTACAAAACCCCATAAGCGACATTTATCGAAATTTGCCTAGATTGGGAAGACCTGAAAACAGCCTGGTTAGGGGAAAAACAAAACCAAAATAAAACAATAAAAACCAACAACAAAAAACCCCACTGTGCAAAGGATAGCTCTCTCCCTCCCCTTCAGTGCCTAATAAATAATTAAATGCAGTAATGATTGGCATTTTTTTAACTATATGTGCCACAATGCATTACTTGACAATAAAAACAAATCACAAGTACAAAACCCCATAAGCGTCATTTATCGAAATTTGCCTAGATTGGGAAGACCTGAAAACAGCCTGGTTAGGGGAAAAACAAAACCAAAATAAAACAATAAAAACCCACTGTGCAAAGGATAGACTGGAAATATTTGTGTGATTCTGGTGCAGGTTCCTGCAGTTCACACTGCGCCTGGGCAGCAAGTCAGTGCTGAGCACCTGCAAAGCGCCCGACCAGCCCGGGGAAGGAGTGCTGCTGCACTACTCCTACGACAACGGCATCACCTGGAAACTGCTGGAGCACTACTCTTATCTCAACTACCACGAGCCACGGTACGTGCACAAATATCACTGAGAGTTATTTGCACCCAGTTGCACTGGTTGTGATGGTCACTGCAATGTGGAGACTGAGGACATGGTGCAAGAGGGAATGAAGAGCTTTTGTCGCACACCGAAAGTTACCACCTTCCTTTAAAATTTTGTACCACCTTCCTTTAAAATTTTGTGGCTGTTCTAGGCACTTCTGATTTTGTCATTCTATAAAAATGAACACATTGGTTTAATGGCTTTCAAGTCTCAGGTGATACAACAGAACAAGCTGAGGCAGTGCAGGATGAGGGATAGGAGTGTACTTGTACTTGTGGGAAATAGGGGCATGACTCTTCCCATGGAAGCAGCCACTTGTAAAGAAAAATTAGCATAAATTATTTGTAGCTTTGAAGCCATAGATACCCTCACTACACCATCCTCTGGGATTAGGAGTTTGCAGGCAGCACAGGACAGCTGAGAGAGAATCTGATTGTGAGGATCTCTGCAGGATTGTGGGGGTCTCTGAGGTCAGCAGGAAAACTACACCTCTCTCAAGGCAATGGCATGACTTCATGACTGTGCTCTGCCTTGGGCTGGGCTTGGTGCCCTGAGAGAACCTGCTGCTGGCTGTGCCTGGGACTTGCACAAATAAAAAAGAAGTTGAACAAAGAGCTCATTTCATCTACTAATGCCTATGTCTGGTGTCAGATTAGAGAGGAATGCCCCTCCTGTATTTAGAGAAGGTGTTCCTTACTGATACCTTTGTGACACCATCCACCAAATTAAGTAGAGCAATACAAAATGAGGAGTCTCCATGAGCATGACTGTACCAAAATCCTGGAACAGTCTGGTCTGGATCTCTGCAAACCCTCTCAAACCTGGCAGCAGCCACCTTCACGGGGTGCTGCAGCAGAGCCAATAAATGGCAATTAACAGAGATGCTCTGCAAAGGGGCCCAGAAGAGGCAGAACTGGCAGTGGCATCACTGGACTCGTTCCAGCAGGTCCATTTCCTGCCCACGGGTAGCTTTGACCTGGGTATTGCCCTCTGTCTTCTTGTCTACTGAGTTCAAAGAAAACATCTTAGTCAGCCCCAGGAGTGGGACTGTAAATAGCCTGCAAGTCACTTTAGCTGCACATAACTTTCATTATTTATATTTATTGAGCTCAGTGAGTACTTTTTTAAAAACAAACCAAAAAAAATTAGATTTCCACATCATATCAATAACTCAGTACAAAATTGCAATATTCAAAGTGTGATTAAGAATGTCCTAATGGGAAAAAAAAATCCTTAGTAACATTAAAATTATTTCCTGGGAGTGATAAGAAATACTCAAAAATGTGAGAGGAGGACTGCATTTGGTAGAAATACATTGTAGACTTTAATTTTTGAAGTTCTAAATGTTTCCAAATGCTACAGACTGGAAGACTTTAAAATCTTCTTCAAAGTTGAGTTTGCCTACCTTTGTTATAGTCACATATATATTTTATATGACCCTGTTTCTAATTCTTAGATTCAAGACTACATCTGTAGGAATTATATTTCCCTAAAGGTTTTTAATATATAGCACAATGAAATCTTTATAACAAAAGGAAAATACATATTCTGGTGACTGATTTTAATCAAGTTTAAGATATAAATGTAATAAATTACATAGATGCCAGAGACTTTTTGCTTTTTGAGGTTAGGTATGAAACACCATTTCTGTTGTTCTGACAAGGTACAAAGCAAAGTACATTATACACAAGTCAGAGAGATTTTACCATGGGACATTGATGATTAGATAGATAGATAGATAGATAGATAGATAGATAGATAGATAGATTATTTAGTCCACTCTGGGTTTATAGAAAAATTACATACATACCATAGATAGATAGATTATTCAGTCCACTCTGGGTTTATAGAAAAATGACATACATACAAACCTGAAGCTAATGCTGGCAATAATTATGAACAAAGCTTCACCTTTTCATATTATGTTGTCTGAAAATATCAGCATTTTTAGTAACATAGATGGACTGCTGCAAAGTTTGGCAATCAGTCTGTATCCACAAATTTAATTAATCTTCAGTCATACAAAAAATAATTACACATTTAATGTTCTGCTGAAAAGGTGCATTTAATCTGCTAACATTTGACAGCTGCATTTTTCTTCTGGGCAGAACAGCGGTGGCTTTTCAATATTAGGTATGCGCATAGCTTGAAAGAATGAGATCAGAGCAAAGGTCTCCCAGCTGGTTTTTAACAAATTTAATGGTGGCTGGTAATGTAAGTAGGAACACTTTTCTTCTCTGCAGCAGAAAAGTCATTAGCAGGAATCCCCCTCCCTCTCCATCTATCTCCTACAAATCAAAGCCAGACAGGAGAAGTTGTTACAACTGGAGGTGTAGTCAGGTTCTGCATACTAACATATGTGCCATACTTGCTGGTTTACACCTACATTTTTCAATTGTGTTAGCTTAATCCCCTGGGATGGAGAATTTATTTTAACATGTGTTAAATATTTTAGCATCTGATATGTGTATCAGTGGTGCATGTCATGATTTAGGATTTTCTGTATATTACTGTCTGTGAGAATTAGTGTCCACATGGGCATACTTATGAGAGTTAAGAGTGAAAGGGAAGATACAGGCATCAGAGGCAGCCACCAGCAGAGAAATATGCTCTGGATTATGGCAGAGCATTGGCTCACACATGTGCCAGGTGCTTCACAGGGCCCACTGGATACAGAGCTCCTCCTAGCAGGGTACCAGCTTTCCTCAGGTCCACACCCCTTAATCATGGCAGAAAAAAAATCATGACTCCTTTTAGCATCTGTAGCAATTTCTTATCATTTGTGCCTTTAAAAAATAACCCAAAAGGTTATAAAGTTGCTTCTTATGAGAAAATCCTTAGTAGAAAAGAAGCCAGGGTCTGAAGGCATTCAAACATGTTTATTTGAGTGTAAAGGAAAGGTATCCACCATACATAAAGTGTGTACTGTGCTGGTCCCATGCCACAGGGACACGGTCGTGTCACCTCTGGCTGTCCCTCCATACTTCACTCTCCAGAAAGCATCTCCCAGAAAAGCCAGGGAGGACTTTCTGAGTGCTTCCCACCTGTTTAGCCAAGCTATTTGATTTGTTTCTGGTTAATGGATTAATGTATTCTTCTTTAAAATGAATGTGACACTGAACAACAGTATTATAAATCTACTCTCTACAAGGATGTTGTAGCAAGTCATTTTTAAGTGTGGTTTTTGCACTAAGATTGCCACAGTCACAAGACTCTTTCATATGCAGAGAACAAAACAGGCAGCTTAGAAAACCTTGAGTATGAAAAGAATTTGGTGCTGGAGTATAAAAAGATGCTTTCAGTTTACCTGATATTTCATTTTATCCATATTTCTTCTAACAGAGAAAGAAAAATAACAGCTACATGATGAGCTGGCTGGAAACCCTTTAGCCAGCAAGTAATTGTACCCCAATGGAGACAAATGTCCCTGTTGCCAGTCTGTCTCTCAGCTGATGTGGCTGTGTGGGGTACCATGGTCTTGGTGATTTATGGGGCTTTCAAGAAGGTGTCATTGCTGTGGCAATTAATGTATACTCCCTCCTGCAGTGTATGAAAATTGCTCCTGGAAATCAGATAATGCTCTTAATTTTCTTTGCAGTTTTTCAATTCTTGGTGTGTTGACATAGCTGCCATGACAAATCAGGGGACCTTGCATAGCAGAAGAACCTGGGACTCACCTGCAGTTGCATCTCTATGCAGCTACAAAAAAGGAGTGTCTGCCAAAAAGAACTACACATAATCACACTGTCTGACAGGATGAACCTTTTCCACTTGATTGTGGCAATTTACAGGGGTTGGTTCCTGTAGGACAAGAGCACCATTACAGTGATATCAATGCTGTGTGGGGAATGCAGATGTTTACAAGATGTGTATCTTCAGGATAAAACCCACTGAATCTGACAAAGGCTAACTAGAATTCTTAAATCCTTGTCACCTCATCATCCCTTTGCTAATTTACACCTTTAAATTTACTGAGAGGTCCACAATGGAAGCAAAAGTTACAAATTTGGTAGAAACTCTTTCTGGTGGCTTATGCACATGACTGGTTTTCAGTAAATTAACTGATTAGCAAGAGAACAATCCCCCTGTCCCTGTCTCTGGTAGCAGTTGTATCAGCAGTATTTGTGGGTTAAATTTACTCCATGATTTTTAGGGTCAAAAAGGAAAAGTTACTGAAAATATATCCCCACGGAATTACCACAAACAGGAAAAACTGGCAATAACAACTTTGTTTTGTTTTCCAGAATAATTTCAGTGGAGCTGCCTGAAGATGCAAGGCAGGTTGGCATTCAGTTCAGGTGGTGGCAGCCATATCACTCTTCCCAAGGAGAAGACGTGTGGGCAATCGACGAAATCATCATGACCTCTGTGCTTTTCAACAGCATCAGTCTGGACTTCACCAACCTGGTTGAAGTCACACAGTCCCTGGGGTTCTACCTGGGAAATGTTCAGCCTTACTGTGGGCATGACTGGACTCTCTGGTAAGAAACATGTATTCTTTCCTGTTTTCCTTTTGTTTTCCTTGTCTATTCATCCTGCTAAGGATCAAGTGACTGCTGAAAATGCATTTTTCTGACAGCTATTCAGAGTAATAATGTGTCTTATCCTCAAATTATGGACAAAAATGCAGTCACTAATCTCATTGCAATTAGCAGTAAGTTTTTCACTTCATTGCACAAATTTTTGTTTGATGGGAACATTGAATGTAGCATTCTTTTTCCATGGAATATTTAAGGAATACACTAATAGAAAAAATTCAGAAATGTTTCATAATCTTCACTTAAAATCCAGGCAGGTTAATATGGATATGCAGGTAATGGAATAATACCTTAAGTACAGAATATTTTGTAAGTGATGTTCAGATTTGTGTACATAGCCATTACATTATAATCCAGAAAGCAAAGGCAGCACAATATAGGCATTATCCATTTATAGTTGCTTTGTCTGGTATTATGTACACTTAGGCATCTGCACCGTGATCAGCATTATGACATATTGCAATTAGGTCTGAAATATGCTGTGTATTTAGAAACAAAAGCAAGAAAACATCACACCCCTCAAAGGAAATAAAGGCAAAAGAAGTAAAAGAACAGAAAAAACAAAGGAAAAAATTTGTTAGGATTGCATAAAAATATGGTTTTTTTGCTAAAGCATTAACATGCTTCACAAAAAAAAATCTGGAGCATTTGAATATAATATTTGGAATTAATACAAGGGAAGCTCAATTTAATCTGTGTGTTTTGATTAAAACCAAATAACAGTTTCATGCTAGTCTCATCAACCTATAAACCCAGTATAGTTTTAATTGGCATAGATATATTTCTTTGGAGAAAGTACAATCACAGTAATTATAGAAAACCCGAAGAAAATAAAATAATTTTAGCATCCCCATGGACACTCAGAGAAACACTGTTGGAATTTTATTAACAAGTATCTCTGAGCAATCTGATTTGACTTTCTGATCATCTGTCAAACTAAAAGGAGTTGGCTTAGCAGTAGGAACAACACCAAATGTGTCCTAGCACTGATAATGAGGCAGTAGAAGCACCATTAACCACTTTAATAAGGACAAGGAAGGTACTCGCTGCTCATTAAAATGAAACAACATGTTAGGGCTCAAACTGTTTGCATCTTCCTTATCAAAGAGTTGGAATGAAAGCCTTTTAATGACATTGTTTTCCCTCTGTACTTTTAAGACCAGTTTATCATGGGGAGGAGGGCAGATAAGACAGCAGAGGTTCCTCTCTTTTCCTCCCATGACTCTAAATCAGAATCAAAATAATAAACACTAAGCTAAATTCTCCATCCCATATGGAGATGGACTAGGGTTTGTGCTGCTCAGTCACAGTAGAAAAATTGAAGTTTCCATTCATCAAATACAGAATCAAAGCCTTCCTCACTGTTTATGTCTAAGTATTTTTCATTATCACTGGAAAACATGAACTCTATCCTTCACTGACCTTGCTCCTCTCAAGGGAAATTTTTAAACTTACACAAAGTCTGTACAAATGGTTGCTAGTTAAATTAATTATTGTTGGGTTTTCCCAGCTGTGAGTCCATTTGGTTCTCATTTTCTAACTCATGAGTTTCTAACTCACGAGCAGATCTTGCAGTAGCACTTGCACCATCCTCTTGAGAACAGTCTGACAACAGCTTTTTCATTAGTACAGCTATGGGAAATACGCTATCAATCATTTTACAGGGTGTCATCCCCAGGCCCATTTTCACAGAATTGCTTTTAATTGTCTATTAGGCCTCCATTTCTGCCTTAGAACCTGTAAACATGAAACTTTTATCCTTAAAATTAGAAAAAACTGAGGAGGGAGATTAATAAAATTTTATGTTCTGTTCCATACTTGGCTTCATGAAAAAAAAATTGTTGATAAACGTATGTTTTGATCAAAGGTGATTCTTGAGTTTTTTCATGGTCTATGTCTGAACAGTCATTTTATTTGATAGCCATCATCATCATTTTGTTCCAGAATGGATCCTTAACTTTATTCCATCAAGTGTGTTGGTTGTACTGAAAGGACTCTGGAATACTTTAAAATGAAGTCTGATGATGTACATTAATTCATCACTTCTCCAAAAAGCTCATATTCAAGCAAAATTTTGAACCAAATATCTCTGGAGTATTATAGTCTATATAGAGTGACTTGCTGAAATTCATTTAAATATTGATAAGGATGCTAACTATATATATATATATGTATATGTGTGAGTATATATATATGTCTTCATCTGGTCACAAATAAAATACCTTTATATATATATATATATATATATATATTCATCTAGATACAAATAAAATAGCTTTATATAAATAAACTGTCTCCAGTCAGATCACAGCATTATGATTTAACTCAGTGCAGCAAATGATAGAGTGTCCCACTGCCCCTGGAGAAGCCTAGAAGAAGACTGTAAACCTGTCTTTTCATGAGCTGTCTTTATGGAGCAATATCCTACAGTGGTCCTACATCAGCTTGGTAGTTTACCAGTGTCTTAAATGCTTTGTTGCTTAGAGTAATTGTTTCTCTGTAACATGCAGAAAGTTTCTTTCAGGTAATCGACTTAATTATATTAATGATGTTAATACATTTAGGAATTATTTAGCAAAGTAGGTATGATGTGATGTAAAAAGGCCAAACATCCCCTGCTTTTGATGGAAGCAAAGCTGTGTCTGGTGTGGGCCTTGGGCCATTGTGTCAATATTTTCAGTCAATGCAGCTTTACAAAAAAGCTGCATCCATGTGGCTTTTCAGTATTCCTAAAAGTACCAGCCTTGAAAATATGGTAACTCTGGGGATCTCAGAGCAGTTTGGAGCAAGGCAGGTTGGCTGACATTGACTGTGATACCATTCCCAGAAGTACCAATTAGCTGGCAGTGCTTGGAGGGAGAGTGATTGTTCTGAGGGCACCTATGGGTATTGTGTTCCTGAGCCTCCACAGGTCTAATTACACACGTGCCAGAAATCCACTCACAGCAACACATTTATACAAAAATGAGGCCTCTGCATTCTCATTTCTGAAGATTTTTTAGTTAATTATTGTGACGCCAGGGACATTATTTCATCTTTTACAAATTCTGGAAAGGTATTCCAGCTGTGTGGCTCCCAGAACAAAGAAAACATTTGGTATTCCAGCAAAAGAGCATACCCCTAACCACAACATGAGAGATCTGGAGAGCAAAGAAGGGACAAGGTGGAGCCCACAACTTTAATGCTACTTGTGTTCAGCTGGAGGCAAAATGTGGATGATAAAGGACTTTGTGTACCTGTAATGTGATTTCCTTGCCTCAAAAGAGCTTCTTATAGAGCACCACATATTGTCTGCATCTCAACACTACCTTCCTTTTCCACATTTCTTTAATATGCATTTTAAAGAGCTGCTTTGACTTTTTAACTTACTTAATATATTTACTTAATATATTGTGTACAATATCCAGTGGCTAAGCTATTAAATTAAAATGAATACTAAATTTAAAATATTTTAATCATGACCTGAATGCCGCTAGAAAGAAAATATTAGAGTTTAAGACTTTTTTTCTCACTTTATTTAGTAGCATTGAATAAAGGGAATTTTTGTGAAGACAAGAGCAAAATGTTACATTTAATTCTTTGCCCCTTTCTTCACTAGAAATCCTTTACTTGTGTTCTATTAATTTGGGAAGACAACTTCTGGGCAGATGTTTCATTAAATTGTTGAGTTTCAACTCCTTTAATCTGTTCAGATAAGCTTTAGGTAACAGCAATGTGCTGCTATGCCCAGGTTTTTGTGTGCAGTGCCAAATCCTCTTCCAAAGCAGTGCTGCACATACCTTCCACCTGATTACACTGCACGTGTTTGACTGATACCTGAAGAGCCTGGTTGTATTGGCACAGATTTCCCAGCAGGGCTTCAGCCTGTGTCAGATCAAATCAGCTCTACCTTTTAAATCTGAGGATTTTTGTCATTTTATAAAACACAAGATAAAGTTTAGAAGAAAAATAAATTCAGGCATTATCCAGACAAGTTCTTCCAAGGTGCATTCAGATCTAACCACGAAGCCACAAACCATAGGTTGAGAGCTGCACTGCTGATGAGTGCACATTACATCCTCTTCTTACCTTAAAATTATCCTTCCTATTTAGAAGAAAAACACTGAGAACACCAACTGAAAGGGCAAACAGTTCAGATACAGTTTTCCAAGATAACTCACTGCCTTCCAGTCCAGTTGTCCACGACAGTGCCCTCGTGCCCTGGCAGTGAAGGGAGTGCCCACCCACAGTCACTTTGGGCTGCTGAGAGACAAGACAAAGTGAAACATTTAACATAATGCCATGAGCTGGATCATCTTTAGGAAATCAAGTCACAAAAGTGAGGCCAGAGAGTAGAAAGCAGCCTGGATGTTAATTTATGCCAAGTAACAGAAATTTGATAATGACAAAACTAATGTCAGCTTTCAGTAATTTTTTTCTGAAGCTTTAAGGCAGGATGCTGACATTTATGGAATAAGTGCTCTCTCTGGGAAGGACTCTGTAGAAAACAATGTAGGTCAGTGAATTAATTTAAAAGAGTCCTAAGTGACACTGACTTGTATTCCTCGTCCTCACACTCTCTTTGTCATGACCTTGAATTTTATAGGAGTAGAAGCTAATGTGTTCTTCTGTATTGTATTTAAAGATTATGACTTCTTATTTAAGATAATAAACTGTTGCTTACTCAATCATAAGAGCAACCTTGAACTAGATTATTCTCTTCATCACTACTGTACTGAATGCAGCTTTTTCTTTTCCATCATGATTTGCAGTGATTTTTCTTTAAAAAGAGCCAATCCCTTTTCTAAATTGTTCACATTTAAGAATAGTCTTAGAAAATACTGAAGCTGAAAGGACTGCAGTACTTCTGAAGACACTAAAATCTCAAACTAAGGAGACAGAGGCAATTTTCATTCTATGTGAACTTTCATTAAAATACTTTGTTTTGACGGTGAGCAAGATTCAATGTTTAAGTTGTTATTACTTCCTTCTTATGCTTCTGTTATATTTGAGGTTTTGAATTTGGTTGTTTCCTTTTTATTTTGAATACTGCATAGAATAAAAACCTGCATTTGAAGTGAAATATCTTGGAATTTCAGATTATAAATTGCAATACTATATATATAGTAACTGGGTACCTTGTAAAATATATGTGCATATATGTGTTCCAAGCAATGGTTCTCATTGGAGAGCTATTGCTCTCCAGTCCACTGGAAAATATAACTCTTATATCAGTACATTCTACAGAAAACAAGCTGAGAATAGAAGATTAATTCTGAAACACAGTCAAGTGAATGAATTGTGCATAGGTACACTTGAAAACCAATGAAGTTAACAGTATATATAACAATACTTTAAACTAGATTCAGAGTATCTTAACTGCCCAGTATTAAAATGAAATTACAGCTCTGACTGTGGCATGACCTTAGGCAATGGACACCCAGGGGAATTAACTTTCTTTCTGTTGTTTTTCCCTTATGTTGCCCTTTGCTAGATCCTAACTTGATCCTTAATACAAAAAGCATATAGTAAGAACTAACAGAATAATTCAGTGTTTCACATGCTGGGATACATCAAGACCTTCCTGGTAATTTGCAGAAGTACCAGCAGAAAGATTCTTCTGTGCATGGTCTCATCCCACGTGCCAATCTACAGAATAAAGAAGCACAACTGTATTTAACCCAGAACTGTAATGCTCTTTTTTGAATTCTTCTGGGGATCCATCCTGATTCTTTCCTTGCATCTCTCAGTTTTACAGGAGATTCAAAGCTAGCCTCTAGCATGCGCTACGTGGAGACCCAGTCCATGCAGATTGGAGCCTCGTATATGATACAGTTCAACTTGGTGATGGGCTGTGGTCAGGCCTTTACTCCTCATATGGACAACCAGGTGAAACTGGAGTACTCCACCAACCATGGCCTCACATGGCATCTTGTTCAGGAGGTGAGGCTGGCAGTGCGGACGTTTGTCTTTCATAAACTCTGCTTTATACAAGGATAGTCTGAAATACACTTTTGGCATTGAACAAATAAAGATGTTTTCCTTTTTCACCTTTCAATAAAGAAATGCTCAGTTGTAATCAGTCAAAATCACTCACAGAGCTATTTAGACTGTTCCTTGTAGTATTTGTAAGACAGGTATCTGAAAGCCTGAAACGCAAAATAGTGACAGGAATGGACAAAGGCTGCGAAAAAAATTGGGCCACAGTTAGAGCTACAGGGTAATGGCTGAGATCTTTCCTGTGCTATTGCTTTGTTTTTCCAAGCAAAATGCATCTACTGTTTCCTGGAATTTAAATGGACAGAGATTCTTTCTGCCCTTGTGCACAGCCATTTTGTAAATGGAAAGCACATTCCTTCAGGGGATTGTAATGCAGAGCCTTTCATCTCCCAGCCCTGGTTCAAGCACAGTCCAGGCTGGGATGACTGCTGTTTCCCCACTCTGCTGGAAGTGCAAATAGCAGCCCTGGCTGCTCTTCCCCCGGGTGGCTCAGTGCTGTCTCAGCACAAATGTGAGCAGCACATTTGGCCATAGTTCATGCTCTTGTTTTCACTCTTAGATGAAAAGCTGGACTTCCCCTGGACTCGGGGTGAACTAACCAAGGTCCTTTGGCTGCCTCTGAGCAGGTTCAGAGGGTGCCAGGGAACTTGTCCTACCACCTTTTCACTGCCTGCTCTGCAGGCTCACCCAAGGATTTGTCTGTCAAGTTCCACACCTTCTGTGAGCAATTAGAGCTTTGCCTGGTTACCCTTGCCATGTTGTGTTTTGCCACATTTACTTTGTGGGCATGATAAAGAAATGGCAATAAATGAATTTTTAAACTTTGGAAATCCAAATAATGATTTCTTACCTTAAACAGAATCCAGAGGAAAGCTATAAATCATATATTTCAAACACCGTTCATCTCTTTTATACCTGGCAGGCATCATCATCTTGGTGTCCAAGAATAGTTCCTAGCAGTGGGTGTTTGGGGTTTGTGCTTGACATCCATGGAAGATAAGTTAGCTTCAGATTTTAGTGCTCCTTTCCTTGCTCAGTAGAGCTGAGTTCAGAGAGAACATGCAGCCAAACAATTTTCCTCACACCACCCATGTTGTTGTGATAAAAGAGTATTTGTAGTATATTTCAAGGACATAACCTGGCAAATAAACAAAACACTAATTAATTAAAATGTTTGAAAATTTTGTTTGCTTTGTGATCACTGATCTTTATTAGATCCAGTTTTCTATAATCTTTTAGGGGAGATGAATCAAGAAAAAATGTTTGAAAATTGCTGGAAAGGAAACTAAGCCTTTAGAAAATCTACCAAAAAAAAAAAAAAACCACCAAAATAAGGTCTCAGATCTTAATTTAATACTCTAAGATGTTTGAGCAATAAATTTCTCTGTAAAATAATATATTCTGCCCTTCTTCATATTTAATACATACCTATTACTGTATAATTTAACCATATAAATATTCTTAATTGCCATAATTTCTGTAGAGAGTCACTGCTTTATTATCAGTTTCAGAACAGACAAAGCAGGCTACTTGCATGAGCAGGTGTCTGTTCTCTTGCCTGATACCCTTCATGGGGGTGAGCACAGCAGTGACCAGTGAAATAAATACTCTTGGGCATGTGGGGATGGTCAGGAGATGCTGTGCTGTGGCAGCAGGGGGCAGAGGGGACTCTGAACTGGTAGCTACAACAGGATCATGTAGATTGATAGTAACTTCCAAGCACTTTATTAATACCTCATAGGCCAATTTTTGGAGTGCTGTTCTGACAAAAAGGAAATATAAATTAATGGAATATTGCAAAAATGAAGTAACATTGGAAGGGCGGTGCTAGAAAACAGTAAGAAGCTGGGATAATGGACTTCATTTATATTGCATATTTAAAAGATGTGACAATGATCATATTTTCTAAATAAAAAAAATTTAAAAATTTTAAAAAATTAAAAAATAATAATTATTAAAAAAAAAAAGAAACACCCCACCAGAATTTGGGAAACAGGCCTCAACAGGAATCTGAGTTCAATGCAGAAATAGTCCTAGAAGCAGGAGGGAAGAATTTACACTGCTTGCTGTAGGTTTCAAAGCTAGCTCAGCTGCAGAGCTTGGGAAGGGTTGAGGACACAACTTCAGCAGGCTGTGCTTGGGCCCTCTGGGGTGGCTCTGTCTGCTCCGACTGCTGCTGCCCACTGCAGATGGAGGCTGTGGGCCAGTCAGCATGCCCAGGCAAAGCCTCACATGTAGGTCTCTATAATGACCTTTATGATAGTCCAGAGGTCACTTTCATAGACTTATTCATAGTGGTCTTGTATCCTTACTCCACAGTCCATGGTTGATGCTGGGGTGAAGAAAGTAAAAACCAGAGAGATAGATATTCCTCATGGAGAAAAGCAAAACATTTCTAGTCATGAATCCTAAAATCTTTAAATAGATTCATATGGCTCTCCTCCATCCTCAATTGTACTACAAATTTTCTGAAAAATTTCTCCACATCATGCCAGGATTTTCCTCTTCTGGGTCTTTCACTCCAACATCTGGACACAGACGAGCTCCTGGTTCTGTGACTGTTTGACCCTTCTTTCTGTTCCCAATTATTCCTCAACATTAAATCTAATTTTGAAATGTTTTATCTTAAGGAATGCCTTCCCAGTATGCCGAGCTGTCAGGAGTTTACATCAGCAAGTATTTACCACTCCAGCGAATTTACTCAGTGGAGGAGAATCACTGTTCTTTTACCTCAGAAGACTTGGTAAGCATTTATTTCCTATCTTTAAACTTTTGGGGGGGCATGAAAGTAGGGGGGGTGGGGTGTTGTGCAGACAATTTGTCACATCAATTGCTGTGACAAATCTCAAGTCCTCTGCAGGCCATACTCAAGCCAATAGGTAGGGTGCCAGGGCTGACCCAGTCACAGGTATTTCCCATAAAATGCATTCCTTACATAATTAGAGAATAAAAGTTGGTGAAGTCAACAGAAACTATTGTTTAGGATTGTTTTCAATACATACTCTGACTCTCCTAATAAAGTTCAGACTTTTCAAAAATAGTGGCACTTGTCTATAAATGCCCTATTGGAGGAAGGCTTTATTTGTATTGTTAATTTTTATTTTGCACATTCCTTATTGTTTACATCTTCAGACCAAAGCCCTGTATAAACAATAACTAATGATTCATTTCTGGGAATTTTTTAACTCTTGTTTCTTTTTATAGCATGTCTTCAAAAAATAACATTCTCTCATGCAAAAAAAAAGAGAAACAAAAATTATCAGAAAGCTTATTCATCTTGTTGTAATCAAACTTGATTTGCCTCTCCTAAAATTTTAATAACTAAATTCTTTCTTTCATTGTTTATTTTTAAATCTTTATTATACCATACAAATAAAAAGTTGTCATAAATCCCAATAATCTTCAGGGCATCCTTCATTTGAGAATTTAATTACTGCAATTAGAGTTATATTTTGATTATGTTTGACCTGAATCCATCATAGCAATTGCAATGAGAGCTTGCTCAGATTAAGTCATCATTGTATTTCCCCATCCTTTATCATTTTTTTTCACTCTGCATGGCCTCAGCACAGCCTCTTTCCATCAGTCATACCCCAATGATACCTTCTTTCAACACACTGGTCCTTTTTGCTGTACAGCCAATATTCAGAATTTCCTATTTGTAGGCAAAACATCAAAGGCAAATATTGAATCCTTAGAACTTATCATATCAGATAATACCAAATGGTGCAAGTAAGTCTACAGATAACTGCTTTGTAGTTAGATTATAATGTACTAAATCTTACATGTCATTATGTGCCACCACCCACAAAATCTGTGGTTCACATAAGCGCTTAGGTCTTTAAAAAGTATCTACAATTTTTTGGGTTACGCTCCAAAGCAGGCTGTTATTCCTAATTTATAAAATATATAATGTACTCATAGTTATTATACACTATGTATTTGATGATGATATAGGCCTCTTTTTCTTTAGGATCTACTAAATTTTCTCAGCATATGAAGTGACAGAAGCATGTAGCCCCATTTTAATTTAGGAGACTGTGGGGAGAAATTATGATGAAGTAATAGCCGGGTTCCTGTTCTATGCTGAGCACAAATCATAAATATTTCACACTCTGCCTTGTATCTGAAGGGATTCCTGTCTGTTAGCAGAGTTTTGTTTGTAATTAAGGTACAAACTACCACTGAAAATTTCTTAGCTCTTCGTAGAAGACATTTTCTGAGCTGTGTTGTGCTACAGTGCTATCAGGGTGAAGAGGAAGGGTGGCTGCTTGTTCCCCATCAAATGCAATCCAGCACACCACACTCATCTCTCTCACCACTTTCTCCTCTTTCTAACATTCCTTTCCAGTGGCAAAGAGCAGGTTAAGGGCTCAACAGTTCCTTTGGGTTGAGATTGGCAGGGGATTTTTTTGAGATTTTTAGAACAGGCTTGTGATCCTAGAGCAAGTTTCTGCTTTTCCAAAACCTGGGGGTTATTGGTGACAATTTGATGTGCAGCTCTCCAATGCCAGCCACACAGAGGGCATTGTTCCAGGTGGCTGGCAGTGAATATGCTCTGTAGGGCTCCTCTTTGGGGTGCCCTCCCTCCTCCTCCTGTCCCTTCCCCACCTGCACCCACTGCACCCACCACACAGAGGCCAAACCTCAGCGATGGCCAGGAGGAGCAGTGCAGAGGCAGAGCCAGCTGTTCTGCCTTCCCAAAGCTGGGCTGAGGGGGAGAGACCTCTGCACGTTCCTTCCATTTCACCCCCACAAGGCAAAGGCTGCCAAACGCGCAGCCTGCCCTGTGCTTACTGCCCAGGGAAACCAACACCCTGAACAAGTCCCAGGAATGTCTCATTAGCCTTGTTCTGGCCCTTGCTGGCCTCAGCATGCCCTCACACCCCTGCACAGCCCTGCTGTGACTGCTGGAGCTTTTATCCCTGGATGCACAGCTCCCAGCTGAGGGTTTGCACCTTGGGCGTGTGGGAAGTGTCAAGCTGTGGCACTGTGCTCATGCAGCTGGAAAATTGTTCATAGCAGCACCTATTTCTCTTGTAAAACTTTCTGGGTGTGCTGGTATTCCTGCAAATCTGTAGATGTTCTGGATCTAGCAAGCACGAGTTTACAAAGTCCCCGTGTTATGTGAGATTTGGGATGGTAGAAAACCTGCTGCAAGAATGAGACTTGTATTGAAGAAATTAAATATAAGCACCTGCTGGCTGAAATTGTATTGTACTTGAACTGAACATTTCTAACACTGATGAAAATTAATTTCAGTTTTATGCAAGGCATTTACATATGAACAGGCTTTAATGAGATACAAGCAGCTGTCAGTTGCTGACTTCATAAACAAATCAACACCTAATGACTGAATGAGACCTTCAGGATAATTGGGTAAATGTAATTATGGTAACTCAGAAGGTAGCAAATATAATTTTACCAGCCACAAATTTACATTAAATCATTAAGGCTTTTAATATCAGGAGGGAAGGCAGTGATTTTATTTTAACTCACATATCAGAACAATTTTATAACAGAACATCATTTCACTCGCAGTACTTCTGGGACATGATTTCCTTGTGCTTATGTAAAATGTCACACAACAAAAGTGACTTTTATTTGACATCAACCTGACTTGGATATAATGTCATTAGAGAGGTAGATTGCTTTCCAGTATCATTAAAAAAAGGAGAAAATATGAGGAATTAGGGAAGTTTATTTTGCATGTAAGAAATGCTTTCATAGCTCCGCAGTCACTTCCCGTTTCAGTAAGTGTCCAAAGGGTGACTGTCCAGAAAACCAGTGTTTATCACTGAGAATGCAGCTGACGTTCATCTCCTTATTCTCTTTTCTTAATTAACATGGTTTTTTTAAATGGTTGATTACCATTTTTAACAACATAATCCTCTTAAGCTGTTGTTATCTTGAGATGCAGAGCAGCCTTGGAAAGTTTTCAAAAACAGTGAGCAGGACTGGTTTTCCAGCAGCATTGCTTTTGCAATTGTCACTTCAGCCTAACATGCATTATCCCTCGCCCAGGGAGGAATCTGACTCCATAGTTTTCCCTGCCCACAGCCCTGTGACAGTGGCATTGCTTCCCACAGGACCCCTGGCAGCAGGCTGGGTGGGAAGGTGAGGGCAGCCCCTTGTCCCATGCAGCTTGGGACAACGGGATTCCCACGGGGACAAAGCTGTGCCCAGGGGAGAGCTGTCTGTCTGCAGATAAAAATAACTCCTCCCTGCTGGCATGTGGCTTCCTGGGGACTGTCCCCAGCCTCCAGCTGCTGCACATGCCCCCCTTTGGACAACATGTTCATCTCCACGTGGTAATGAGCCTCCTCCCTTCTTCCCCTACCCTCAAATGAGAGAAACAATCACTTCATTTGGCTGGGGCAACTTCTAAGAAACCAGAAGAGCTGAGAGCACCCTTAGCTTGATGTGCAGCCAACATCTGGAACCCAGGAGGCAGATGGAGCTCTGCACCTGGCAGGGTAGCAGCAGGAATGGGACAATGAGACTCTCCAGGGAAACATTTTGGTCAGGTGAAACCAACATGATCCCCAGCAAAGGGCTGGGGCACACCCAGCCCTGGGAACAGAGCTGCACAGGGATCTTCTCAGCTGGGGCTCCAGGTGCTGTGCTCCCCTGGGCACAGAGGGGTCCCCTGTCACTGCACAGGGCTGGGCTCTCCCCACTGTTGGTGTGGGTCAGGAGTGACCCCAGTTCCACACTCCTTGTGCCCAGAACCAGCCCTGATGCACCTGCAGAGCAGCCCTTCCAGGCCATGTGCACCTGGCAGCGAGTGAGCAGCCAAGGCAACACCATCAATGCCACACCAAGCTCTTTTTAGGGGGCACCACCACTTGTTGGGGACCACGAGACTTCCATGGCATGGTGAAATTGCCTCTGCATCACTGTAAATCTCCCCTGGTTTGCTGCAAGGTCTCACACCCCAACTCTACCCATACACCCTCTCTGATGAGAAACAGGGGTGAACACAGTGCTCTCCCTCCTGCTACCTGGGAAAATAACATGACCCAGTTTTACTGTGCTGGGAGTTCACAGGGGATGTGTTTGCCTGCTCTAACACCACTCTGGTTGCAGCGTTGTCATTTTCCTCAGCACACAGTAGAGTTAACACCAGTCATTACAGCTCCTTCCAGAGCCTACAGCCTCTGTTAGGGCTCTCTGTGGTGCCATTGATGCGAACATGAACCTCAGCACCAAAGAGGTGTGCTGACTTCAGAGCACTCCAAAAATAAACGGTAAATAATTGCAGTCAATATTGACTGCCCATTGTGTCTTCACAAGCTTGGGAAGTCCTTTGTGTGCTGATTACTGGCATTGCACACTTTTAATGGATAATTCATAGCTCTTGTAATGTAACCCATCAATACATTATATCCCGAGGGAGTATTTAATCAGTAGATTTGCCCCTGCAGATTAACTCTGAGTGCTGTAAAAATGCTTACAGTATTTGTAATATCAAACAGATACTTAAAACAGGCAACAAGGCTCATTTCAATTAAAAACCAAGCCCTTGGGTAGCTTCTCTTGTTTTTTAAAGAAAATCATAACTGGTATTTTAAAAATTTATCCACACACATGTACCAAACTTCTCATATGTGCCAGAGTGGCTAATTGCTCTGCCACTCTGTCCTCTTCAGCTGCACAGGCCTGCTCTATTCGTTTCTTCACTTCCATACGTGTGAGCAGGTGGCTCAGCCACCTTTACAATATTCATTTTAATAAGTCTTATTCTACATAAATTATTGGGGGTGGGGAAAGGGCTTTGTAAGCAGAGTAACAGCATTATATCCTGTGTCATCATAAAGTAACCATATGGCTCAGAAACAAGCTAGAAATAGCTAATAAGAGCTGCCTTCTTTTCATCCTCAGCACCCCCAACCAGCCCTTGGCCAGACCCAGGCCTATCCCATTTTAAAACTGGAATTTTAGTTCTCTTCAGTCAGCCTTGTTTTCTCTGTCCTACCCCTCCACAACAATGCAATCCAGCCTCAGTGTCCACATTGCCACCACCACCCCTTCTTACCCAGACCTGTTATGCAGCCAGCACAGCCCCTTTTGCTCCATCATGATGAACAGTTTCCCATCTTTGTTTCACTTCACATGCAACCTATTTTTCTTCATCTCATTCTGACACAAGCATGGAGTGGAGTCTCTGCGTCCCCTTTTTGGGAGTGGCCACCAGCCAATGTCTGCAGCCTGTTGGATGGGCACAGTTTGGCAGGGCAGCTTGAAAAGGCTTGATGATGACAAAGATTGCTTTTCTCATGATTCACTTGCTTCTCCAGCCTTGGTTTTTGAGGGTGGTGGATATCAGGCTGGGTTTGGCTAGCAGGAGTCACTTCCTTGGAAAATGTCAATGCTGCGTTGGACAGTCTCCTAAAGGGCCAACACTAAATTATTTTTAATGGATAATATTAGCTGATTTCACTATTGTAAAGAAAATCAAGCTATTGAAGACAAAACTATTTAGAAAGGAGAAGCTAAAGCAAGGTTTTGTTCTTGAAGAATATCACAAATATCCAGAGCTTAGTTAGGCAAGAAATTTAATTTGATGATTCCCCACCACAAACATTGGGTGTTACAGATTTTGGGTTGTTGGCCAAAAGCAATTTGCAGTGTAGAAAAAAATAAGTGCGATGAAACAGGATCTTTGTCAAAAATTTGTGCTCTCAATGTCACCAGTGATAAGTGAGCAAAATCTAGTTTAGAACCATCCTGACAAAAAAAAAAAAAATCCAATAAAAAAGTCAACTATTGTTGAATGGAAATACTTGGTATTCACTTACACTCAAGAACTTTAATAATTGCTTAAATAATAAATATCAGGAGAAACTTCTTTAGATAGTTTATGACCTGTTAACTGTGACCAAAAGATAAAAAACAAAGTCATACCCTACTTCCAGCTTTCCAATTTTGCAATCATAACACAATAAAAGCCCAGTAATATTCATATCTAGGCTTACCTTAAAATAATTCTCAAAATCCCTGCAGTGTGCTCCTCCTCAGAAATATCATCAGTCACTGGAAAGTTCATTATGTAGCCCTGTGCAGTGAGTGGCATCATCTAGAAAGTTAATTTGCAAGAATCTGTCTTTGAGTGTGCCAGCCTTTGCAGCCTAGGCTGCGACTGGGATACTAACTTCATTTTATTTTGTTGCATTTTACCTCTTTTCCTGCCATTCTGTAAAGAATCGAAAATTAATGCATTGTTGTTGATTTGAAGGTCCAGTGCCACACGTTTCCGCTGGAGCCAGTGCTACTACACAGCCCAGGATGAGTGGGCCCTGGACAACATCTACATTGGCCAGCAGTGTCCCAACATGTGCAGCGGGCACGGCTGGTGTGACCACGGTGTTTGCAGGTATGAGGCATTTGTCAGGCCCTCTTAACAACGCCCTCCTGATACTTCAGGCACCCTACTATTTTCCATGCTTTCTTTTTCTTGGCTGTTCTTATTTTTGTATTAAAAATTTAAAAAACAAAAGCACTCTGCGGGGTTCACCATTCCAGCAGCATGAGCAGCCGGTTGCTCCACGCCAGCCTGTACAAGAAGCTGTACCCTTGGCAGATCCAAGCACTGGAAGAGCTTTCAGTGGCA
Source organism: Passer montanus (assembly GCF_014805655.1). NCBI lineage: Eukaryota > Metazoa > Chordata > Aves > Passeriformes > Passeridae > Passer > Passer montanus. Next base: position 5,184,092 of record NW_024369930.1, on the reverse strand, counting down.
CAGGGCTGCCCTGCTGCTGGTGTCCTGGTGGCCACTCCAGCCCTTTCACAAGAGCCTTGGCTCAGGGCCAGAGCTGCTTTGCTGAGTCAGAGGATGCCAGGGACCAGCTCAGCTCTGCTTGGCAGCCACTGTCAGAATGGGTGCTACACCAAGGACACAGACTGCTATTCCCTGCCAGCTTCAAACTTTCTCGAGTCCACAGGGGTTTTTGGGTTTTTTTAGAAAAACAATTTTCGATTTTCCATTTTCCAGTTATTCTGGTTTGTTTCCATGATACAAAACCACAATTCCAGAATGAGGGGCTTTTTTTTCAATTATGGTTGTCCACATTGAATTTTATAAGGTCAGTGCACTACCTGAACTAATTGCCAGTATCAAATAAAGTCCTTAAAACTTGTTATGTTTACACTTCCCTCCAGGTGTGATTCAGGGTTTCGGGGTACTGAATGTCAGCCTGAAAATCCCCTTTCTTCAACCATCATGTCTGATTTTGAGAACCCAGACACCCTGAAGACGGAATGGCAGGAAATTATTGGGGGAGAGATCGTCAAGCCCGAGGAGGGCTGTGGGGTCATCTCATCTGGCTCCTCACTCTACTTCAACAAGGTACTACAGAGGGCTGGGAGGCTGATAAAGGCACAGGCTGCAGGTTTCTGTAGAGCATGTGGCTCTACAGAATGTGGCTGTGTGGCAAGGAAAAGGGAGATGGCAGAAAGCTGCACGCGACATTAGAAGTGTGTTAAACAGCCCAGCTGTGCTCTGCAGGTAAAGAACAAAGCCATCAAAAGAGATAGGGAAAGACACATGCACTGTGTAGTCAAGAAATAGCAGCTGTAATGAAAGGTAGTAAATTGCCAGTGTGCTGGGAAGTGTGTATATTCACAATGTCTCACTTGTACATTTTCTTTTTTAAGATTTGGTTCACAGCATCCAGCAGCTCCCATTTGTTTCTTCTGTACTGTCCTGGGTAAGAGATGGGGAAAGGCTGGCTTTCCAGGGCACAAGCAGCTTAATTTGAGGTCACAGGAAAAAAACTATTGAAAAAACCCATTTTTTCAGGCTTTTAGAAAATGGTTAACCTGAAGGAGAATATTCTTTTGTATAACTTGGATACTTTGCAGACAAAAACCACAATAGGACGGGAAAGAGATATAGGGAATTCTGCTAATTAGTAGCAATTATACCTAAAATAAAAAGAGATCTTTATAACCAACTGTAAAATTATGCATTGTAATCACTGATTTATTTTTGTATTGTTGCTCCTCAGGTCTATTACTAAGGTTTGTTTTGTTCTTAATTGAAAGGAAGAGTGTAAATGCAGCTATGTGCTTCTCCTTTAAAGGTTTGATCAAACTGCCATTGCTGTCATGAGAGCCAGATTAGTCCCAGAAGAATAACCCAATATGCAACGCTGTGCAATTGTGTGTTGTTTACCTCATTACAAAAATCTAACCCATGAAATAATTTTCAGCACTCCTACACAGTCTCACATCCAGCTCCCCTGGAAATAGAGCTCTGCACTGAAAATTTCATAATAGACCAATCAGTATAACTAGCTAATTGTGATAATTGGATTTTTATACATAATTGTCTTCCCTGTTAGATGTTTTTCCTTCTGGCTTGGTTCCTTATGCCAAGTTTCTCAAAAGTAGTTTGATAAATTAGAATTAACCTGCTATGATCTTTCTTCTGATTCCTGCTAAGGAGGAGTGAAAAACTCATTTAGAAATTCTTGGCTTCTTTCTATTGATCTCTAAGGGTTATGTTATCACTCATTTCTTGAGTAGTAGCAGTCTGTGTGCTGTCAACAGAAGGTGGTTTATTTAATTTCTGTTTAGATCTTTCACAAGGTGTCTCGGGGCCGTACTTGTAGATGATAAAAAATTATTTTTATAGTTGCCATACACTTCTGTATTGTTTTGGGGAGCTCAAATTCACATTTCATTTGCTCAAACAGACACTTTTTATTTGAATGTCTAATGTTTGCTGCCATAATCAATTACTGCTGCCAGAATTAATGTTGGCTTTGTTCTGACAACCCTCTGTCTTTTGTTTTGCAACTCATTTTAATAAGCTGTAGGTGTGTTCACCATTCAGAGCTCTTCCAGTTAGCCCCTGCAGTTCCCCTGAGGCTTTATATCACTCATGCCCTCTCTCAATTCACCTGGTTCTGTGATTTACCCCTTGGCAGGCAGACCTGCTGTGGGGTGTAGATATGGAAAGCCCACCTGGAATAGTTTTAGGGCCAGAGCTTGGCCCAGTGCAGGTCAGTCTGGTGGGTGCCCCCAGCCAGCCAGAACACACCAGCCCATGGGACACCAAGGGTGTTGCATCCTTAGTACCCATTACTGCCTCCTTTGATGGTGACAACATCAAATTCCAGTGTCTCCAATGAACCAGAGATTATCAGTGCCACCTTGGACAGCATTAGCCACGTGGAGCTGTACCCAGCAGCTCAGGGCTGCATCCAAGGCTGAGTTCTTCTCACTCTCATGGCACCATCCAGGAGGGAATTCCAGTCTCAGCTGGGAATAAACAACCAAATAAACCAAACCAACGAGAACAATTCCAGACTAAATCAGTATGGTTGTGTCCTATATGAGCTTTTTGAGAGTCAAAAGATTCTTCACAGGTTTTGCTGCCTTGTCATCAGTGGTATAAGCCAACAAAACTTCAGACCTCCATGAATTCAGCTTCCAGCAGTCAGTCTCACAGCTCAAGGTGCCCTATTTGGTAGGATCCACAAATGAGCTCAGCCAAGCAAAGACAGAGAAAGAAAGCAGTAAACATTTATCTCTGCTGGGTTTATCCTCAGCTGTGTAGAACAAAGAAAGAGGTGGTGAATGGAATAGGATTTAAATTCATCTGTCACCTTATTAAAAAACACAGATATTTTAAATCCCAGCTCCTTCTAAATCTTGTTACTTGTGTCCAGCTAGATGATGTCACTTGCTTATCTCAAGTTTATTTGGAAATTTGTCATAAGGATCCCAAATGTACAAGTGAGAGAGAAAAATACAAGCATTACTTAAAACACAGGTGCCATAACTTAACCTTGGTTTTCCTTTTTTAAACCCTTTCATGCTTGGAGATGAACAGAAACACACTTTTTAAAGGGAATTATAAATAGTAGGCAGGATGACAGTCCTGGTCCATTTTGGGGGGTGGTGCCAGGTTGAAGCTACTTTAACAAATGCAAGAAATATGATCCCTGCATCCTCTCTCCAGCTGTACACAATGGCTTTGCCCTGCCTATAAAAGCTGTGGCAGCATGATGCTGTGCTGGGGCAGGGCTGTGCCAGATGCAGGGCATGCAGGTCACCTCTCTGGGGACCCTGCTCTCATCCCGTGTCCTGCCTTGTCACAGGCAGCTTCATATTCCACACCAGCATCTTGTAGGTTTGGTGATGTGGAAATACACAAGTTCGGCCTCAAGCCCCAGGGCACAAAGGGAAGAGGATTATGGGATAATTTCAGTTACAGTAAAAGGCTCTTAAACCTTAAAGCTTTTTTTTTTCTATGAGCATGCTCTGTCTTCTGAATATGCACAGATGACCATGCTGACCTCCTAAATTCAAAAGCATACTTGGAAAAGCTGTTCACTCAATTTTATAAGGCTCCTTGTTTCTCTCTTGTGCTTAGGTAAACTTGAAACTAAATCCATAAGTTTTAGTTGAGACACTCCTGATTTACAATGCTTATTAGGAAAAGAATATAATTTTGTGTAGGAAGAAATCTTATTCAGCTGAAGCATGAAGAGAAAATACCACTCCCTGGTTCTTGTGTAGAAGATGGACTTTGAGCAAGGCATTATAGGAATCAATTTCAGGTGATTGGGTAACCTTGTATAGTGCAGGATTTGACCAGGGAATAAGACTAGAGAAATGGCCTTTTTACTGCTCCATGCATTATCAATACAAAGTTGAATATTTAAAAATGTAGCCCAGGTTGATTCAGCTTATCCAGTGCCTGCTCTTTGTCCTCTGAAGTCATGTGGGACCATGGGGGAATGAGATTAAATTCTTGTGTGGAAATTGTATTGTGAAGTTTCATTGTGTATTGAAATCAAATAATAAAATTCTTGTGGGATCAAATCAGGGTGACATTAAGGATGGCCAAGCAGAATAATTGAAAGACAAAAAAAGCCAAGTTGATGCAGAAGTCAGTGTCTTCTGTGTTGTGTAATTTTGTGTGTAATATTCATCTGTGATGGACTTCAGATATTCCTATTCATCATGAAGATGCCATAATTAAAATTACTATTGTCCCTCTTTTCTTTGTATTGTAGGCTGGAAAAAGACAGCTGGTAAGCTGGGATTTGGACACAACATGGGTGGATTTTGTACAGTTTTACATCCAGATTGGAGGAGAGACTTCTTCATGCAATAAACCCGACAGCAGAGAAGAAGGTGTGCTGCTGCAGTATAGCAATAACGGCGGGATCAATTGGCAGCTACTAGCAGAAATGTATTTCTCTGACTTCAGCAAACCCAGGTACAATTTTGATCTAAATTAAGTAATCCACATCTGCATCAGCTTTTAAAAATATATATTTCTCAACTTATGAAAACATGAATAATAATTCAAATTTTTAATGCTTAGAAGTCATCTTTATACAGAAACTTTTTCTGACTGGCACCGTAAACTCCTGTCACTGGGAATGAAAAATGTAATGAAAGTGGGCCTCACAATCTTAAGTAAAATATAAAATTTCCTATCACCTTCTAGGTGAAACGTGACTAAAATGGTAATATCTGCAAAACATTAGCAAGCAAATACAGAGCTTGCCCAAAAGAGGTGCAAAAGTCTTCCATTTTCTCTGACTCTGATTTCAGATCTAATGAACGTGTATTAACGTTATATGAAGCAAAAGCTCCTTTAAATAAATATTTAAGGAGGAGAAGAAATCATGTTCAGCTATTCAAACTTGCTGTCAGATACCTTGTTGGTGAAAATTCAAATTGTATTTGTCTGCATAGGTGTTAATGTGATTTCTATTACCTGTAGTCCATGTCTTTCGACATACAAATAATTTTATCTTCTCATTTTGTCATTTTACATTGCAATGAGCAATGCTTTCAGAAGGACTTCTGTAATTTGGCTGACTGTTCTTTTCTAGAGATGGTTTAGGCTCTTGGAAGTATAAAGCTATAAAGCTGTTGAATTTGGAATAGAATAGAATAGAATAGAATAGAATAGAATAGAATAGAATAGAATAGAATAGAATAGAATATTTCAGGTAGAAGGGGCCTACAACTGTTACTCCATCCTAGGTGCAGAATCAACATTTCCATTTGTTAAATTTTATCCCATGAATCAATCCAAATGCTCCAATCTGTCAAGATTCCTCTGCAAGACTTCTTGACCCTCAAGACAGTCAATAGCACCTCCCAGTTTGTATCATCAGCAAAAGAGTGTGTTCAACCCCTGCATCCATATTAAATACCTTGATAAATACCTGGAACAGGACTGCCCTAGGGTTGGACCTGAGGAACACTGCTGGTTACCAGTCACCAGACAGGTGTGACCCCATGCATTATAACCCTTTGAATTCTGCCCTTCTCCCAGCACGTTGTGAACCTGCTCATCCCACACGTGGACAACTTGTCCATAAATATGCTGTGAGCCTATCAAAAGCCTTACTAAAATCCAAACTACAGCTACCCCCTTCCCCTCATCTACTAGGTGAGTGCTTTGGTCTCTATTGGTCAAAATCACTCAAACAAAGAAGATAAACAATGAAAGCTTCATACTCACATTTCTAGACAAAACATTTTCCCTTCTGATCAATAGAGAGTGATGGTCCTTACTGAATATAGCTATGTAGATTTATTTTTCTCTTGTTTCAAATCTCATTTTCCAATTCCTATTCTCCAACAGTAAATCTAGGAATTCTCTGGAAAAGAACTGAAAAAGAATTCCTTCTCCTCTCTTCACCTAACTGGCAAGTGAAGCAGAGTGCATGGTACAAAAAACCATGTGATATAAAGAAAAAGTTTATATAAATGCATATATATAAGCTCTCTGAAATAGGACTAGGCAAGTAAATAATTCTTATACTTTTTGACTTAAGTATGATTAGGCTTGAAACTTGAACTTTTATTTATTTTTATTTAACATCATTTTTTGTAATGTGTTTTTTTAAGTTGAACATAGAGCAAATTGAGCATATCTGGACTCCTTTTACTAAGATCTGTATAGGAGGCCTGAAATATTTTTACCCAAAGAAAACTGCTACATAATTCTGCTACAATCTATTGCATTCTGCTACAATGTATTGCATTGTAGCAGAACGATGCTTTTATATACAAATAGGACCAATCAGGAGAAGAGAATGAGAAATTAATTTTGCTAGCATATATCACTATTACTTCCTGGCATCACAAACACATTAAGACTTGCTGAACATTGATCAGCTGAACAGTTTAATTCAAAGCTAGAGAACTCAAATCAGTTCCTTATTGTGTTTGGCAATATAGTAATAGAGCATAAAAAACATACATTGTCTTAAACAGTTTACATTCTCCAAAGACTAGAAGAACAAAGAAGGCTTCTTGATACGCAGTGCATAAATAGTTATCTAGATATAGGAAAAATAGACTAACAGCATCATAGAATCATTAAAGTCAGAAAAGGCCTCCAAGATCATGAAATCCAACCTTTGACCCAAGATCACCATATCAGCTAAATTACAGCACTATGTGCCATATCTGGGGGTATTTTTAACTATTCCAGGAATGGTGACTCCTGCAGCTCCCTGGGCAGCCCAAGGAGCCCCAATGCCTGACTACCTTTTCAGTGGAGAAATTCTGCCTGTTGTCCAACCTGAACCTGCTCTGGCAGAGTCTGAGGCAATGTTCTCATGTCTCTGGTTGCCTGGGAGAAGAGGCTGATTCCCCCATCTTACTACAACCTCCTTCCTGGTAGTTGTGGAGAGCAGTGAGGTCTCTGCTGAGCCACCGTTCCTCCAGACTACACAACCCAAACCTCCTCAGCTGCACCTCATATGAGTTACTCTCTTAGACCCTTCCCCAGCTTTGCTGCCCTTCTCTGGACACACAAATTACCTAGGACTCATACACATAAGATAGACGCTGGCTTTCCTGCCACTTTTCCCTGTTGAGTGACATATTTCTCTACAAACTGTGCCCTCTGAAGTTCTGCCCTACTTGTGTTCCTCAGGTTTGTCTATCTGGAGCTGCCAGCTGCAGCCAAGACCCCTTGCACCAGGTTTCGCTGGTGGCAGCCAGTGTTCTCAGGGGAAGGGTACGACCAGTGGGCCATCGACGACATCATCATTCTGTCAGAGAAGCAGAAGCACATCATTCCTGTTGTTAATCCCACTTTGCCACAGGTAATAAGAGCCAGCTGTGGGCGTCCCCAGGAAACAGGAACTATCCTGTTAGGAGACTTGCTTGAATACAGTTTTCTTTGAAAATACTGGTTCTGTTTAAAGAGACAGCTGTTGTGCTTGCAGCGTCTCTGTGTGGGAATAACCTGGGTCTTTTCACAAAATCATCAGGGTCTTTTCACAAAATCATGTGACAGGGATGTAATGATGTATCTCTGCAAAAGTCAACACTGACATTTTGGCAATTGAAATTTTTTTGAAAACTACAGAAAATGAAAATTGCAAAATTTGAAAGTTCATCATTTTGGGAATTATTCTGAAGTCACAGCGCAATGGGATAATACCTCTGGCTTTTCTTTTCATTTCTAACAGAACTTTTATGAAAAGCCAGCATTTGATTACCCTATGAACCAGATGAGTGTATGGTTGATGCTGGCCAACGAAGGGATGACCAAAAATGAAAGTTTCTGCTCTGCGACCCCCTCTGCCATGCTGTTTGGTAAATCGGATGGAGACCGCTTTGCAGTGACTCGAGATTTAACTCTGAAGCCTGGATATGTCCTGCAGTTCAAGGTATTCCTTAAACATAAATCTGTGCAAGAATATCAGTAAAACTGCCCTTAGCTAATACTTGCAAGTTGCCACTGGGGCCACAGTTCAAACCAAGGTGATAAATTAGACAATTGTGTAAAGAGACGTGAAGAGCACAAGTGTGAATCTATACAGAATAAAATGCCATCCTGCTTTCTAGAAGAATAGCCAAAACCTTGGTGCTTGAAAGCATTTTTACCCCTCTGGAGAAGTTTTAAAGATTTTTGTTCTTCAGCACATTTCAGAAGTGGGTTGAAGTGTCAGTCATTACATTCAAGTCAGGCCTAGGAAATGCTACTGCACTGTCAAGTGAAAAAGGATTTACCCCGTCTGGGGCTCTATGAGTACAAAAGCGCCAAAGTGGTTTGGGTACATTTTTTGTATTTTAAACTATTTAAGGACTTACAAGCTGCTCTGTGCTCCAGTGTGTGTTTTTCATATAATTTACTTTTATTGTGTCAATGAATATAGGCTCCAATTAGCATTTTCTTCTTTAAAGAGCTTACAAAAATTTCAGTGGTCTGACAATACATCAGAATATGGGCTCCAAAGAAAGTGTATTTGCTTTGACAAGCTCTTGTTTCTGAACCCTAATCAAAATTTTATTGAGTTTATAATGAAATCCCATTGGTGAATTCTGGAAGTTGGTTGCAATGCAATTTTAATGAGCTCCCCACAAATACATGGTCCTTACATAATTGGTGGATACAGACACTGAATAATTTACAAGTGGAATTATTAAAAAGATCAGATGTTTACAGGCAGCTTTTCAAATATAATTCCCACAGTTCTATAAATAGGAAAGTTCGTTAGAAATACTGGGATTTGTAAAATAATCTAATTTCAACTAAAAGATATGCTAATAAGCCACTCTACAAACTGAGGGATTCCAGTACAATTTTCTTGTGAGTATTGCATATAGTTTTATACTTTAAACTGTTTAAAACCCAAGGATATAAATACCATTTAGCCAGGAAAAGATGCTGTTTGCCTCTTCACTACCTTCCTGTACTTCAGTGACTAAGTCTCCATTCTCTGGATTTGATGATCAACAGCAATTAAGAAATTGTCTGGGTTAAAAAAAAATTCAATACTTAAAAATGTTTCGTACACCTTCCATCACTGAAGCACTTGACAATGTAACATAACTATACAAAACATAAGAATGTGTCACAGAACAGTGAGTTCTTCTTTATAAAGTCTATTATTTGAAGACTGAATTTGTACTTTTTTGGAAAGCTTTTCAGCCTGCACATAAATGTGTTAGTCCTATTTGCATGCTTTCATGAGTGTGTGAAATTTCCATTTTAAATAGCAGACTGGAATAATTTTGCATTGATAATCTCAAAGACAGTAATTTGTTAGAATTATTTCATTTTACATGAATGATTTTGTTTTACATTTTGCCTTCTACAACTCAAGTAGAATTTCTGCAGTAAACTAAGGAAAACTAATATTTTTCTGATAGCTTGAAGAATGAAACTGAAACTTCAAATCAGCAGTTGATTTTGGCCTTGGCTGCATTCTCATTTCACATTTTAATATGCATTTTTTTCTTCTTAATCCAAATGTTACTCTATTCTGGGGGCCCAAACTGCAGTGCCAACTCTGAGACATCATTCCTGCAAGGCCAGTGACAAGGCTGTGGTTAGGGCTAACCTGGGAGTCAGGCTGATCCTCTGGGCACACTGGGCTGCAGATGGGATGGATCCCAGAGGATACAGCTCTTTCCACTCCTGGATACAGCTCTTTCCACTCCTGGGCATGCAGGGTGGATCCCAGAGGATACAGCTTTTCCACTTCTGGGCATGCAGGGTGGATCCCAGAGGATACAGCTCTTTCCACTCCTGGGCATGCAGGTCCCTGCACAGAGTTTGCTGTTTGGGGCTTGTTATGCACAGGGACCCTTGGAAAGTTCTTTGCACCTTTCTGTGTGCTGAACTCAGCAACCTTAATGAAGGAATAGTGGGAATTTTTACTGAGAAATGTCATATTTCCATGTAGGAAGCAGACTCCAAGCATCATCCCCTGTCTGCCAGCAGGGTTCAGAGCCGGTGCTCAGAGCACTAAACCTCCCAGCGCAAAAAGCCAGAGGTGGTTTGCAGCCAATGAACACCAACAACAGTGCATTTCTCCGTGTCATCTCTGCCTCTCTGCTTCTTTGCAGCTGAACATCGGCTGCAGCAGCCAGTACAGCAGCTCTGCCCCCGTCCTGCTGCAGTACTCGCACGATGCTGGGCTCTTCTGGTCGCTGGTGAAGGAGGGCTGCTACCCCGCCTCGCCGGGCACCCGGGGCTGCGAGGGCAGCTCCCGGGAGCTCAGCGAGCCCTCCGTCTACCACACGGGAGACTTCGAGGACTGGACCAGAGTTACTATTGTCATCCCCAGGTCGCTTGCAGCCAGGTACGGTGCACTGTAAACCAGTGATGCCAGTGGGACCCGGGGGTTAGGTGATTTAGCTGCTTCTAGAATGGTGCATTAGGAAAAAGTTGCAAAGCTGTGAATAAAAGCAGCGTTAAAATATGGCAGATCTGGGGAAAATATAGTATGCTGCCCAAAGCAGTGAGAATTTTCCATTTTAAAGGTGTCAGATTGGTCTATAATAAATTATTAAATTAAAAAGCAGTGAGAAACTCAGCACTTTAATTTGACACCAATCCCTTCATTGTCTTTATCCATGTCAGCTAGGTCAGAGGCACCAGCAAGAGAGTAATAAGTCACATGAATTAAATAAGCCATTTGAACAGGATTAATTTTAGTTACCACTGGGCAAAGAAACCTTAGTAAGGTATTTCAGCTGATGTATAATGTGCTGTGTCACTGAAGGCAGCCGGGACAGCCAGAGGGAAATGAGGGAAGAATGGTAGTTGTGCACATCTGCAAGCACAACCTCAGCCCCAGATTAATACAAGTGAGAAAACATCAGATGGTGGAAGACACAAGTAAACCTTGAAATCAGGAGGGTTATCTCAATCTTATCTGGATTTGGGTGAAGTTCCTCACTCCCCTTACTCTGTCTTACTCCATCAGTAAAACTCCCTGATGTGATTTGTTGGATGCACCAAGCACTGCCAGCACAACCACCCCACCAGGCCCCTGGCCATGTCCCCCTGTCCCCCTGCCTCCTGCCCTCCCAGCAGCTCCTCTAGTGCTGCCTCTGGGTTTCTGACCCATCCTCCTCCCTCATCCTCAGTCCCATTTGAGTGTGTGGTGTATTTTGTAGCAGGGGAGCTGGTGCCTCTGCTGCAAGGACTTGAAATAGCAATGTGTACCATAACAAGTTTGTCTTTTCTTCAGTAATTAGCCAATAAAAGCAGGTGCCAAGTTGCACAGATCTGACACCAGCTGATTTGATTTACCCAAAACAAGCAGGGCAGAATCAATAGCAGCAATCTGTTTGGCATTATGTGCAGTAATGTGATCAGGAATAAGAAGCTCATGCTAATACATTAAAAATGTAAGTATTGTGGCTGCAATGAGTGTCTTGGCATGTTGAGACCTGAGTTTGTTGTGGGCCACTTAGGAAATCATGGTTCATGGGTTAACCAGAGAGCATCCCATTTCATTATTTGCTACCAAGCATGAACATGATGATCACCTACCTACCAAATTCCAGTGCACAGCAAAAAAGAAAAAAGCAATGCGTTTATTATTTTTTAGGCAGAGTAAAAAGGAGGATTTTAGTTAATCCATTATACTGGCAATGAGACTTTAAATCTGTTCCCCTCTCTGGAGCTCCTGTAAAATTATCAACTAAAAGTTAAAGACTGGAAATTAATAACCAAAACATTTTTTCTTCAAGTTTCCTATGCAGTGAGTCAGAGCTGTGAGAAGAGTGGGAGCTTCTGACAAAGTTTATTAAAGAAGCCCTACCATGATTGAGTCGAGGTCAAAAAAGGACCCCACTGCTTTCTAAACTCCTCAGAGCCTGGGTGCAGCTGGATCCAATCTTAGCCCTAGACTTTGTCAGTGGTTGATGTCTAAAGAATTATACAGGTGTAACTGAACCTTTACACAAGGCTGTCCTTCAGGATTAAGGATGGCAACCTAGATCTATTTATATAAACATGTTCATTTATGATTTATTATGGTAACAATTAGACAAGAAGATCTTAATCAGAATTATTTACGATGCAGTATTGAAGCCATAACAACTATTATATATAGTTGTTATGGCTTCAATAACAAGCACTATATATAATAGTTGTTATGGTGCTTTGTAGAGCACTATATAATATAGTGCTCTACAAAGCAACATTGAAGCAACTGTATCAAAGCAACTGTATTAAAGCTAGCAAAAATTATTATTAAATAGAAATTGTTGTTACTCTCCCATACAATAACTGTGGGCAAATATCTTGCTCAGCCTCAAAGATTAATCTTTAGGGACTTTCCCACTCAATGGAGAAATCTGCAGCCACTCCAAGAAAGGGTATGTCAGAAAACTCTGCCATTAAAATCTGGGACTAGGCTTTTAGAGTATGAACTGATGGATTGTCAATCATATGTCTTTGGGCCAGCTGTGTCAGCTCAGCAGCCTTAGACAAGTTATTAGTGATATTGTTTGTTCCTTCATCTATGTTTTACCAGGTCTACCACATCTCCATCTCACTATCAGGATGTTTAACTCTGGGATTGATGAGTCAGACAGGTTGTTTCTGTTGAGAAAGTGGCTTTTTTTCTTGTATCCAAATAACTTAAAGGTTTTTTACTCAAAAGTGTACAATCCCATAATAAACTCTGCATCACTGCCATCACTGAGTTTCTTTCAAAAATACTCTGAGAAATGAAGTTCAGGGATTTTGATACGTAACTAGCACTTCAGATTGGACTGAGTAGTAAAAAGCATCTTCAAAGTCATGTTAATCATTCACTGTTGTTGACAAAACCATGTATTTGTTCTTTGCCTCACACTGATGGATATGGGCCAGAGAAACAGAGGAAGTCAAAATGCAGCCAAAAAGTCTGAAAGAAATATCCTTAAGCAATGTAGAAATGCAAGCATCCTATTTGCAAACTGCTAACTTGGGAAAAGGTCCTTTTCACCTTAAGGAAGGAGCAGTAGCCACCGAAGCCAGGAGCAGCAACAACGCTGTTGTTTGTTCTCTGCAGTAAGACGCGATTCCGCTGGATCCAGGAGAGCAGCTCCCACAAGAGCGTGCCTCCCTTCGGCTTGGACGGCGTCTACATCTCGGAGCCGTGCCCCAGCTACTGCAGCGGCCACGGGGACTGCGTCTCGGGGGTCTGCTTCTGCGACCTGGGCTACACAGGTAACACAGCCCTCTCCAGCAGGGCTACAGTAAGCACTGGCTGAGTTAAACCTGTCAATCTTGTTTTTCCCCTCCAACATTTCGGGAAAATATACCATGACATATATTGCATGGGCTGCCAAGAGGAATCTGTCTTGTTTTGTTAAATTAAATTCGGCGCAGGCAAAGCAGAGCAGCTGAAGGCAGCGGACACCATTGATGTTTCTGGCAACCACAATCTTTGAATATCACCATCTGTATGAATGGGAAGGGACTAACAGTAAGAGAGAAAACAAAATAAAATATTATAAACTGAAAAGTCTGCTTAAAAGCCTTTGGATCATCTTCAAAAGAATTGTTGCCATTTTTGAGTCCCCTGGCCATCAGATGGCATGGGACCAGAAGGGAACATATGTTCTGACAGGCCCTTCTGTGGAAAATTCTGCTCACTTGTGGTTTTAGGAGCTTTTATGCTGAAATAGGAAAAAACCCAAAATGCAAACCCTGTGAAAAAAAAAAATGATTGACACAACTGGTTGCACACTGCAGTCTTTTCAACCCTCAACCAACAAAGCATTAAGCTAACATCTTTTGTTCCATTTGTTTAAAATTAAATAGGAGGATAATATTTTTCTGTTTGCAAAAAATGCCTTATCAACATAAAGCTTGGTTGTTTTTCACCTAGTGAAATAAGCCATCTTAGAGTTTAGAGAAGAAAGCTTATTCTTCTTACAGAAATTTGTAAAGTGGGTTTAAAAAGGTACAATCCAGTCATCAGGGCATTTTCTTAGAAAAGCCTGGTGTTTTGTCACAGATAGATGCAACAGAACCATGTGCCAGTGTACTGTATCTGACCTTTACTCTGTCCAGCACAGCTCCACCAAAGCATCTCCCTCTTTTTTTTTTTTTCCTTGAAGCATCACATGGAACCTGTGTGTCCAATGTGCCTAATCACAGTGAGATGTTCGACAGGTTCGAGAGGAAGCTAAGCCCTCTCTGGTACAAGATAACAGGAGGTCAGGTTGGGACAGGCTGTGGTGTGCTCAGCGATGGAAAATCTCTGTACTTCAATGGACCTGGCAAAAGGGAGGCAAGGACTGTTCCCCTGGACACCACAAATATCAGGTCAGTGCTCAGTGCTGCTTCTCAAAATTACCTGTGTATTCATGTTCTCTGTTCTGCCCTGTTGCAAGTGTGGATATGAGAAGGTGGGAAATTTATTTTTTTTTATGGTAGTCATAACCTGTACCAGAACTCTGAAAGACAGAAAAATACTTTTTTGTTCATTCTGGTGTACTATTTCCCTTTTTAAATGAGAATACTTAGGTTAGGGACAGTGGAATAGCAGCTTAAAATAAAATACTAACTCACTATCTTTCTGAGAAGATAATTTGCATTGTATTCTAAGGCAGAAGATATGGTCTTGAGAATGCACAAAACCTAAGACTCTGCCTATAGCTGGGGAAAAAAAGCCCCTTTTCCTCTGACTGTGTTGAATTGCAGGCATGAGGATGGCATAGCAAGGAGCTGTTGTTAGCTTGCCAGATGTTGTGAATTACTCCACTTGTCAGAAGTGCAAAGGAATGGAATGTGAATTGTTTCTGCGTAGCCAAGAGGCTAACAAGCCTTCACCTCTCTCCCTGCTGGTACTGAATCCTGCCACATTGGTAGCAATTATCCTCTTCTCTCAAATTGCCTAGCTGATTAATGTAATTAGGATGAACAAAGGGTTGTTAATTCTAACCACTATTTAGCTTGGAGTTTGCTGCAGCTTTGTCCAGTCTCATGAGAGATTAGGCACCTGAAACCTTGAGCACTCTACAATTTTGGCAGTTAGCTTAATAAAAGATATTTCTCTTGTCAAATACTGCTCTGAGAGTAATAATGCCACGATTTGCTCCATTATTGAATTTGTGGGATCACTCAGCAAAGTCTGGCCAGAGGTCACTGTGATCACTCCAGCTCAGGCAAGCAGGGCTCTCTAGGACAGTGTGGGGGCTGCTGGTTTGGGGAAGTCCTCAGCTGCTCCCTGGTACTGCACAGCACTGCACCAGCCACCTTTCTTCTGTCCCCTGCATGTCTGACAAATGCATGTCATGGTTATCTAATTATGTAAATTAGTTATTAATTAAACTAATTAATTGCTTGACAAACATGCTCTGTACAAGTACATGTTTGCCGTGGAACTCTGGGAAGATGTGAGCACTTCTATTTCATTGTCTTCAAATCCGGTGTTATTCATCCTGGGAAACAATATAATGGAAGTACTCTAGACCACTTCCTCAAGAAGTCTGCATTTAAAAGAGTATTTTTGAGTTATTCCTTCTTTCATGAAGAAATATTTTTTAAAGTGAAGTATTCCCTTTAATTTCACAATTACTTTGAAATCACTTTTAATGCCAGATATTCATATTTATAGCTTTCCATTTTTGCAAAGTTTGAACCATTTTAAAAGCCAAAAGACATTTTAAAATTCTGAGCAATGCTCTTTCTTGATGTTTTTAATGTACCACTACTTCTGTTTTGCACAGGAATATGGTTATCTTGTGTCTTAAATCTGCCTCAAAAACATAAATGGCCAGAGAAACACTTGGTAAGAGCAGCTACAATCTCTCTTCTGACCACGTACTCACAGTGTGAGCTGCTCTCCCACTGGAACTGATTGCTATGTCAAAATAAATCAGCGTTTTATATTTTTTTGTAAGCATCACAGTGAGCAGGTTAACTCCCTTGAATGATTCAAGCTGGAAGCCACACCCTGGGCTGCTTGCTAGACAGAGCACAGTAATCATCTCAAACACAAACGGGACTAACATGGATTTTTTGCTTTCTTCAGTGTGTGCTCAAAGGTAGCAGCCACCTGATGCTGCCTGGCCAGAATATGGACTTTTTAGTCTACAGCAACTACGCCAGGCTGCTTTTCTGTTCAGAGGAGACAATAGCTGCTTCAAAAGGGCAACACAACTCATCCTAAAAGAGCAGCTAGCACTGGCTTTGTCTTCTGCAAACACGTATTTCTTTCTTTCATTAGCTGTAAGACAGCCTGTGTTGGCTGTGTATAACTTAGACATTCAGCTTCAGACACCTTGCTCTGAACAGATGCATCCCACTTAAAGGTTTTGAGGCCATCTGTAACATTAACTCTGTCTTTTTTTCTAGAAGCAAAGGTACACAAAGTCTGTGAGAGTGTGAAGGGTTAACTGAAAGGCCCATACACTAAAAAGAAAATAATTCCTCAGCCTAGAAATCTTTTTTCATTATTGAAGCTAAAATTACTGTCACTTGAAAGGGGAGATTAAAGGGAAGTGCTTTTCCCATTTTGGTATTATTTTTTGTATTTGGTAATGCCTTGCATAGAATTCAGTTATCTTATTAGGCATCATCTTAGCCCTGCACAGTTATCTTTTATTTTCGCAAGGGTTTTTTGATTGGGGGGCTTTGGTGACTGAGTAAACAGCAGGAAAACATGCCTTGAAAGACATACTGTTAGATACGTGGATTGAGAGTTGTGAATAGGAAGGCAGAAACTCCTGCAGTAGATTTTTAAGCTGCATATTTTTCAGGTTAATAGTGTTTTCCCAGACCATTTAAGATCTTGTTTTGTAAATCATGCATGGAAGAACCTGATAGAAAAATTGAAAAATATTGCAGTACACTAAATTTTTATTTTCATTCTGAATTCCTGCAGATCTACCTACACATGCTCCATATCATCAGTTGCAGCTTTTTGAATGTGAAGTGTAAATTTTATGTAAGGAATGCATGGACTTTTTTTTTTCTTTTTTTTTTCTTTTTTTTTTTGTAAGCACAAAGACCCTTTTCCCTTTCACCCTTCTCTGCCCAGCACAGCATGGTCCATGGGGTTGAGATTTGCCAGCCTGAGGTGTGTGGTGCTGCTCAGGGGAGCAGCCCAACAGGGCACCACCACACCCAGGTATCACACTAAAAACATTTCAAACTAAAGCTTGTGCCTGGGAGCCAATGACCATAAAAAACTACCCAAATTTTAGTATGTACAATAAGTGGTATTTTAATCTTAGCTTTGTTGGTCCTATTGCCTCCTTATTCCTTCATATGATTGACTACACCCTTTTTCCCCAGATATTAGGAGTATGTCACATAGCACTAAGAGAGCTAAGTGTCAAAGTTCATTTCACCCAGACCATTTTTTTTTCTGCCCTACACTTCAGAAACACTCTGGAGTCTCTCCATTCCTTCCCTATTGCATGGCCCAGCACACCAAGGGCACAATTCCACTGGCAGAATTTCCACCCTTCTGACTGACAGAGTGATACATGGATGCATTTTGGTTGCTGATGAGCTGCTGCCTCCCATTTTGATGGCCTGTCCCTCATGACACCCTTAACTATCTGTTTGGTGGTGGCATTTGCACACAGTGCCTACCTGGCATCTAGATAAAAACCATGGAATATACATGCATTTTTTCCAAGTGGTGGCATCTGGCTTGTTAGCTGACTTGGCTCCCATCTGCTTTACAAACTCCGTTGCTAATGATTGTGCAACCATCCCAGGGAGCTGTTCTGGGTCAGACACTTAAGAGATCAGATGGGCTGATGCACCTTCTGCAGAAAGGGGTTTTTTGTTCTTTGGTTTTGCTTTTTAATGATCTTCACATTTGGCAAGAATGAAAGAATTTGTCACAGGACTGTAAATCTATTCACCTCTGATGCTTCTGTCTAGAGTTTTGTTGCCTGAATACTGTCTCCAACAACAGAGCTGCAGCAAACAAATAGAGTTTGCCTGGCTAAATGGTGTGGTACTGTGAGCCTGACTGTCTAGAGCTGTCAGTGGGGTTATTTTAGCAATGAGATTGATGAGGATATTCTGCTTCGTCCTAGACCCTATGGGTATACAAAACATCTCAGACAGTAGACACAGATTTTGATAACAGAACTGGAATGCAGCTGGATTTAGAATCTGGATTTAGAGGAGCACTATGATATTGTGCACATAACAGTGGCTGAGGGAAACTGGAGTCCTGTCTGCATTTTATTGGCTCTGGCTGTAGTGATGTAGCTTGTCTGTGGTTTTACCAAAATTACTACAAATTAGGACAAAATCCTCTAAAGCAAAAAGAGTTGTCCTTGTGGAGAACTGAGTGGCAAAAATGCACCTCAAAATTTATGTTTTAAATAAAGAATTTATCTATGTCAATAGAATTAATGAGGCCTGATTTCCTATCATCCAAATTTAAAACTTGGCCAGGAAGCAAGGAGGAGAATGGCATTGCCAACTTTCAGCATGCAAAATCCCATCGTGGGGTTGAGTCCAGTTTCTCTGCTCTGCTCAGGTGCTGGTTTTGGTGTGCAATGGAAAAAACCTGTGAAGTATGTGTAGATTAGGGGATGATGACATTCTGAGTCATCTCAAAGCTCTTTACCTCAGTTATGACCTAGTAAGACTCAGATGAATGCCTGAGACATGGAGTGAAATCTGAGGAGTGAGCAGCAGGACATTAATTGAAATTAATTGTTGTGATATAGCACTTTAGTATGTGTCTAGGACAAAATGTAAACTACCCTAAAACCACACAGTCACAATAATTAACACAAGCTCAGCAGGGCTACCATGGTATTGCTGCAGATTGGGGGAAAAAAAAAACCCTAACAATATTTTGGAGCACAAGGATGGAATAATACTTAATTCAAATATTACTAAACAGGGATGTTCCAGACTAATCCAGAGTTCTGTCAATAAAACCAGCAATCCTGTCTCAAGGAGTTTTGTGGTATGAGAAGGGTTGCAGAAAGTAGTTTTGGGAAAAATTGAAGGCACGGAAATGTGTTCATGCAGAGACTGAGATGCAATGGTTGCCATGGTTTACAGTAGAAAGGAATAAGAGAAGTTAGGGAAGGGATAAAAGCACTGACTACAGGGCAGGTTTCAAGAAAAGCAGCTCAGGAACATTTTTCTTCACCACTCATGGTGTGAAAACAAGAGAATACTCAATGAAATCATAATGTGTAGGTTCAAAATCAAAGGGTTTATTTCACAAAATGTTCAGTGGGCTCACTACACTAAAAACTGTTTACATCAAGAATTTAAGGATCTAAAAAGAATTGGTGATTAAGGAGGATGTAATAATTTTATTACCACTCGAATGCTGTATTTTAAAGCTTCACCTAATTTCTGGTTTCAAAAGGCCAAGGTAAGATCTGATGTAAGGAACAGCTTAGTCTGCTATGGAGATTTTGCAACTTCTGTGTGAGATGGAACTGCTAACTTCTGACACTCACTCAGAAACACATTTATTATACTCAAGATTAATAAATCACATCACTTTCTTCTGTCTTGAGTCTTTTGGTATTTACCATGCCCATGTTTTGTTTCTCTGGGAATATTGCCTTATCAATAAGCCTGGAATAGGGACCTAGCTGAAAATGCCATTAGCTAAGAGATGCAAATTATCCTGACTGATCTTGTGCTATCAGAAGTTGATTACACTTTTTTTTTATCCTGTGTTTTTTTAAAAGGCTAGTTCAATTTTATGTACAACTTGGAAGCAAGAGTGTTGGTAGCTCCTGCAACAGACCAAGAGCCAGGAATGAAGGTAAAGCCTCATTATTGTAAGTCTTTTACATTTTGCATCTTCTGCAGCGTTCTTGCCTTTTGCTGCCTTTACAAAATCAAGATGATTTTTTTTAAACATAAATCAATTACCTCCTCAGTTTTCATAAATGTTGGACAAAGCTATTTACTTTTGATGGACTTTTCTGGTTATAATTAATTACGCCACACCTAATGGTGATCCATCTTTAGGAGTAACTGTGGGAGCTGTGATGGTCTAAGAAAGACAGCATTTACAAAGCAGGGTATAATAATTTGTATTGAACTATTTGATAGTGTTGGAAAACAGGTAAACTTATGACTCCACAGGACTTTTCATAAGGTCTGAAATAAAATGAATGAAATTCAAGTTCAGGATAAAGTGGGCAAACTCTATTTCTGACCTGAAGAAGAATTGTGTACCTGAAAACTTGTTCACCTTCTCAACAACACCAGTGGGTCTAATAAAAGATTGCCTTTCAAAACAAGCTTATGCATGACTTACCCAAAACACAAGATTATAAAGTTGCAGCTGAAAATTTATTTAGTCTGAATAAATGAATGTCTCCCAGATGTCTCCTCTCTTATTTGATCCACATGCTTAAAGTTGCTGTTGTGGAGGACTGATACTTGTGTTTGGGAAGAATCAGCATTCTGGGAACAGATTCCCATGTAAAGTGGTCTGGGTACATGAAGTCAGACCACTGACATGAGAGATGAGAAAACTTAATTTTCCTTTCAGTATAAAACATTTAACATCAGTGGACTTTTTCCTGATATTTGGCATTTACATTGACTCACTCACTGAGGAAAGCTGTCATTTTGCAGCACAGATTACACCAGGGTTTGATTCTCCACTCATTTGCACCAATATAGGACACCAAAAAAAATCTGTTATCTTTGAATATATACCAATATAAAAGAATTTTAAGAGAAGAAATATACACAGGTGCTTCTTTTTTGTATTATCCCTTTTGATGAGCTCTGCTGGGCTTCTGTTGTGTCCTAGTATTTGCCATACTGTGTGCATGATACAAAGACTATCTTAAATTTTCTAAATATTATGATAATTCATTTCCAAGGATGCTGTGAGCTTGCATACAGAGCAGGATGATTGTAATCCCAGCTATCAGAATTATAACTTAATCTTTCACACAAACTGCAAGGATACCCAACACGAAATAAACACTGTGTTAACGAAAATCACATTATTCCTATCATTTCTGTGCTATGATCATTAGTTTCCCTGAGGGTGTAAAAGATTTGATCCTTCGAGTTTGGTGAAACCAGTCAAGATGGTATGTGGCAGCTGGTGACCCAGGTCACCTTTGCAGTAGGACTTTGTGCACAAAAGAGTTGCAGATGTCACAAGCGCCGGTGACACGTCCCAGAGCACAGGGTCACCTGCCCCCAGTTTGCTCTGCACAGTCTCACCAACTGCTCTTCCTCACTTTAAACACAGGGCTTGTTGTTCAGTACACGAATGACAATGGCATCACCTGGAGCTTGCTGCGCGAGCTGGACTTCATGTCGTACCTGGAGCCCCAGGTTGTGTCCATCGATTTACCGCGGGAGGCCAAGAGCCCAGCCACCGCCTTCCGCTGGTGGCAGCCGCAGCATGGTAAGCAAGGCCACCCTGGAAATTCATCAGGCAGCTTTGCACAACCCGCATGTCAGTGCTACTCAGTATGGACATGCTGGGCAGAAACCTCAGCTTGTGAAAAACGCAGTATTTTGCAGAGTTGGATGTTGTAAGAGCATATTTGGGTTTTCCTGAGTCACACTATGGCCACGGTTTTCTTTTATAGCACCAAACTGATGAGTGGGCTTAAGAGTAAAATTGTTTAAGAGCCAAGTTTAAACCAAAGATGCTAAGATAACAGGAGGGAGGGTGAGGAAAAAATTACATTAAAAAAATGAAAGCCTAAATAAAATTAAAGTTTTTAGCTGAGTATAGAGTGACCTGGGATGCCAGATGGCCTATACTCTGTATTATTTTTGGAAGTGTAGGCATACCTTGGCCTTGAATCTGCCTACCTGGTGGCTCCCATCTCACTATTTTAATATCTCCACAGTCCAGGACAGGACCACCTCCTCCCACCATTTCTGGTGTCCCAGAGCCCAGCTCCCTTGCCCCTGCAAAACCACTCAGCCACTTCCCACATCCTCAGCTGAAAGTTAAACCCTGGTGCTGACTGATTCCTACAGCCACTGTGAGAGCTCCCACCTCACAGGGAGTCACACTACCACTACTAAAAGGGTCCTGACTAAGTCTTACCTTTGCACAAGGCAGCAGCTCCTGGATCTGCAGGAAATATAAGGCAATGTTCAGAAATATAGCTAACTACATTTCAACAGCAATTCCTTGGGGAGCAAAGCACGTAGCTTACATTCAGGTAATTATGGTATGCAGCTTCTTAGACATCATTTATCATTTTGATGGCTGATTTTTATTCATACATTTTCTTGTATGTGCTGGACTTAATTGTCCTCACTAGGTAACAGAGTAGACAAGACAAGAGAGATGTGATTTAGTTAAGAAGACAGTTCCTTTGATTAAAAGTGTTAAGCAATGACTGGTGCACCACAGACCATCATTCTGTGATGATCATTTGCATTGGTGAGTGGTGCAATGTCCAACCTAATGCTCCCTATACTTGCCTTGGTGGCACATGGATGGCATCTGTCCCTGCTGAGGGTCATCACTCTTAAGAGCACTGATGGCAGCCCTGTGGCTTCCAGTATAAGCAAGGTTTTATGACTGGAAGCTGAAATATCACCTTCCACACCAGTGCCTGCAGGTGACAAGCACTTCTGGTCAGAGATGTTAGCTCCTTCATGGACTATCTTCTGTCTGCCATTCCTCAGTGCAGAGTGGCCCTATCAGCCATGACCCACGCTCCTCTTGGTGGCAAGGCAAAAGTCCTGGCACATTGCTGCAAGCTCACAATTTATTGTAAAGGCTTTCCTTCCTCTCCTGTGAGGGCAGCAATTGTGCAGTAAGATGCTCTTTTCAGCATGCCAGTAGAAAGGTGAATTAAAATGCAGGCCAAAGAAGTGGGCTGGAGATGATGAAAGTGAAATACCTGTAGGCTGGAGAGCAAGAGGAGAGAGACTTCCAGGAAGGAGAACAGCACTTCTCTAAATATTATCTATATGCAGAGCCTTCAGCATTTTCCTTCATGTTCTATTTGCTTTCATACAAAAGTTATTTTGGGAACTAGACAGAAGCCTTTCCAATTTAGCTGTGGGGAATAGCAGGAAGGTTGTGACCCATAAAATGAAACTCCCCAATCTAGGGACTCAGGGAGTATCTCATCCAAACAGAGGGAGAGCATATGATGGCAAAGGCACTGAAGCTAAAGAAATGAAGAGGGAAATACCTGTGTTTATCTGTAATAGAAACATGCTCTAGTGTCCAGGTGCATCCTTGAGCAATGCTTTAGTCTTGTTTAACAGCACTCAGCTTGTGTGATTGAGCACTGTTCACTGAGTGAACACAGCATATGGGCATTAAAAACAACTTGCAGGGACTTCACTAACCTGTCTGTTCTGGTTTTTGTAGGGAAGCATTCAGCTCAGTGGGCTTTGGATGATGTGCTCATAGGGATGAATGACAGCTCTCAGACTGGCTTCCAGGATAAATTTGATGGAACTGTGGATTTGCAAGCAAGCTGGTACAGAATACAAGGAGGTCAAGTAGACATTGACTGCCTGTCTATGGATACAGCTCTGATGTTCAGTGAAAACATTGGTATGTGTCGTCAAACATTACTACACTTTGTATGAGTCTATTCTACAAATATAGATCAAGTTTTACAAGATGGGAGATATAGACAAATCCAGGTATTTAGTAACATGTAGGGAAGAGAAGGCTGGAAAAAGGTGAAGATAGAGGTAACAATTTGAATGACAGTATTGAAAGCATGTGCTGAAGGAACACTTTGTTGTTATTGTTGTATTTGTTGTTATTGTTGTGTTTGTTGTTTCTCTCTCTTTGCTTAGGAAAACCCCGTTACGCTGAGACTTGGGACTTCCATGTCTCAGCCTCCACATTCTTGCAGTTTGAGCTGAGCATGGGTTGCAGCAAGCCATACAGCAACTCCCACAGCATTCACCTGCAGTATTCCCTGAACAACGGGAGGGACTGGCACCTGGTGACAGAGGAGTGTGTCCCCCCAACCATCGGCTGTCAGCAGTACACCGAGAGCTCCATCTACACTTCAGAAAGATTCCAAAACTGGAAGAGAGTTACTGTCTACCTCCCACCCTCAACCAAGTGAGCGCTGCTCTTCTGGTTATTTAGCATGACAAAGATTTTGCTGATCTAATTAGAACAAACATCCTACAGCTTGGCAATGTTCTGCATGTCTTTTAAATTTTTAAATGTGTGTTGTCACGCCACCAGAATTTTAAATTTCACTTCAAAATATTTCATCAGCTATAATGTGAAGTGTAGGGACTTAAGGAAGTTACAACATTGATGAATGAATTCTCAAGTCTTGCCTATAATTTCTTACAGTAAGAAGAAGAATGCTAAACCAGCTTTTCTAACATTTATGCAATAAGAAGCAAGAATAAATACCCTGATCCATCCTTTCCTACATTAGTATTTTCTGTTATTGCACATTAAGTTGTCACCCAACATTCAGGCATGTTAGTCACAGCATTCAGCAAGTCAGAACATGTCACTGGATGTGCCACCTTCACTCTTTTGACCAGGAGGAGAGTTGTACCAAGCTCCTCAGGATATCACAGGGCAATGGATGTAGCAAATGTGCTGGCATCCATCTCTCTAAATAAAGCCATGCTCTAGTTTAGGAACGACAGGTAATGATGATACTGCTTACCATTGTTCTGAGCAGTTTTGTAATTCTTCAGAGCACCCTACACATTACCTCTGTATGTTTCATCACCCAGAAAATACAGTGGTAAAAATGGACACACAGCAAATTAACTGGGCCTGGAGCTCACATCTTGGTTTCCAATTCCACAGCTCACTCCAGAGTGCCATACATCATCTTCCAAAGAATTTTGCTTTCTCCAAAACACTTTCTTCATTTGAGGATAACAAGGCAGTCAGCAGTGATAGCAGTGTGTATGCATGTGCATATTTGTACATATATATTTATACATTCTTTTATATATATATATATATATGTGAACGTATATAACCATTGTTTTTTTTCTTTACACAACACTTAAGATAAATGAACTTTCATAACTTCTTACTTTACTGATTCAATTTTATTGTTTCCATTCTGCTAGCAACACATGGAGCTGTCAAATGCAAATGGAACTGCTAATTTCTGCTCAACCACTTTGTTGATCAGCAAGTGTCTCAGCAATGTTCTTTCTTGATTATATTTTTGGGCACCTTTCTTTAGAATATGCTGGAATTTTGCCTAAAAGAGTAACCTGAGAAATTTAAACTTCCAGTTTCCACTAGACTATGAATCTTTTCAAAACAAGTGGGCCATGCTTATTAATCTGCTTTTCTTCTGAAGTCTTTGGGATTTTCTTTATTATTTAGCCCTTTGTGGATGAGAATTTTGAATCCTGAAATACATTTCCTTTGTTTTGAACAGCTCTCCCAGAACACGGTTCAGATGGATTCAGTACAACTATGCCTCTGGAGTAGATTCTTGGGCCATTGATAATGTGGTCCTGGCTACAGGATGCCCCTGGATGTGCTCAGGGCACGGCACCTGTGATTCAGGCCATTGCATGTGAGTAGAAAACTGCTTGAGCTGCTCCACAGAAAGGATGTGCTTTATCCAGGCCAGATGGGTAATACCTTTTCTTCCCAATGTGTTGCTAGGTGTGACAGAGGGTTTGGAGGTCCTTACTGTGTCCCTGTCCTTCCTCTGCCATCCGTCCTGAAGGATGATTTCAATGGGAATTTGCATCCAGACCTTTGGCCTGAAGTCTACGGTGCTGAGAGGGGAAACCTGAATGGTGACACCATCAAGTCTGGAACAGCTCTCATTTTCAAAGGGGTCAGAAATTACTCACATTGAAAAAAAAAAATTAATGAAAACCAGTAGAGTCAAAAATTTTCTCTTGTTAGCCCCATATGTTTATATTGAAGTCTTTTGGCTAGAATTTGACATTTTCACTTTTCTTGTCTTTTCCTACTCTAAACATGCACCATGTTTTCCACTGTTTTTTTTTTGTTGTTGTTTTTTTTTTTAATGGTGAACATGCACCATGTTTTCCACTGGTTTTTTTTTGTTGTTGGTTTTTTTTTTAATGAACAAATGGGTTTCATCTCTTGATTGTGTATTATTTTATTTGTGGTATAAACTCCTCCTTGACCACCAGAATGAAACTCTACACTGAGATTCTTGAGGTGAACTGTTTAGAAATATGGTACACATTACAATTATCTTGAAGTGTCCTGATTGGATTTTTAGTAGTTTGAATAATACAAATTACTCAGGGCTGTAGTCTGTGTAATCATTGTTTATGTAGTTTGCCTGTATTTTACTCAATTCTATCATTTTGATGTCTTCTAGTTCTTTAAAGACTTATTTTTGTTGACTGCAGATTTCAAAAGGCCAAGAAATATATTTTCCGAATGTTTCTGCTTTAAACAAAATGAATAATAGACTTTTGTTCACAAGCACACAAATTCTCAGCTCACACAAGTCCTCATTTTACACTGTAAACTCAGGTGCCCCCCAAAAAGAGAAGTTAAATAATGTTTGGCCTATAAATTAATTCTTTGAAGTATTTATTTGCAAAAGCTTAACTCCAGTTCAACCTCTTTAGATTATTTAAATCCCAAATCACAACATGTGAATTGTCTAAAATTTGCATTGCTTGTTCCTGCAGATTGTTCCCCTGGGGGAATGGGTCTGAGAAAGAGGGAACTTTTTTCTTTCTCAGAAAGAGGGAAAGAGAGGTGGTTTTTGCCAGATCTCTGCAGACCAGGGACTGGCTCTGGCCCCAGGATCCACACAACAGTGAGCTCATCAGTCAAATTGGACAGGGCCTCAGAATCCCTATGAGGTTTCCTGTGTAGTCCTTTTCCTTACAGGTCAGCAGGTTGCCCCAGAAGAGGATATTTGTACAAAATATATTTTGAGATATAGAAAATAACTACTAGAGAGCACTGTCCCTGCCTGGAGATTAGGGTGCTTGGCAGCTGTACAGTTTGCACAAAAAATGAGTGCAGTAGCTTGGACTCAGTGTCTGAGTCAGTGCTTGCAGATCCAATCACACCCCAGGGCTCAGAACATGAACTGAATGAGCTGTAACTATGCCTGTACCTGACCAGGTAGTTGTACTTCTGTCATATCTTGGCTCACTTTACCAAGGCTGTCACTGTCCCCATTTTCTCCCTGGGAAAAGGAGTGGAACAGAGAACTTCCCCTCTTGCTGTCACCAGCAGGCAGAAGCAGACAACAGCCAAGCAACAAGAGGCTGCAGAACACACTCAATAATGAGAACTGACATTGTACATTCTGTATTTGCAGGAAGGACTGAGAATGCTTGTGTCAAGAGATCTAGACTGCACTAATACAGTGTACATCCAGTTTTCATTTAAATTTATTGCCAAAGGTAAGATCACCGTTGACTTACTATCACTTCTCTAGCTTTATTAGTACATAGGAGCAACACTGAAAAAAACACAGATTGATATTTTCATCTTCAGTGTGTGGTAGTGATCAATAGTTTATGGTGGATTATATGGGAGGTTGTTTGAAATTTTGCATCAGCCCTACCTTGCTCCCAGCCTACATGGCTGTTTGTGCATTTCCTAAGGTAAAAGTGGACTGTAGCATCACCAAAAATAGCAGAGCTAGTAAAGTCTTTGGGCAGAAAAGAAACAAAAAAGCTCAAGGTTTTGTAGAGAGTTCCCATAACGCTGGGAAAAAATTATTTGTCCAATTTTTTTATGTAATAAAATTGTGCCTACAGTAAATTACTTAAGGGACTAATAGTAAACTACTATGTTTTTCATTTTCTAGCTTCAGTCCACTGCATTAAAATCTCTTACCATTTGACTGCCTAGCAGGTATCTTAGAAGTCCATAATTCTATTTAATTGATATGAAGAACAGTCAGACTTTGCAAAACAAGTTTTACACGTTGTTGTAAATAACCTGTGACAGCTCCTCCAGTACAAGGACTTTTAAGCCAATGATTCAGTCTTACCCTGCTCCAAGGCTCTGCCACCCTTGGCTTTAAAAAATAATTATGTCCAAGTCTGGAGTGACATGATGGAGAGCCACTAAACTGCTTGAAGGTTTGAGCCACTCCCATGCAATTTCAGAAGTTTTCCCCAGATTTTCTGATTGAATTGGCACTTCCATGCTGAACTCTGAATGTTGAAAAAATCTTCTCACTGTGGTGCAAAGATGTCCATAGTTTCTGTGGTAAGCTCAGTACTCTGGGGCTGGACCCTAACTGACTAAACTGCTTGAAGGTTTGAGCCACTCCCATGCAATTTCAGAAGTTTTCCCCAAATTACTCAATGTTTACCAACAGCTTGAAAATAGTTTGGAACCTCCTCTTTCTTCCTAAATAAGTATCTTAGCCAAATCTGTGTATGGATGAATGTAAATATAACTCTTTGTGAATTATTATTGATTTCTTTAACGGGCATTTAATTATATATATTGGGCTATTTACTACTGGGTTTAGTACTTCATCAAAAAGAGAGAAAACTGTAACAGCCAAAAACATAACATGTCCCAAAATGATAACATGCCAAATATTTCATGTCTATAAGCAAAGTCTTTGTGAATAGTTCTTTTAAAAATTATGCCTTGGTAATATTTCTTCATATGATTCTTGAAAAAAATATTAAAAAATAAAGTGAATAAAAATATTGGTGTGAAGACAGGAATAGCCCAAGACTCAAGCCTGGATTTTGACACTTGACCCACAAGGAGTAAGACCATGAAACCCCAGGAGAAATTGCTCCTTGTTGAATCTGTATTACTTATTAGCCCTGCTGCTGGATCCAGG
The DNA here is from genome assembly GCF_014805655.1 of Passer montanus. Classification (NCBI taxonomy): domain Eukaryota; kingdom Metazoa; phylum Chordata; class Aves; order Passeriformes; family Passeridae; genus Passer; species Passer montanus. The sequence goes on along the minus strand of NW_024369930.1, from coordinate 5,155,356 downwards.
ACTTAGTCCCAACAAGCTCCCTAATGTTGAATACAAATTGCTATAGCTGGGCATATCTCTCAGCTGTGAGTGTTAAAAGCAGTGTGTTGTGTACTGTTAATTGCCACAGAGAAGCTGAAATCAGCTCCTGACTGCTCTGCTCTTCCCTGCTCTGCTCCACAGCCGGTGGTTGAATACTCAACACTGGAGCAGACGGGAGCAGGAGCATCTGCACCAGGCACTTTGCTTTCAGCAAATGGGGTTAATTTAACATGGGAAACATGGGAAAACTTGCACAGGAGCACACAGTGAGTCAGGGATGAAGAAGCTGTCCCTTAGACCTTTCCTTCTGCTGGTTCCTGAGTTTTTGGGGACATGCCATCACTGTGGCACACCGTGAAGGGAGCAGAGAGTGTAAATTTGTCTGAGACCTCAGTTCAGACCTGCCACCACCTGAACACTGCTATTCCTGGACAGCAAGTCAGGCACAGGACAAATACAGGCTGGGGGCTGAGCTTGTGTACAGTAACCAGCATCAAAATGAGTGCTGGGCTCTAATTAGCATGTGTTAATAACTGGGGCTGTAAAGAGCTTTTGTTTTTTACTCTTTAAAGCTCTAAGTAAAAAAAAATAGGAGGAGCTGGTAGTTAGAAAATGCAAATTTTACTGTCAGTTCCACTGACTTTCAGGCCCAGTTTAAAGCACAGAATATTGCTTTGTTGTTGTTAAAACATGCTAATAAATATCCTCAGTGCTCTCCATCAATTATGTTATTTCTGGGCATGAATATTCTCATCCCAGTGTCTGCAGTGAGAGCCATAGACTCATAAATTTATGAGGATAGGGACTGTGTCTATCTGTGGGTGCTAGAGATGGTGATGATAATGTCTTGTAGCTGCACAAAAGACACAAATAAAATATATATTTGTAAAAATACAAATACTGTATTACTGGAATATGTTTGTAGTAAAAGGAGCTGGTGTGTTCTAATCTCAAAAAGTATAACTGAGATAGCTTCTTATCTAAGTAATTAATTATGAGTGTATGTATAATGAACAGTGATATAAATTTAGGTTGTATTTCATTTGCATTTTGCAGAAAAACAAGCAAGGGAAAGGACAGAAAGTCATATGTAAACAATGTGTATATACCATCTCAATAGTTTAAGCTATTATTAAAGGAAGCCCATACTTTGTAGTGGGTGTCAGAGCAACATAATTTCATTTACACTTGCTTGAACTTACTGGGTTTCAATGAACATAAATCCATGTCCTTTATGCTCCAGGCACCCCTGAGAGGTCTCATTCCATCCTGCTGCAATATTCTGTCAACGGTGGCATCACTTGGCACCTGATAGATGAGTTTTACTTCACCCAGACTACAGACGTGCTCTTCATCAACGTCCCTCTGCCCCACGCAGCCCAAAGCAACGCAACGCGCTTCAGGCTCTGGCAGCCTTACAACAACGGTGAGGAAGAGACAGCCCTGGGAGCCCAGGTCCATGCTTGCACAGCTCAGCATCTCCAAGAGAGTGCATTTTTCCAACTGAACAATTAGAGAGCCTCTTAAATCATGGGGCTTTTGTGTTTGAACTCCTTCAATTAGAATTACTGCAGGATTATGTGTAGTGTTCTTAAAAAGCGGTTGAATGTTTTAAAGTGAAGTACCTTCAGCTGATGTCCCTGGATTTGTGCAGAAAAGCATCAGCTTTGGCCCTGGAGGGAGTGGGAGATCAAGAAACACTAATAAAGTTAACTTCACTCAGGTTCTTCTCGTTATTTTTAATGGGCATGATTCTCACTTACACTGAGGCCCCATTAGGTTGCTCCAATTATACAAAAGTGTCCCAAGTGTAAATGGGAACTGGGCCTACCTTACTCAGAATTAACTAGGCATTAAAAACCCATTTAGAAAGAGTATGTAGTGAGCAGTTAATCTTTTGATTAAATTGTAAAGGACTGGAAAACCACAAGAGGAACACAGCTCATTCCTCCTGATTACAGGTGTGCCAGCTGAAGGAAGCTCTTCTCTGCTCTCAGTTACTCTGAGCACTAGCTCCAAGCAGAAACTGACATTAACAGCTCTAAAGAATTCCAGCAATCATTTAGATGTGGTGATTCAGCAACAGTTGATTCTGTGTAGGCAAATTCCTAGCACATCCCAAACAAAAAAAAAGCAACTTCAAATCTGGTCCTGACAGTCCTGTTTCAGTTCATTCTTCTGATGTGTCCTGCCTAAAACAATTATCTAATTTTTTTTTCTGATGAACTCAAACACTTTTAGATAAATGAAAAAATGCTACACAGAAGATCTGTCAATTTAATCCTTCCTCTTCAGTTTGAGAATGCCAATTGTCTGACGTATATGAATACAAAATCCATTAGAGAGGAGGAGTTTCAGAGTTTCCTTCTCTATGGAAGAACTCCTTCCAGGCAGACACAAGCTGCTGAGTGCAAGGATGTAGAATGAAATTGCACTTTCAGGCTGCTTTGACTCTGTAGCAACTACTCATTTAGACGATGCTTAATTGAAGACAATGAATTTCAAAGTAAATAGGCTGCTGAGTGCAAGGATGTAGAATGAAATTGCACTTTCAGGCTGCTTTGACTCTGCAGCAACTACTCATTTAGGCGATACTTAATTGAAGAAGACAATGAATTTCAAAGTAAATAGAATTTAAATAGAAGATAATTGTTCAACACCCATTGCTTTTCACTCTTTGTTTTGCTGTGACTTCTATAAATTTTAGGGAATAAAAGTTAATTCCATAAGGTCAAGCTGGAAAGCAGTATGGAAACTATTTTTATGGAAAGTGAAAATAGTGATCCCACACTTTTAGCACCCTCCTCTTCACATAATCCATAAATACTGGCTGCTGTTCTGCTCTCTAATAATATTAGTATTAGGTCTTAATAGAAATATTTCCATTCCTCCTCTTCACATAATCCATAAATACTGGCTGCTATTAATAGAAATATTTCCATGTTCTTTGTAGGCAAAAAAGAAGAAATCTGGATTATTGATGACTTCATTATTGACGGAAATAATCTGAAGAATCCCATTATCCTTTTGGATACCTTTGACTTCGGTCCTAAAGAGGACAACTGGTTTTTCTATCCTGGTGGAAACATTGGGCTTTATTGCCCATATTCATCGAAAAGAGCTCCGTAAGATTCCCTCAGCAATACAATAGAAAGAAGTAATTTTGTGAAGTGAGTCTAAAGCACTCCTCTCCTTGATTTTCAGGGAGGAAGATTCAGCTATGGTGTTTGTTTCAAATGAAGTTGGAGAGCACTCCATTACCACAAGGGACTTGAGTGTGAATGAAAATACCATCATCCAATTTGAGGTACTTGTCCTCAGAAAGTTATTTTGCCTTTTGCTTCATGTTCTTCTTTATTCTGCCTTGGTATATTTGCCCAGCTGTTCTGTTGCCAAATAGGGAAACCTGTCTAATTTCCCCTCTAATTGATTTGGCATTACTCTCTCTCATGTGAATGTATCATGATGCTCTTAATATACAGATAAGGGAAATTTCTGCCTCAAAGTCTTCTATTTTCTTGCCTAAATTACTGCTTTGTCCATGCCTATATACTTGCACTGACAGCATTAAAGTCCATGTCCTATGCATTGGAGAGTCACAACTGCAGGCAGGAGGACAATTAAAGTATAATGGGAGTCCAAATTGCCACCTCAGAGCCTGCTCAAGGTAAGAGTGCAGCATTTCTACAAGCTCACCAGTGGAGAGCTACAACTTCGTCTGTGACAGTAAAAATAATTTTTCCTACCTGCTGGCTTTACTGCACTGTTGTACTCTCTCAGAGACAAGCTTCTGCTTTCCTTTTGCTTCTGCCCACAACATAGGTGCTGTAGATGAAGCTGGTTTTTGGCTATTGTGGCCTGAAGTCATCCCATTTTCTTTTTTAAAGAAATTTTATGAATAAGGAGCATATTTTTGTGTTTCTAACTCTCAGTGGAAACAGATACCCCAGTGACAACACAGAGTCTAAACTAAACTGTGTTTCTGACTTATCCTAGAATCTAAACTGTGCATTGCCTGGGGCAGCTATTGATGGGAGTAGCCAGTTAGTATTTATTGGTTTAGAGAGGTCATTATATTGTCATTAAGAAACTGGAAAATAATCTGGCACGTAAATTGCCATGCCACAGTTACCAGGCTGCTTTTAACAACAATGTGGCATGTTGTTGCATTAATATGAGCTACATAATATGAGCTACATAATAATCAGCAAATGATAGGAGTTTATAAAAATTACTAAAATGATACTAAGGGTTTTCCAAGAAAATTAGGTTTAGCTGTGTACTCATGCACTCTTCAATTTGTCATGCAACTAATTCATAAATTATTGAATGGAAGCCATTTCCTCTTTTAAAATATAGATTACAGCCTGTAGAGCAAAAATGTTTGAGGTGACTTTAAGATATTATAAGCCTTGATGGCATTAACTCATAAAATCTACATGTTTACTTCCATATGTGGTAAGAACATCATTTTCTGCTCACGTTTTGGAGAACATTAGTGTAAATGAAGGAGTTATGCATAATGCAGAAGTTTCTCTCTGTGTCTCAAGAGTCAAAACCTATATTGGGTCAAGCATCTTTCTAAGCTTCCAGATGAGTAAACAACCCTTCTAGTCAAATGTAGGTTGATGGGACTCATGTGCACTGAAGAGTGATGAAGGAAATTCAGTGTAGGATGCACTTTCAACACTCATGCATAGTTCTAAGCATTACTGTGTTTTAGAAAAAAATAAATTTTCTTAACAGAACAGCATGCTACAAAGACAGCTTTTTTGCTAAAAAGATATATTAAAATATTAAATTAATAAATTAAATTAAATATTACATAGTTTTAATGCAGACTTTGTATTTCATCTGCAATTGGTTTTCATTTGTTGTGTGCTGAGTACAGTACATCTTATTTTATATGACAGTTCATTCTGTAAAAAACTAATTTGTCTTCTTTTACAAAAGCAATCTGAAATTATAAGATCTAAATATCAGTGTAACAGGAAAACAAACTAATTTGCACTGGTTGTTTCAAATTCTGTATTAAACATTCTGTATTCTTTCAGTAGTAGAACTGGTTTTCATGTTCTGCCTTTTCTACTGTTCTTTATATCAGGAATCTTGTGAGCACACCCTGAGAAGTCTGACAGTGCCAAACTAAGACATTGAATCTAAATCCAGTCCAGCTATGGTGCTCTAGGGCTTTGCCACTATACATGAACAAATAGGTAGTGAGTGTGAAAGCTGAACATATTGAGGTGATAAGCTTCTTTTTTTTAATATATGTGACATAAAAGAGGATCATAGTGCAGGTCAGTAATTAACAGCTCAGAATTAACAAAATGTTAATGTTTGCACTTTTTTTTTTAATACTTCTGCTTTTAATAATGCACATTTTCTTGATGCTGTGATTACTTCAGTACCTGCCAGAGGACTGCATTTACTTCAGTACCTGCCAGAGCTGGTGCATTTACTACAGCGATGTTAGCAGCTCTCCTTTGGGATTTGCCCAATTAACTTCAGTTTTCTCTAGGCAGAAGTTCTTGGGGATTTTTTATCACATTTATTTTATCATAACCCATGGTGTGATGTACTCCTGGACGGGAGAGCAATGTGCAAGAGTTCCTGTTCATGTGCATGTCCTGAGTGCATCATCCCTGCTGTTAAGTGGGTTCCCAAATCACCATTTTCCTGGACTAGACAAATACCATACCAAATGGGGGAGGCTGCCTGAGGTGCAGAATGGATGGGAGTCCCACAGTCTGCCCTGGGTCACCTTCTGTGTTTGATGCCTTGGCCCCCAGATCAATATTGGCTGCACCACTGACAGCTCCTCTGCTGACCCAGTGAGGCTGGAGTTCTCCCGGGACCTGGGGGCCACCTGGCACCTGCTGCTCCCCTTGTGCTACAGCAGCAGCAGCCACCTCAGCTCCCTCTGCTCCACCGAGCACCACCCAAGCAGCACTTACTACGCAGGCACTACCCAGGGATGGAGGAGGGAGGTCATCCACTTTGGAAAACTGCACCTCTGTGGGTAAGTGTCCAGCTCCTGTTCCTGCCCAGCTGCTGGTTGCTTTGCTTCTATTTCTGTTTTTCACCCAGCACAAGGGTGGTGCATAAGGACTGCAGCACTATAGCAGACCAAATTGACCAATTTTTCTCTGCTTTATGCCCTGAACAGCAGCAGCCACCTCAGCTCCCTCTGCTCCACCGAGCACCACCCAAGCAGCACTTACTACGCAGGCACTACCCAGGGATGGAGGAGGGAGGTCATCCACTTTGGAAAACTGCACCTCTGTGGGTAAGTGTCCAGCTCCTGTTCCTGCCCAGCTGCTTGTTGCTTTGATTTCTGTTTTTCACCCAGAACAAGGGTGATGCATAAGGACTGCAGCACTATAGCAGACCAAATTGACCAATTTTTCTCTGCTTTATGCCCTGAATGTTAGCTAGTGTTCAGGTGATTCCCCAAATCAAATTGTGCCTAATGCTGATGTAGAATAACCACAGGCAACTTCCTATTACCTATATATTTAATTAGTGATAGTTTAATAGAAGGGAGTTGCTTGTTGAAATTAACACAAAACTGACTGTTCTTAGTGTGCTCTGAGTGCTCTTTGCAGAACTGCATCAGCCATTTGAATTCACTGATGATATTCTTGCACGAAATTTGAGTTTCATAAGAAAATGCAGTAAAATGTGAGCTAGTATAAGCTTGATTCCAATTCAGTACGAAGAAATGGTCTGATGTAAATAATGCCTCAGTCAATCAGGCTGGATGATAACACAGCATAGAAAAACAATACGTGCTAGCAGGCATAGTAATATGTAACTCTTCAAAGTAAAAACACTACTGTTTACTTTTTCAGGAATAACTGTCATCTAGCATCAACTTACTTTTTGTAAAAGCTTACAACATTAATGATTAAACTGTAGCATGTATGAATGCAAATGAGCTATGCAACTATGAGAATTTATGAGTCTATGCAGCTATGAGACCGAGTATTTATGAAACTACTGCAGTCAATGGGTCCTCCACTAAATAAATGACCCCATATGTGCCTCTGAAAGTATGAAGACCTATATAAGGAATAAGAATCAAGTTTGGAAAGACTGATTGTTTAATTATTTAAGGAAATGTTTAAATTTTAAACTTGAGTTTTCTGGTTTATGACAGTTAACATTTCAAGCATGCAATAGGTAACCATCTCTTTCAGCAGCTCACTGGTACTTCCTGGTTTTGTGCAAAAGAATGATTTTACCCTTTAGCCAACCATCAATGCATCCCTCCAAATAAAAATTTTCACTGTGCAGACTCCTAACTCATTTAAACCTTCCAGGATTTTGATTTAGTCCCCTGTTCCTGAGTGCTTCTATCCTGTTTTTCTACCTTCCTTTCCTATTCCTTCCCCAACACACCAGGCCAGGAGCCCATGGCTGACAGCCAGCCAAGCCCAGCAGTGCAGAGTAGTTTAAATTCAGTGCATTAAATCTCTGGGCCAGAGGGCTGAAGGGGGATTTCTCCACCAGAATCTACTGGAATAACAAGAAAAAAATCCAAGCCTTTCTCCGTGTGTAATTCAAAAAAAATCCCCCAGCCTTTTCATGTCCCAAGTGCCGAGTGGTTATATTTTAACTGAGGATGAAGACATTTTAAGAAATTTCCACTACATATGTAATTTTAGAAATTAATATATGTTCTCAGCAGACAGCTGTAAGTAATAGTTAGTATTCCAGTTATGTCCTGAAGAAAAGGTCCAGGGCCTGCTGAGCCAGAGAAGAAACCCCAAATAAGCAGTGGTTCACTCTCTGCTTCAGACACAAGTTGTGGTTCACCCTCACCAGGAGTGACCCTGAGAGGAGGAGCTGATTTGTCTCAGGAAAACAAATCCAGCCTGTGGGGCAGAGGTCTACTCTCAAGAGGAGCTTACAACACCTCCAGCCTCACTCTTGTGTCCTTCCCCTCAGGGCACACTAAAGTTGATGATTTTGACTTCCAGCAGAACTCTGGCATCTTTCTTGTGAAAGTAGTGTCTTAGTAGTGTCCCCACCCTAAATCCCCTCATAAAAATTTCTTTTTATCAAATCAAGGAAATCATTGTCAGCTACAATTACCTACAGAATTGATTCGCCTGCTGAATTTAGATATCTTTAACAAGACACATTAAACACGCAAGGCAATTAAGTACTTCCCCCTTCTCAATCTTCTGGTTTCCTTCCTCCCTTAAAACATTTTCTCAACTGGGAATAAAATTAGTCTCTCAAGTATTTTCCTCATCTCAATTTGTTTTCCCTCCTTCCCCAGTTGGTTCCTTTTAATATGCAGCATTGATGCAAGTAGCACTTAGGAGATGAATTAAAAATGACAGGACAGCACCCAAAGGAGAATATAGTTTAAATTAACAACTTGCAATATCAGCCTGATTTAAGATTAAGCTTCCTGAAAGCAAGCTGAATACCTGGTGACATGACAGATCATGTTTCCTTCTGGGTAATTGAGGGTGAGATCCTCCCACTCCACCCCTACAGGTGGTCTCCCTGGGGGCACAATGGAAGCATGAATTAGAATCTCACTCTGCAGGAGAGGGTGAAAGTGGCCGGGTCTGACCCACACACTGTACACCAAAGCAGAAGGGAATCCACCAGACCACGGCCTTTCATCTTCCCCGTGAATGATGGAGTTAAGAGTAGCTGGATTTTAAATTTTGAAAATCATGCCTGTCATTCAGTTTTGAGATTACAGCTAATGAATAGTGTTATTTTTATTTCTGTCAGTACTTGGGTTGAATGTCAACATAAAGATGCATGAGGTACTGAAGGAATTAGATCTAGCAGTCAGTTTCTAGAATTAATCTATTTATCAAGCCACTTCTGACAGAAAGAATAATATATATGTGCACATAATGGTATATGTATGGAATACAAAAAAAAAAAAGGGACTGTTATTTAAAATAAGCACGCTTTATGCCATTTTCAGGCTGGCGAGGTTCAGGTGGTACCAAGGATTTTACCCTGCTGGATCCCAGCCTGTGACCTGGGCCATTGACAACGTGTACATCGGCCCTCAGTGCGAGGAGATGTGCAACGGGCACGGCAGCTGCATCAACGGCACGCGGTGCATCTGCGACCCCGGCTACTCGGGGCCAACCTGCAGGATCAGCACCAAGAACGCTGACTTCCTCAAGGATGACTTCGAAGGTATCTCTTTCAGGAGGGGGCATCTGAATGCTGCCCGTCCATCCATCCCAGTGCAACCCGGGGTTCAAGGGATTAACCAGCAAAGCCTTCCTCAGCCCTGCATGCTTCTGATTAGAATTTATGCCGTGGGGGTATTCCCATGAATGAAGTAGTTCAGATGCCGTTTGCCAGTGGGGTTTGTGGCCTGATGCACTGTTAATGCTGGATTACAAAACCTTCATTGAAACAGAACTTCCTGAAACTCTACATGTAGAAAATAATCTCGGAAGCAAATTGTGTTTTGATGGTAGTTTGACTTTAGCACAGACAGAGCATTTGCCAGTGAGGCAGACAGCAGAGGGCATTACAGCCCTCTGTTTTACAGGCATTACAGAGTGTCATTTCTCACTACAAGGGAAATCTGACTTGCCCTACTACAGCACACATGGTTTCAGAGCAGACCAAGTGTCTCAGTAGTGGGAGCCAGTGCTCAGCAGCCAGAGCAGACCCCAAGAGAGGGAAGGCAGGAGGGAGCTCAAAGCCTCATGCATGCCTGGGCACACAACTGTAAAACCCCTTCGAGGCTTCCCCCACTAGCAAGCACGGCAGGAGGAGCATGTTTTCATAAAGCAGCACCTGTGAACTAAACTCATTCCCTCACAGCTGCTGCTGCTCATTTTCAATTTTGCTAGCCCTTGCTTGCATGCTATGACATGGAACCCAAAGTTTCTTTATAGACCCAAGTACATTGTTGTTACCTTAAAATAAATGATGAAAGGTGGAAAACCTTGTGAATAACTGGAAACAAAGATCCCAGACCTCATACTTCTGGGTTTATTTTGTTTATTTTGTTTTGATTTGTGTCCGATTTCTAGAATACATGGCATTGGAAACACTGAATATTTCTCAGTCAGCATGTGATTTTTAATTTATCTCTCTTCCTCTGGAAGGAGCACTCTTGCAGCAGGAGCACTTCAGAGTAAATCATAAATATGTATTCACTGTGTATTCAGGTCAGCTGGAGTCGGATAGATTCCTCCTTGTGAGTGGTGGAAAGCCATCAAGGAAATGTGGTATCATGTCTGGAGGAAACAACCTTTTCTTTAACGAAGAAGGTTTACGTATGCTGATGACTCGAGACCTAGATTTGTCACAAGCCAGGTAACACCTTTCAAAAGTTCTTTCAGGATTTCATTGAGGAAATGCCATACTGAAGAACGATACATATGTGATATTTCTCTAGTAAAAGCAAGCTGACATATTCTGTGGTGCTCACACTAGCAAATGCTCCATTTTAACAACTGCCACCATGATAAGTTAAATTTAAATTGAACTTTAATTGCATTAATCATTTAAATGTTGCTTTTTTTCCCCTAAATAAGAATTCCAGAAACTTATTGATGCCACACCTTCAGTAGTTAATGCAAGCTTTTGTTTCCTAAATCCATAACATGAGAAATTATCTGCTTTTCTTACAGTCTAGTGTACTATGAGCCATTACTGAAACAGGAGTATCTGCTGAAAGTATAATTCTTACATTTGTCATCTCATAATTCTTTCATTTCTGAACCTTTTTTTCTTATTGTGCACATTTGTTTCCAATAATTCACTGAGAAATTCCCATCAAGCTGTCACCAGCTATTGAAAACCAAATATTTTAGTGTATTTACAGTTTATGGTGTATCTTTACAGCCTGCAGAAGAGACATGTGATGAGTGAGACATGCTAAGCAAGACACATTACAAAAATTTACACTAATATGAATTCAACTCCATCCCAGTTGTGAGCATGCTAACCAATAGGCATTGTTTTCTAATTTGTTCTGTATTTTAGCAGCCATGTCTGTCAGTGCTGCAAGCCACACTCAGCACCTGGGGATTGAAATCAAGTGGACTCTGCAATCCACTGCCATCTAATCTGTGTTTTAAAGAATTTAACACAGGGGACAGTGTATCACCATCATGGTGATACTGGTAGCTGAAACTGCACCAATGAAATATCAGTAAGGAAAGAATATTGCAGGTATCACAGCTGATCAAATCCCTTTCAATTCTGAAGTACTAGAAGAACATGCACACATTTGAGTGTTACTAGATTTACACAAAACACTGTGCTTTTCCATTTCAAAATAGGCAGAGCCTTTGCAAAATATCTTTGGGATAAGAAGAGAGATATTTAAAAATACTTTTTTTATCTGGTAGACAGTGTTACCTACATTTGGGTGGCTTATTACTACATTAGTAAAACTGGAATAGCAATGCAAAGAAATCAGATGCCACAGAGACAAGGTCACCTGGGTTTATTTCCTTTGAATTATGTGGCGAATGTTGGAGTAAATCTGAGGAGGCAGAAAGACTTGCCAGCAATGAAGCAAATCAATTACATTTGATATGTTGATCCATGAGGGTACCCAGTGCTCCTTTACAGCACAAGCAATATGTTATGTCTGGGACATGGAGGTGGATATAATCTATAGCAAAAGCAGTTATATCTAGTAGCAAGAGAAACTGTGAGTCACAGTGAGGACTAGAATTAATTGACTTGTAAGTCTGGCATTTTATTGGAGCTTTGTCTGCCCAGCATCTCTGCAGCCTCCACTCCCAGCAGATCTACCTGCAGATCAAACCAGAACAAGATTTTTGATATAAAACTTCTTTTGCGCCATTTCATTTAACCGTGAGCTAGGCAGCACTAATGCAATAATAATTAGAACAGATAAAACACTCTAAAGCTGTGCAAAAGCAGTGCAAACATGAATTAATATTTGTAATATCCCTGCAAGTCCAATAAGTAAATATCATTACAGCACGGTTCCCTCTACTCCAAGTGCACAGTGGAGCTATTTATGAGCATCAGCTGACGGGAGGGATTTCTCAGTTTGATACAAGTCTATTGTGCAGCTTTGGAGAAGCCAATTAACTGGGGGATGAAAGCACTGCTGTCCCTGGGTGGCTTGGGCTGGCTTCAGGGAAGCCGGCACATTTAAACGGTGTAATTTAGACAAATTTCCCAGGCTGACAAAATGGACAAAATGATCCCTGAAAGTGAAATGTGCTTTGTTCTCCCGTCCAGATTTTCTCTGGTTTATGCCAATGGAAAACTGGGATGCTTATTTTGAATTTAAGCATTTCAGCAAATTCGTGGCAAATTATGATCTACTTAGAGCACAGTTGCTTTTCTGCCACTAAAATCTGTACTCATGGGATACAGGGATAAAAATTTCACCCAGGATTATGTTTCTGATATTTGCAACACCATCTGCTGTGCAGACAAAAGCTGAAAACATAAATGACCAGCTTTGTTCAGCCTCTTATGCCTGGCAAACTACCACACAGGCAAAATGAATTTTTGTCATGCCACCTGTCTGTCTAGTTATATTCTAGAAGCTTTGGAAAGGAAATCATAAGATCTCCTAAAGAAGGCTGTTACAGCTAGAAAACGCAGGGCTAGTCAGTAGACAAACTCCAAGGCTCTCTAGTTCACTGTGTAGGATGTTGTAGAAAATAGATCTTTCTGCTAAGTGGAAAGATTTTTCCCTGTTAGATTTGTGCAGTTCTTCATGAGACTGGGATGTGGCAAGGGGGTGCCTGACCCCAGGAGCCAGCCTGTGCTGCTGCAGTATTCACTCAACGGGGGCCTGACGTGGAGCCTTCTGCAGGAGTTCCTCTTCAGTAACTCCAGCAACGTGGGTCGGTACATTGCCCTGGAAATTCCCCTGAAGGCCCGCTCGGGCTCCACGCGGCTCCGCTGGTGGCAGCCGTCCGAGAACGGGCATTTCTACAGCCCCTGGGTCATCGACCAGGTGAGCAACCCTCGCGGGCCTTTCTTCTTTTAGCACATCTTAGACTGGATTCAGCCCTAATCTGTCCCTTTTTTTGGCATGTATCATTTCACTGAGACAAGCAAAAATGCTTATTAAAAAGACATTTAGAGCGCAATTACTGTTCGATGAGCTCATGGTTTTAATGCACAATTTCCATGTGCAGCACTTGTTGCCCATTTTGATTCTAAGAAAGTCTTCTACATGTGTGTACAGCCTCAGGTTCACATTGCAGGAGGCCTTACCACACAGAATGGAAGTCTGATTTCAAACTTCAAAAAACTTCATTTAAAATATGTAATTGGCTTGGTATAATATAATAGAAAAAGCCTATAGAAAAATATCAATCTTGTGAATATCAGTATAAATTTTATGAAAATAAAGTTTCATATTTGGGATTTTCTACTATAAAGATTATTATATTACTTTGTATGACTTGGTGAAAATCACAAATTGTTTATCTCTAAAATTATTATGCTCTAAGTAGTGTCATTGGGTTGTCCAACTACAATTTGCTTTAATATTTATAACTTTTTTTAAAGAAGTTCAGATTGTTAGGAGAAATCTAACCAGTCATTTTAATGTTGTGGTTACACAATTTTACTTCCCATCCCTCTGTTTAGAAATGAAAAAATACTCATTGTTTCGATATCCTGATTGAATGTAGCTATATTTGTTCAGAACGATCAGAAACTGAACTCAGAATAACAAATGAAAAATAATTTTACCTTGCTTGCTGTTGAAGAGTAAAATGATGATGTTTTATGTCAATGGCAAAACAGAGGCTATTTCCCCACTTCTATCAGCAGACATGATCTGATAGCAGTGCACCAGGTAACAGAAGAGCAGAACAATCACTAGGAAAGTGCTATCACTTTGTTTCTGCTAACACTTTATTTTGTGTTCACTTCATTGAGACTGAGTTCACGTCCCTGAATTTTAGATTTGTACAGCTGAGCCAATCTCTTTCCTTTACAGGGAAGAGATACTCCCCTTTCTCATGGCCTAAATTCTCTACTAAGTAATCTTGTCAATTTTGGACCGGCAGAATAAACACATATTGTCTGGTCCATCTCTTCCTCCCTCAGGTTGCTGCTACTCCCCTTTCTCATGGCCTAAATTCTCTACTAAGTAATCTTGTCAATTTTGGACCAGCAGAATAAAACACACATAGTCTGGTCCATCTCTTTCTCCCTCAGGTTGCTGTGTCACTTGTATGCTTGTGAAGACTTCTAGACATTTCTCCTTTTCAGTGACAATTTCTTTCCTAATGTTCCAGATCCTTATAGGAGGAAATATCTCCGGCAATACAGTATTGGAAGATGATTTCACCACCCTGGACAGCAGGAAGTGGCTGCTGCACCCTGGTGGAACGAAGATGCCGGTCTGCGGCTCTGCTGGGGATGCCCTGGTGTTCATTGAGAAAGCCAGCACCCGCTACGTCGTCACCACTGACATCGTCGTCAATGAAGACTCCTTCTTGCAAATAGATTTTGCAGCTTCCTGCTCTGTCACAGATTCCTGTTATGGTAATGACTTGTTAGTGATCCCTGCCATTCCTCTTCCTCCACTGCAGAGGAAAGTTCACTTGTTTTCTGGTTATTCATTGTAATAAGAACTGAGAAACAAAAGAAAGCTGCATGTTTCTGTTAGAAATTGTAACATCAGCTTTTTTATTCCAGGTGTCTGAAGCCTAAGATAAACTGAAGTAAATAATTCCCTGTGAGCATCTACATTGCAGTTCAATCAATCTCAGAAAAAGACTAACAGCTGCCTTACTAAAAACATCCATTTAGTAGATAATGTCCGCTGCTTGGGGTGGTGGTGTAATAATAAGCAGCTGGGTGTTCCAGAATATGTTTCTTGCTTTGTGGTTCTGCATTTTCAGTGTAGTCTCAGTTCTATCTCACTTGTACCCATATATCTAAGAAATCATTTATACCAACATACATCTGACACTTGCTAAGGCAGCATCAACTACAAACATTTATATTGTCCATACGAAATAATAAATATGTGTAGACCTATATGTTTCCATCTATGAATGTGTGCATACATACTATGCACGTGTGCAAATCGCTTAATGATAATAATGATGCAATTTTTAATTGCCTAGCTTCCTTTATATATGATGTCTATTGAGTGCAGAGACAGATTTTATATGTGTATTTACACATATATACATACAGATAAATGAATAAAAATGTGCTCTGTACTCATCACATCAAATACACATTCCATGGAAATTAAAAATTGGTTCACTATGTGAATTTTAAGGCACACAATAAATAGGTTTTTCTTAAGAACAAGCCTTTTAATGCTTGTTTTACATATCCTCTTAGAGTAGGGTTTTAAGGTATAGATGTTTTTAATGAGGACAAGAATATAATATATTATTATCTTGTGGCTCTTAGAGTAGGATTTTTAGGTATAGATGTTTTTAATGAGGACAAGAATACAATATATTGTATCATGTGTTATGCCTTAATTTACTGGGTTGCTGAATTTTCCTATACAATTCTGTATAAAAATGGAAAAAGGTTTTACATGAAGTTTCCAGATTCAGCTTCTCTGATTTTACTAATCTGAAGCTACTTATATGTTTAAAAAATTTTCTTTCTTTTGTTATTAAGAATACTGCGGTATCCTGAGATCATCTCTGCTAAGTTTAGAGGCATTTGGGTGACTGAGCCATACACTGGCAAAGAAACAGATCCTTATTTTGTTGGGGGGGGTTGTTTGTTTCTTTGTCTACAACCCTTATCATAATATTAAATTAGTCAGGAGGGGGGGGGGGGGGGGGGTTGTTTCTTTCTTTGTCTACAACCCTTATCATTATCTTAATATTAAATTAGGCAGGACACTACCTAATCATGCTTCCAGTCATGATGAGTAAAGCTTTTCTTTTGGTGAGGGAAATTTAACACTAAAAACTCACTTACACTTGTTTGTATCTACTTGTCCTTGTATTTCTATAGCACT
Source organism: Passer montanus (assembly GCF_014805655.1). Classification (NCBI taxonomy): domain Eukaryota; kingdom Metazoa; phylum Chordata; class Aves; order Passeriformes; family Passeridae; genus Passer; species Passer montanus. The sequence continues at coordinate 5,139,371 of NW_024369930.1, read as the reverse complement.
GTCTTCTGTGCTGAAACATCAAGTAGGACTGATTGGGTGATTAAGGGTCATTCCCTGTGCATGAGGGTAGAAGAAATGGGTCTGTCAGTAATCAAAAGAAGATCACAGATTTATCACCCCTATCACTGCAACCACGCTCCATGTTTTACACAGCCAGCTCAGACAAAGTACCTGGCAGCTGGAACATTTACTTCAAGTACCAGTTCTGCACGTATTATTATTTACATTTTCATGGCTGCATGAAGTTTGACTGGAAGTATTTAGTGAGCTTGACTAACCTTTAATTTTCATAATAAAAGCTTATAAGCCATAAACATCAAAACAATGAAATTGCTGATTTTCACTGAGAAATGAATGTGGCTAGACTGTGTTTGAATGGAAACAAGCTCAGTGACTAACAAACTCAAATTAAAATTGTGCTGGATAATTAAATGAGCTGGTCTGCAGGAAGGGTGGAAGGCTGACTAAGGCATCCTGTGACAGAGAGCCAAAAGTTTGAATTTGAGTGTTGCTCTGATTTACAGAGCAATCACATCCAGCTGAATCTCACTCTTCAAGCCTGAAAAACAAAGTTTGGTGGTCATGGTGCTGTCACATCATTTTCTTGCATGCTGCAGCTAGAGACATTGTCTTGACTTAATCCTGGCACCTTAATGTTGGCTCTGTCTTTTTATCTGTGGTCCCTTGAGTTAGGCAGCAGATATGGAGATGTGCTGCAGACTCCCCCTGAGCTATACCTGCTCAGCAACATGTAACACACCCTCCACAATGCCACCAAAGGAGGTAGCTTTGTGCTCCTGACACAAGGTTTTGAAAAGTTCTGAGTGGTTGTTTTGTCAGTTCAGACTTGTGATACTGTCTTGGGCTTGTACTTTATTATAGGCCTATGGATACAGGTCTCTAAATTAAGTAACTAATCACCTTTCCACCCTTAGCTATTGAACTGGAATATTCAGTGGACCTTGGGCTGACCTGGCACCCAATTTTGAAAGACTGTCTTCCCACTAATGTGGAATGCAACAGGTACCATCTCCAGAGGATTCTCATTTCAGACACTTTCAACAAGTGGACCCGGGTTACTTTGCCTCTGCCTCCCTATACTAGGTAACTCCCTCTGGTTTTCTGCAATATAAATCTAAAAGCACAACTAGGTACTTGTCGTGTCATGATATATTATGGAGTTTTCATAATTGTACTGTGTCCTTTTTGTTTGGTCCATGTAAATAGCAACAAATAAGTATAAGTAAATGGAGCTTTATCCTATAGAAACTGCAAACACAGGTAGCAAGGGTATCAGGCTCTCAGCACTATTTGACTCCACAGCTTTGCTCCTCCTGCCGAGCCTTATCTCCTCACATAGGCTGAGCTATCTGCTGGCTCAGAAGTATCAAAGCACAGGTAGGGTCTTGAGATGACTGTCATGAAAGATGCCACCAAAGGCACATACAAGTTTGGAAACAGAGACTTTTATTTTTTAGCTATTGTACCAAAAGCACCTATACAGTTGCTACACATTTTGACACTAGCAATGAAAAAGTCTGTGTTCTGTTCCTAATCATTTGGGGCATCTGGACTCTTCTCTATCTTCTGTGCAGTTACATCAAGTAATAGCACTTTTTTTAGGACTTCTTCCCAGCATTAATTTTCTGTGCTTCCTCTTTTGTGAGGCTTTGCTACCTATCATCTGTAAAAATCCATTACCCTGTCAGTTCTTGTATAAAGACTAAATTTGTGTTCAGAGTAGTATTTCTGGGGTTCAATGGGATAAATCAGGGCTGGGATTGATGTTCTAAAGCAATTGAATTTGGACCTGAAAGGACACTACCACCTGAGATAAACCCAGGTTTATAAATAACTATGATTTTAGGACTGAAGAGTTTCTTGAGCAGTACATGTCACAAGAATTCTGATGCCCTACTGAGGCAAAAATTACACTTCTGTCCAATCCCATAATTGTATTTTTTGGCTCAAGTAATACAGTTTCCCAAAGTTATTAAGACATGAATTCCATGAGAAAGGTTATTACAACCTTATCTCATAAGTAAGAGAGATGTTGAGCTTTAGGATAAGAACAGTGCAGCTAATAGGACTTTTAGTCTAGCTGCAATATAATTTTTATGCTGCTTTATTATTTCAAGCTGTGTAATAGCAGGTGTGTGTCTCCAGTTGTTTATGCCTGTATGTTTTAGGCATATGCAGGCTGTGTAGTCAGTGGCTTGGCCAGGTGCTCACCACCCATGTCTAGGCAGCCTCTCAGGGCTCCTGTGCTCCAGAGTGCTGCCTCACCTCTGGCCTCAAGAAGTCAGTGGACACTTACTTTTAACTGGGAGCTGATTTTAAAATGCAAATGCAAAGACAAATCTTCCCACAGGAGCATTAGCTCCATGTATTGTTAGTGATATGCCCAGCCAAAGCACGTAGTGTAAGATATAGGTGCTTGTCTTTATTTTGAACGGACTTCCTCACAATTTTTATGTTTATTTTTTTAAACACTGCTTGGTGAACAGTTGAGCTGAGCTCAGAGCAGTAGATATTTGGATAAACAAGTTATTTATTCAGCTCATGCAACATTTTCATAAAGAAATAATTCATGGGAGAATAATGACTTTATCATATGAGGTACATTTTACACTGAATAGTTTTTGGGGATTTTGTTAGGATTTTTGGGGGCGGTTTTATGGAGGTTTTTTTGTTTTGGTTTTTTTGTGTGTGTTTATAGTAATTGTGATTTCTCTTTGAGATTCAAAAGAAAACAGACTACCAAAAGTTCAATGCTGCCATCTAGTGCTGTACAGCAAAACACGGATTAGCTTGAATTCATAGTTACAGAAGTTCATCTACTCACAGCTCTTGACTCACAGTCTACACCTGCATGAGCTGAATAACTATTTAGTGTCCCCTGACTGTTTTGGATAGATTTTCGTCATCTATCTTGGGAGCTGAGACACTTAATTCACATATAAGGCACTATAAGACCATTTTAATCAACAAAATTAATATAATTTACTGAGTAGAGCCAGGATCATGCTACAGACAATTTCTTGGCATTTCCAGCCAAGCCCTGGGTGGGGAGGAGGGAAGAAACTGCAAAGCCAGGGTCATGCTGCAAGCCCTGCATGGGCCTTCCCACCTGTCCCCACACCCACTCCCTAGAGCTGCTCTTAACCTGTGTGGCTGGGAGAATTCATAGAGAGAAAGCCAGGTAAATTTGTTGACTTGGACTTATTGACTGGCTCAGGATGAAACTTGGAGGGTTTGGATTATTCTGGCTTGATCAGCTCCTAGCTGTCCCTCAGGTTTGGATCTGTGTTGAGACATGTTTATGACTGGCCTGAGCTTCCAACTGGGAGTGCCACCTTTTTCCTACCTCCTCTCCACTGCACCAACCATGGCCCACTTGCTTTGCTTTCACTGGTGATCTATTTCCTACCTCCCACACTCTCAGCTTTATACCAAGCACCCATGCTTTGTTCTGTTTTCAAAATGTGGGCACCCTTTTCTTAGAGGGATGTTGTCATTGTCAGAAACCGGCCCTGGGTCATGCTGGTATCAAACAAATCTCCCAAGAGCAGGCTAGCCTCAAGACTAACATTTCCTTTCAATCAAAATAAAGATTGCCTTAGCTAGAAAATACAGAATTCTATTTTTCTTTCCCTCCCAAGGTCTCAAGCAACTCGTTTCCGCTGGCACCAGCCTGCTCCATTTGACAAGCAGCAAACGTGGGCAATCGACAACGTTTACATCGGGGATGGCTGCATAGACATGTGCAGTGGCCACGGGAAGTGCATGCAAGACAACTGTGTGTGAGTGCCACCTGCTCCCTGTCCTGCCCAGGGCTGTAGCATTTCACTCCTCCTCTGTCATTCTGATGAATTTGCAGGAAAAACTGTGATACAATTCTACAAAGGAAGGTGGATTTTGCTGTTAAAACTGAGCAGGGCAGTGGGTCCACATGGGAATAGAATTAACAAGCAGAAGGGGTTGGCCCTGCCAGAGCTCTGACTGTCCATGCTCCATGGCCAAAGCAGAGGCAGCTCCACGGCCTTTCCTCAGTGGTTGCCCATCAGTTCTGCTCTTGCCTCTGCTGCATCAATTCCCCTCGCACCGGGCAGGGAGAGGGTTCCCCTTGAGTTTGCATAGCCCTGTAGGGACATACAGTCCTGGAGCTTCCCAGAATATGTTCTCCTTATCCCCAAGGGATTTCACACCATGTCCCTGTGCTCTTAACCTGGTTCTTGGTGCAAAGAACCTGGGCTGAAGGTGGGACATATCCACTAAGCAGGATGTATGCCAGCTCTCCACAAGGACAGATTTTGCTTTTTGACTGGAGTTATTGTGATGGTCTGATGACTCTGCTCCATGGTAGGGTTTGCCAGGAGAGGCAGACTGGCTTGATCCTCAAACTGTTTGCATAACAATCCACACAGAGTCCTGCAAAGCTAGCAAACAAAAACCCCCAGATTTGCCTGTCTTGGCAACAGAGAAATACCTTCCAGATGGATGTATTGCTTTTTTCCCAGCCACAAATGGCAGCAGAAATGGGAGAATGGTTGTATAATTGCACTGTGACTGTGTTTTTTAGAAATATATTTCACTGCAGAATAGACATATTATTGTGTTCTCCTCTATCCTGACAACACTGAAGTACCAAGACACAATATCCCTGGTGAAATCTCATTGTAGCAGAACACAGTTCCAAACTGTTATCCAGTCTTTGACACATTATAAGAATGTTTTTCAGAGGGGAAAAAAAAGAAAAGGGAGAACTATATAAAGATAAGAAAGCACCCCTCTACTGATATTTTACAGAAACTTGAACTTTAACATTAGCAGGACATTTTTAGGCTTGGCACATTCTCTTGGTTTATTTATCCAAGCACAATGTATTTCACTGCTTTTACTATGTTTGGGAATGTACCCTATAATAGAAGCTCGAATGATACACAGTACCAAGCCTACAAAAAAGTAATTTTTGTTTCATATTAACTACAAAACGCCAGATGTTTGAAACCCCCACATACCAGTTGTGCACTAGTAAATGATGCCCCTCTGCAGAATAAGATGGTACCTTAATAACAGGCCAGCTGATTTGTGCATTTGTTTTGCCCTGCAGCTGCGACGAGCACTGGGGCGGGCTGTACTGCGACGAGCCGGAGGCTCCCCTCCCCAGCCAGCTGAAGGACAACTTCAACCGCTCCCCCTCCGCCCAGAACTGGCTGACAGTGAACGGGGGCAAACTGAGCACCGTCTGCGGGGCCGTGGCCTCTGGGATGGCTCTTCACTTCAGCGGGGTGCGTGTCCGGCACAGGCACCAGCTCGCTCCACCTGACACTATAAGTGGGGCTGATTTTAAAAGTTAAATAGCAAGGCGTTAAAAAATAACAGCATAACATATCAGACATGTAAAATATTTTTAAAAATTAAATCCTTTGCGTGGCTGAAGGTCAAAGTCAAACAGGTCCTACAGATTAGGGTCAGCCAGAAACACTCCAAGAAAGCTGATACCATGTTCCTTGATATGCTGCAGCCAGGAGAATGAGATATAGTGTGTGTGGGTCCTGAGAGGAGCTGTAGAGGAGCCTTTGAAAGTGGAGCTGGTAGGTTAAAGCACAGTATAAATATGCAGACTTTTAATTTTCCTCTTAAGACTCTCCTCATAGCACTTAAAACTTTCAGACCGGAGGTTGGTGTGGCTTCTAATCAGACCACAGAGGTAAATTAATAACTAGCTATTTGCACTTGTATGACTTGCACATGGTCCATGACAATGCAGAGCCACAGAAACACAGAATGGGCTGGGTTGGAAGGGGCCCTGGTGGGTAATCTGGTCCAGCCTCCCTGCCCAAGCAGGGTCACCCTAAAGCGCACTGCATCCACGTGCAGACTCATCCTTCAGAGGTCTCACAGGTGGGTGTGTTCAGAGTAAGCTGAACAAAGTAAAGTAAAATTTTCTAGGTTAGCTACATATGTAGGTATATAACCCTGACTGCTGCTGAACTACAGTTTGCTAACAGATAACCTCAGGATTATAAAAATGATGAAATAGTATTTTAGAAACATGTAAAATTTATGCCTGAGATCACTTCTGTCAAATTTACAACTAAGTTCAAACTGACAAAAGTTTTCTAAAATAAACTAACAAAAGCATTACACTTCGACTTAATTCCAGTAAGTCTAAGTAGACTTCAACTTAGCAATGTGAAATACATAAGGTATTGTGGAAAACACACATACTAAAATTGCTTTGCCATTTGATTGTTTGCATAAATTGAATCATTAGTACATAATCAATGATTCGTTAGTTCTGCATGGAAAACTTCGTGATTTACAATAGAGGCGTGGATTTCTGCAACTTCTGTATTAAGACGAAAGGTGAATACCTGAATGTTGTAAAACTGAAGGTACAAGTAGCATATATAGATACACAACAGAAATTTTAGAAATGAAACATTATGTCTTCAGGGGAAAAAAATTATATATATATATATAGTTCTGTTGTAGCTTTACTCTTGAAATAATTAATAAATTTTTGTACAATTTAAAAATTTTTGCAGCATGAATCCACATTAATAGTGACTACATAGTCTAACACTTTTTATGAACTTAAGTTTTGCCAGACAACACCAGCCAACATATTTTTTCATTGCTTTTAAGGGCTGCAGCCGTATGTTAGTTACAGTGGATTTGAACCTCACCAGTGCAGAATTCATCCAGTTTTATTTCATGTATGGATGTCTGATAACTCCTAATAACCGCAACCAAGGAGTGCTGCTGGAGTATTCTGTGAATGGTGGAATCACCTGGAGCCTCTTAATGGAAATTTTCTATGATCAATTCAGCAAGCCTGGGTTTGTAGATACCTTCTTTCTGCCTGTGTAAATTTCTCCGCTAAAGTCAGGTGGTCTTGAATGTTTCACTAGAACCTGTGGGATATGTTAGTGCTGTGGTTTGGATGTCACGTTGCGATGTACGAGTTCAGCCTGTACAGTCCTATAGGTGTTTATTAAAGGCCTTGGTGCATGTATTGAGAGCATCAACATCTGTGCAGCTGCTAGGCCAGAAACACAAGAATACCTAGGAGCCTGTAGCAGTCTGGTAGATTTACAAATGGTTGCAGGAAGATAAATTAATAACTACTGTAGTGATGTCCATCCTGTTCTTAAAGCTGCTAACCTTTGCAATCAATTTCTTTATTGGCAAGATCATAAAATCACTGATTGTTACAAGTTAGTTATAAAATGGTGTGGCTAGGAGAAACTGCTTTTCTGCAGTAATCCATCAAAAGGATGGATACACTCAAGCCCTACTTTCAGATGTTTGTGAGATTCAAATCATGCATATATTTGAGCTGACCATTTTCTCACTGACCAATTTAAAAGATTCACAGAAAATGGGGATGTGAGGGACTTATTATTTGTTTTTATTCAAGCACACCAAGAAATCACTAGCACTTTAATTGGACATGAGATTTCAGTGTGCTATTTTCTACTGTCGCAATGGAACAGATAAAATTGTACTGGAACATTGCTATCTGCTGAATGGCTCCAGGTTGAGAAAAGTAATTTTTATTTCACTTGCACATTCTCCTTCTTAACACTTCCTTTAATAAGAGACTTAGCCATACCCTGCTGGTCCAGATAATTGCCTTTGGTCCGATAAGGACATGGGGTGCAAGTGAGGTTGTTCAAACCATGCCACAGTCTGGGTGCTGACCCTTTCCACCTCTCTCTGAGCCCCTGTCCCAAGGGTGACATTGGGAGTGATCAGAAAGGTTTTTGTTTCAGAAATATCTCCTAGAGGAATATAGGACTGGCTAGACCAGTCTTTTTCTTCTCTTCTTTCCCAAATTCCACATATTCTAGGAAACATCAGGAATGGACTTGGCCAAAACACCCAGCACAGAGCATAGCAAAGTGTCCTCCTCCCACAGCTTTCCTACAGCTAATTCCCAGCTTTTATTCCAGCTTTGTGAACATCCTCCTTCCCTATGACGCCAAAACCGTCGGGACTCGCTTCCGCTGGTGGCAGCCCAAGCACGACGGGCTGGACCAGAACGACTGGGCCATCGACAACGTGCTGATCTCGGGCTCGGCCGACCAGAGGACGGTGATGCTGGACACCTTCAGCAGCGCCCCGCTGCCGCAGCACGAGCGCGCCCCGGCCGACGCGGGGCCCGCCGGCAGGATCGCCTTCGACATGGCCGCGGAGGACAAAACCACGGGTAAACCTTCCACCTGCATCCCAGTTAAGGAGCAAGGAGCCACTGCAGTGGTTTGCAGGTCTTGCTGAGCCTCTGAATCTTTGTGTCGCTGTGGTGGCGATCACAGACAGTTCCCTTGCTGTAGAGGCCTTGTCTTTTGCTTCTTGTTCGCAAAAAGCGAAATGAAAAGATGTAATGTGTAGGATTCAAGGCAGGGAGAAATTATGTATCTGACTCCATGACATCAGAAGGCTAGTTAATTACTTTATTATACCATATTATTCTATATTACACTACATCTAAAATGAAACTGCACAAGCACTCAACTCAAGTGAACAGAATCTTGTGACTGTCTCCTGACCGACAGTCTGGACACGCCCTTGGCCCTGATAGGCCAAGGAAACGAAACACCATCACTTTGGGTAAAAAAATCTCCATATTACATTCTACTTTTGCACAAATACAGGTGCAGCAAATGAGATAAGAATTGTTTCTTCCTTCTCTGAGGTTCCTCACTGGGATTCCCAGAAAATATCCTTGGGAAGTTGTGCCTTGCTTTTCTCTGTGAAGGGAAATGCAGCCACAGTAATGCAACTTTTTTACTGCATAAATTTATTTAGGTTAATTTATTTTAAAGGGAAAAAAAGTAATTTGAGAGTGGTAGGTTATTCTAAGCAAATTTCATATCCTGAGTATCTGTTCCCTATTTACTGTCTTTTAAAATTTTTCTTTAGGGAATTGAAGTTACATTTTACAACTAAATTTTGTAGAAGACACATTTTTGTATGTTTATAAGACCTAACAGCTACCATTGCTGGGATACACTTTGTGCAGACATGTAGGCAACACCGATTAAAAGGCTCACCCAAAATGCTCAGTGCAATAGAAGTTCATATTTAAAGTAAGTCTCAGATCCTTACTTCTTTAATATTAAAAAATAATGCTGTAATGCTTGTGTAAGTGAGCAGTAAGAGGTGCTTTCAGCAATAAATGTGATAAATGCAATACATATTTACATGGGAACAACAGGGTACTGACATTCTCAGGAGCAATACTAAATAATTCTCATGTAGGCTGAAAAATAAAGCTATGAATCACCTTTTGTGGTTAACACTACTCCCTGTTTAATTTATATTGTTACTGTATATTACTGACATTGCCATTTATTTTCAAGTGAATGAACACTGGTTATTCCACGATGATTGCTCAATTGAGAGATTTTGTGATTCTCCTGATGGAGTCATGATCTGTGGGAGCCACGATGGCAGAGAGGTCTATGCAGTCACCCACGACCTGACTCCTACAGAAGGCTGGATTATGCAGTTCAAGGTAAAATCTGTCTGCAGTAAACTTACTCAAAACCACATTTTGTTCCAAGTCTAAGTAGATCTTTCAGGAGGAAGGACGATGTATAGGCCTATACAGGAACAATTCCCTGCTAGGAAAAAATGTTATTATTAGGCCATCCTCATTTGTCTCACTTGCTCTGTGTTGGTCAGCTTTAATACCACAGGCTGTTCTCAGAGGTGACACATCCTTCTCTTCCAGCACTGCTGTTCTGTGGACATCATGTAAGAAGGATATTGCACATCTACCAGGTGCCTATTTTGTTACACCTGCTGGTTAGGGAAAAGCAGCTCCACAGTAGTTCACTCTGCACATGGATTGTCATGCACTCACATCAAACCTGCACCCAAACTGGTCTTCATACACCCCTTTACCTAAATTAAGGAAATAACCCAGGAATATATGGAAATTGCAAGAACCCTTTGCACATCCATCCATAAAGGTGGTCTCCCTAATTTGTGGCCTTCTCTGAAATATTCAAATCTCAGGTTGTGTGGGAGGGGATATTAACTTTATTTGTTATGTGGTACTGGGGTCTAAGGCACGAGTGTCAAAATCTGGAAATCCAGAAATGTGAGCTGTCTAGAAGAAAGCAAAATTCACAATATGGTGTCTGTTCTCAGTCTTGAGATATTAGAGTTTTGCAGGTGACTGTACCATACAGGCACTGTTACTGCCATCATTTCAAGGAAAATTCTGCAGTCTGTTTTCAGGTTCAAACACTTTTTTAAACTCCTCCACCACAATTAATTCCAATTACTGATGGTCTCTTCTTTATTAGGTTTCTGTTGGATGTAAACCCTCAGAAAAACTTGCACAAAATCAGGTCCATGTGCAGTACTCCACTGACTTTGGTGTCAGCTGGAGTTACTTAGTACCTCAGTGCTTACCAGCCGATCCAAAATGTTCTGGGAGTGTCTCGCAGCCATCTGTCTTCTTTCCCACAAAAGGATGGAAAAGAGTAACTTACACACTGCCTGAAAGCCTTGTGGGCAAGTAAGTATGAAGTATGAGTATTTGCTACTCATTTTGTCTTGGATTGAGCACCTTCCTGCAAACACAACAGGACATCTGCCTATTCATTTTCTTTCAAGGAAATTACAGAATAGCAGCATTCATGATAATTACATTATGGATATGTAAAAAAATCCATTTCAATAGATACTTCCACTACTTGTGGAAGCGCAGAAGATAGTACAATCATTATTATATTGTGTTTAATCACCTTTTTCCAATTGAGGAAAGTTGTTTTATGCATATGTCTGGTTTTCTTCACTCCTTTCTGTCTAGTCCCGTGAGGTTTCGGTTCTACCAGAAATACTCAGATATGCAGTGGGCCATTGATAATTTCTATCTGGGCCCTGGTTGTCTGGAAAACTGTAGAGGTCATGGAGACTGCCTGAATGAGCAATGCATCTGTGATCCTGGGTATTCGGGTCCAAACTGCTACCTGACCCAGACACTGAAGGTAATTTTATTGCATGTTTTAAAGAATGAATTTTGGCATGTGTTTGACTGGGAAGGAGAGAGAGGAGAGATTGATCTCGCTGCAAATTTAGCTTTGATTCCTGTCAGCCTGAAGACAGTCAAATACATTTTCAGCCCTTCCATCAGTTTTTTAACAAAACTATTACTGCATTATTCAGGAATGGGTTTGTTGCTTTGAAAATAACACTTAGCCTGAAAAAGCTGTGATAAAGTTCATTGTTCATCTTTTAATCATCATTATAGGATGTAAATTACACTTGCACATGTGGTTGTATTTGAACAAAATAGAAAGATTGTCTTTACTGTGAAAGAGCTTACTGAAGTAGGGAATAAAGGCAAATGGCATAAAATTAGAAAATTAATTCACATGGCTATTTGACTGTTACTCATGTTACCCAATAACAATCAAGTGGACTCTAGTTAGATATTACTAATTTAAAAGTTAAAAATAACTAACTAACTTATCAGTTTGTCATGTAACTTGAATTATTATAACC